>NW_020897694.1:24048562-24384738 GCF_003984885.1 Neopelma chrysocephalum | reverse complement strand
GGGAAGGGAAGGGAAGGGAAGGGAAGGGAAGGGAAGGGAAGGGAAGGAAAAGAAAAGGAAAAGGAACCCAAATGCAAATATTGATAATGGTTATGGGATCATATTAATTTTTTTTCCATTTCTAGGCTTCAGCAGATAATATGCATTAGTCTTTCTTTAACTGGGGAAAAATGGAATAAGATTAGTACAACAGAAAGATGCAGCTTTGCTTCCCATTTTTTGTACCGAGGGGCATGGTCAAATAGACAGCTGCAAATCTGTTGTCAAGATGTTGCTTGCTGCATGTTTCACTCAGTGTGTTGGTTGCAGCAAAAATATAATCTCTATAAAAAGTATGGGGTTATGCCATCAATGTAGTTGGAAGGTAGCAAAGAGTTGTTAGTTCCTGTCTATTTTCAGTTTTGAATTAATTGAATGTCTTTTACAATTGGTTTGGGTGCACCTAATATTAATTCAATTTATTTGAATTCTTAAACTGAAATGACCTGATGTCAGATCCTGACAGTGGGCAGACTGTGTGAAGGAGACTCTGGTAATTTGTTTTTCAATAAGGTGTACGCGTTGAATTAGACAGGGAGTTGGATATACTAGTCTAACCTTGAGTATTGAGACTTGTAGCTAGTTAGATAACAAAGCAGTATTTCAGTGAGATAAATTTAATTTAGAAGAAAATTATTTTAGAAGACTTATGAACTAAATGCTATTTTGAGCTCTGGATGATAACATTTTACAGATACATATCTGGTATAGCACTTTAAAAACTCAATACAGAAGACTATTGTGAAAAACCACTGCAGTCAGTCATGTGGTTGCTAGTACAGATTGTGCCAGTGGTTAAACAATGATGTTGTTTGAGTTCACTGAGGAGTTAAACATAATTATAATTCTTTTTTTTCTGCTGCCACTTTCTAAGGTTTACATGTGGGCATGTGCTGAATATTGCCAGTTAAGCCATGCAGCTGATATGATGACCATCCCATGAGATAAAATTGAGCTTCTGAAGTAGTTATAAAATACACTTAAATTACTTATTGTAGGAGAATGTGGCTGTGGGATAGTACTAAATAATAGCCATACCTTGATGATCCCATTAAATCCTGTAGTAGGTATAGATCTTCCACATCCTACAGTCTATCAGGATGTCTAAATGAAGAGCTAGAAGAGAGAGGAGAGTTAGCCATTTGTCTCACATGGTAGGAATCCTTATCCCACCCTCGGTATACTGCAGTATGCTGGTATTTCAAATCTAATGTAACTCCTGTTTTAATGCAATTGCTGAATAAGTCTGAAAAGGAGTCCTTTCTCCTCATCGGATAAATGATGCGTATTAAGCTGGTCTCTGTGGAAGGAAGAGGTGTGGCAGCTGCTCAGGTTTCATCTTGATACAATGAAACAAGGCAGAAGATGGTGAGTGTTGAGTAGATTCATTTTTACTGAAGAAAAGACACTGAGTTGATGGAGTTACTGATTTGTGTTATGTTTGGTGTCTGAAGGCCAACCACATGTTACAACCCCTAAGAGGCAGAAAAATCCATGAGCTCAGGCAATCTCTGGGCTTGAGAAGCAGCTGCAGAGGTATGTAATGACCAGTGTTAGTATACACAAATGATGTGTATAAACACATATCAAGTGTCACGTCATAAGAAGTGTATTTGTCTCAGTGCCATGCCCATGGACTGACCCAATGGGAGAAGTAGCATGGCCATACTGCCTACAGAAACAGTGAGATTCATCCAGCTTCACTGAGAGAGAGCACCATAAATGTTGGTGAGATTAGTCACAGAAGAAGACAGGCCCCAAGGCATGTTATCCCATATCCAGACAAAAGGACTGGTGGAGAAGACACCCCAGACGATTTTTTTTTTGGCCAGCAGCAGTACAATGGTCATTCTTGGAAACAGGGGAACAAGCCAGGAGCATCCAACAGTGACATCATCTCCTGCCTGGGCACCAGAATGACCTCCAACACTGTGTTTTCTGGGAACCACAAGAGATGATAATAATCTCTGTTGTCCCTGGCACAGCCTCGGGGAGGTAGTACACTGAGTTGCTATGCATTAGTCACTGAAGGTGAAAAAATGCTAAGGCATAAATCCTTGCATGTTCCTGTGGTTTCTGTGTGCAAAATGATCTTGATTGGGTCTAACTGCCTTACTGAAAATATCTATTGTGTGCTATATCCTGCTCTCCTGGAGCTGTACTATTGAAGTCCACCATCACCAGCATAGCAGACATGGAAGTTAAGTTGTAAGAGGACATACATTTCACAGTATTGTCATGTGAGAAGTCCACAAGGCGGTAAATTAATTTTCTGAAAACAGCAATGGATCATTTCCAGACCAGTGGCCTGGTAGAGTGCTTTAGAAACAAATGCTGCAAAAGTGGTTTGTGTGGGACATAAAAAACCCTGGGTCTGATTACTGCAGTCATTCGTGTTTACAGTATAGGAAATCCCACAGACCTCCATCAGCTTCTTGCCATTTCAGCTGCTGTATAACAACAGTCCTGTGATGCAAGGAGTCTGTTGAAAGAAAATGACGAAAAGCAAGTTTTGATATCATAAGGTGTTGCTATTATGTGTGTTTCTGACAATAGAACATTGCAAAATAGACCCAAGGATGACACAAACTTGTTCAACACAATCAGCAGAAATATTGCAGTGTGAAATACCCCTTTCCCTGGAAATCCTCTCCTCCTGTTTGCCAGTCTCCACTGCAGTCCTCCTACTTACTCAGTAAAAGCTCAGGTCACATTGAAAAGTGTCTGGGGAAGCAATGGAAAGAATGGACTCCTTAGATTCCTTCGTAGATTGGGTGATTAAGGGAGAAAATCCTGCAGAGCATCAATTGGAAATAATTATCACCTGCTCAAGGGAAACAGGTGAGAAGTCATTGGTCCACCTTGCTCCAAATGCCACACAGGTGGAGAAAAGCTTTTTTCCCATGTAGATGCTTCAGTGTTTCAGGCTTTTGCAAATGTTTTTTCAGAGACTGAGGAGGCACATAGAGTATACCTAAAATACAGATATTGTCTGATAAAATGATTTCAGGCATCAAGACCTGCATAGATTCAAAGGGCCCTGACTGAAAGAGGAATAGGCACCATCAGAGCCTCAAGAAGTGACTGGTTCTGGTACTAAGACCAGACAGGACAAACCTGGTCCTGCACTGACTTTGGTTCTGGTAGTGCTATGTGACACTTATCCAGCACTGTGAGTAGAGGGGTCCTTTAAATGACTGGAAATGTTACTGCCAATCTCGAAAGAGGCTGTTGACAGATCTTTTTATGGTTAATTCTTGCTTTTTCTTCCTTCTCTTAAAAAGGATTGAAGTGTACCTTTGAGTGTGAGGCATCAACAGATGCTTTCCAGAAGTTCATGGTCCATGGCTGAAACTTGAGCAATATACATGGCCTAATTGGCAATGTTACAAGATATTCCTGATATTTGTCATCTGGTCAGTACAGTATGTACAGTATGTGATGGGCCTTAACTGCTAGGCTGAGCCGTGAAGAATGAGCAAGTACACAGACAGTGGAGTACACCAAATAGATAACAGTAATAATGCTGTTCTGATGGGATCCTCAGGATATTGTGATCAAATCAACCTTCCATGTTGTTTCCCCAGCCATCTCTGCCCTCATCATAATAACATATCCATACAATCTTCTTTCTTTCATAAAACTATAACCGTCTTGCTTTTACTAGTGTATGTATTCATCCTTCTAAACCAATGCAGACGTGTGGTTTCAGTTGTCTTCTGCCTTAGCTGGAACATGGCAGCTGAACCTGGTTGCTCCTATTTGCATTGGCACAAAATGTAAGCCATACACCTGGAAACTGTCCCCATGGTATGCCATCAAGGTGTGCATGATCCAAAACTTTGTTGAAGTCTTCATGCTTGTGGTCCCCAACCTTAGCACTGGTCCTAAGCTTCATGGTAGCATGTAAACTTGTAGACCTCAGGGCCTCCGAAATAATCACAAGCTGTCCAAAACTACATTTAGGAGTCCTCATATCATCTTGGTAGGTCTCACAGAAGTCTATCACAAATGTTTAGAGTTCAGTAGCCCTTACCCTAAGAGGCAGCCATGAGTTACAGAGCCTTCTTGGTAACATCCTTTGTATCCTTGTGCATCTTAGAATTTGGTAATAAGTTCTGTAGCCCCTGACAATCTGCAATCTTACTTTAGTGTTAACTGTTGTTGTGCTCATAGACTCAAGCCTACAGCCCAGGGACATTTGCCTATCCAGGAACATTTCATAAGACACTTCCCCATCCCCATGTTAGCCAGAACCCTGTCCTGGATCTAGCAGCACTGATATGTGTGGTAAGCAGTGAGATTTTCTTGCATTTTGGAAAATGATTGGCATGGTTGTTGTGGAGTGAGTGTGTACAGGGAGTTGGAGGTGGGGATGGGGTTAAGGAGTCTCAGTGCAGATTTTTGAGAATGGAGTGGAGATTCCAGAGGACGTGTGGTTGCCACTCTGCTCCCCCCTTCCCCTGGCAGCCATGCCCACTGTCCTACACGACTGACATGCCAGCAGCCTGCCGGCAATGCAGGCAGGAGGGAGGTGTCCACTGCAGGAATGGTCAGTTGTTCCCTATTTCCCTCACCAATGGTGGATTAAGCTGCAGCAGGGCCTTGCTGCCACAGTGTGCAAGAGGCCACGCTTAAAGCAAGCCCTGCTTTCCTGGACTCTTCCATCACATCGGAGAGTCTGACCTAATAGCCTAGAGCGGACCTGATTACTTGCCTTAGGAATAATGCCAGCAGGAAACGACAGTAGTGCAGTGTTTCTCAGGCTGTTATTGCAGCACCATTTAGTAATGCTTAAAGCGTGACCAGCAGCACCCCTGGTGCTTGTCCTGGTTTGTGACACACTGTTAAGAGGTGCTAATTTCTCCTAAGTGTTGTCCTTAAGAGAACTGTTTTGTTTGGGGATTTTCTTCTCTACTTAATGATCCATGTGAACTGACCCTGTTTTGGGTTTGATCCTCGAAGTACAGGAGTACTTGAGAGCCAATCCAGAAAAGCACTTCATCACGATCTTAACCTCAATTGCTCAGCTCTCTATTCACTGAAACTTCTCATGTGCCTGAAGGCTTTGGAGAGCTCTGAGCACCTCAGGGCATCAAGCCCATTACCCAGCGCTTCACATCCCCATCTGGCTGAGTGTGATTCTTGGCCCTGCTGTGGCTCTGGGAATCGAGCCAGCCATCCTTCTGGTTAGGCAATTGGCAAAGCTGCCAATCTGCTGAGCTCCTGTCCCTTCCAGGGACTGGCATCTCTGGGGGAAAAGAGTACTAAATCTTAATTCTTCTGCATTTCACCGTTAGTTTTCCCTGATTCTTAATGTCATGACTGCTTGTACCCTCTTGATCCAGGAAACTTTGGTGGCTATAACTGTGGTGACTGCAAGTTTGGCTGGACTGGCCCTGAATGCAACACGAGGAAGCCAGCAGTTGTCAGGAAGAATGTCCACTCCCTGACAGCAGAGGAGAGAGAGCAGTTCTTCGATGCTCTAGACCGTGCAAAGACAACCATTCACCCGGACTACGTAATTGCAACTCAGCACTGGAGAAGTCTGCTTGGTCCAACTGGAGAGGAACCGCAAATTGCCAATTGTAGTATTTATAACTACTTTGTTTGGCTTCATTACTACTCAGTCAGAGACACACTAATGGGTTAGTGCTTTTCTTATCCAATGGGCTCTGCAGGTAAGGGAAAGGCTGATGAGTATCACTGCTGAACAAAGGTATATGCTTAACACAACTGTGCTACCTCATGGAGCAGTGAGTGCCAGTAGTAGGCACAGCGCTGTGGAGCAAAACAGTTAGTGGTGAGAAGCTGGTGGTCATCCATAGTCAAGGGAGATGTCCTTTGGACCTGCTGTGGTCTGGTCCCCTACCTCGTGGCAGCTGGAGCACACCAGTCACAATCCCTGGTGCATCTTCCATCTGGCAGGAGGGCAGTGCACAGTGTTCACCACTGAGTGAACTGAAGTGTGGTCAGGCAGTGACTGACTTCAAAAAGATGTTTCTAGTCCACAGGACAAGGTAGTGCTTGCAGTGGCAGTGGTAAAGAGGCTCTACAGTGATGAAGGCACAGACCATGCACAGATATTTGGGACCAGAGTACTACTGCTTTCTGTGGTCTTCAGCAAGTCACTAAGGATGGGATTTGCCTGACTAACCACAGTCAGCTTTTAAAACCAACTTAGGTTAGAGGTTTGGGTGTATAATCCCATGCTTTTTCCCAAATCCAGATGCCTAGTCCTGATTGCTTTTCTAGACAGAAGTACCTATACCAGCCCCATTTCACCAAGCCTACTTCTTGCAGGAGGAGACACCAACCAGTATGGCTTTTCTACCTGGCAGTCCTCTGTGCAAGCTGAACAACCCATATCTATCTCCTTGCTGGAGGGTGTCTGCTACTCTGCAGTGGGTTTCATTCAGTTTGTCCTTCTCACATAGTTCCATTTTGCAGGGCTGAAGGAAGCAATCTCTGCCCTAGCGAGAGCAAAGGTCCTTCAGGGGACAGGACAGTCATATGGAAAGGGAAAGAGGCAACTTCTAGTGCTGCTGCAATGGTAAATAAATGCATATGTTGTTTGAAGCCTCTCACCTTTGGGTATCTCAGTTCTTGTGTAACAGCAAAATACAATACAAAAATAACAAGCACAATTCAAAGAAAATTGGCAAAGAATGTTGCATAACTGTTAGCATGTTATGGAAAATGCTGAGGTTCTCTTGATAGATACATGGTGTAAGTCCTGCAGCTGAGCAAGAGAATGAGATAATGTGGTACATATTAGCAAGGAGCTAGAGTTTTAGAAAGTAAAACTGCTTCTTAAAATCCACTAAAGTGAGAAGAAATCTTCACAATACCCAACGTTGTAGGGAATGTGAAATTTTGAGAAGCACTGAAGAAATATCCCCAGAGGAGTTTGTTTTACTTGTTCCAAGTAAGTGATGTAGCTTCTAGGGTGTGCATTCTTTTCAAAGATACTGAGCTGAAAGTCCTTGTTTAACTCCACTCCGGGCAATAAAAGAAGGTGCTATCTTTCTCTCAGGCCTCATTTGGTTCCTAAATGACTATTTTATCTTTCCTTTGTAGGTCCTGGCCGCCCCTTCAAAGGTATTGATTTCTCCCATCAAGGACCTGCCTTTGTCACTTGGCATAGGTACCATTTGCTGTTGCTGGAGAGAGACCTGCAGGTTAGCTGAACAGCTTTTCCCTTTCCTCGTGCAGCTTCTCCCTTTTGCTATGTGACTTTGTTGAGCCAGCCAAGGGTAAGCTATTTCCTAGGATGGTTTCTTACCCAAAGTCTCAGAAGTATTTGCTCACTGATCCTTTTTTCTGTTTTGAGTGAAGTTAGGGCTTTCGGGATATGGAGGACCGAACAGTTTCTCACTATGAACAATGATGTGAAGGTTATCATGGACATTTTTTCCCTTCATCCACAACAGAGGACAGAAGATGTAAAATAATACTATGTATTAACAAAATCAAAGTGATACCTTAATGTAAAATTTGGTAACATATTGTCTGCTGATGTTGAAGATGTCATCCCAATGAAACTAACTCTAAATATCACTCCCTTTAAATGTGCCATATTATACAATTAATACATACATATATTTATCAATACATCTTTTAAAGATATATATGTTAACATGCCTGATGGTCAGTTACAGAAGCATTAACTCATTTCCATTTGCATGACATCTGCATTGGCAATGTTACTGTATTTCAGCCTTGCAGATCTTAATTATGAAAATGGTTGCTATTAAAGTAGCTGCAGGATCTTGTTTGTGTGAAATTGTATCTAACAAGCAAGCACAAGCAAATGCACTGTACTCCACTATTAATACCAGTTCAGATTCCTCCCCAGGGCTAGCCTTTCTGGAACAAAAGCCAACCACATGCACAATTTTACCCATTACCCACTTACATCACTCAGAAAGCCTCTTAGTTGCTTAAGGCTCAATTCATCTCTGCTTCTGCTCTCCTGCCTGGTCTCTGAGTTGGCAGAAAGCCTAACATGGCCGAAAGAAGTGCATTCCCACAGTAGGGAAACTAGTGACAATGACTTTGCTTAGACTGACTCAATGCCCCAATCTCTTGGAAGGAGTTGGAGCAGCACTGTGAAATGCATGTAGTTAAAATGCAGAATTAAAAGCAGAATATGCAGTGAAATATGCAGTGAATACTCAGTGAACAGCTTGAAGGAATCCCTTTCTTTCCCTTTCCTTTGAAGGTGATTCCCTGCTAATGCATTTCTGTCCATTGCAGCGACTGATGGGCAACGACTCCTTTGCGCTGCCTTACTGGAACTTCGCCACGGGTAGAAATGAGTGTGACATCTGCACGGACCAGCTCTTTGGAGCATCGCGGCCTGATGACCCAGGGCTGATCAACCTGAGCTCCAGGTTCTCCCGTTGGCAAGTAGTTTGTAACAGGTATGAAAATATCTAGGGCAAGCTTGCATGCTGACCAATCCTTGCTTTCATTCAGCATTCACAGCATGGGCTGCTCTCTCAGTGTGAGTGAGCAGCAGGAAAAGAGCCAAGTTGTCTTATTTAAAACTGGAAATCCCTGTCAGTTTGTGCGTAGATGTGTTGTATAAACTTTCTCACCTAGTATTATGGAAGTATATTTTTTTAAAATGATACTTCTGGAACAGAATTTTAGTTGATTCAGCCAATTTGTGGCTGCCAAAAGTCTGAAGAGTTTACCCTTTGGCAAGTATCTTTCTAAAAAAGATAGATTTTGTGCCTGTGTGTTGGTTCTCTGTAATATACATCCAACCGATCTTGGCAGCAGAAACAGAAAACTGTTTTGGCGTATACAAAGCTGTAGATAGGCTAAAAAGTCTGTTGCCTTTTATTGGGTGAGACCTTAACCCTGATATATGTAGTGCAGTTTGAGGATTGACTTCGAAGTGTCTGAGATTTCACATGAAAAACAACACAGAGTCAGCCAGGAGCTTGCTGCCAGCTCTCTGTAGGCATATACTGATTCGTGTGAGAGCAGGGCTTTGATGGGGGATTCAGATGCAGGATTGGGCCACTATGACATAAGATGCTGTTGGTTACAACATCCAT
The DNA here is from genome assembly GCF_003984885.1 of Neopelma chrysocephalum. Lineage (NCBI taxonomy): Eukaryota > Metazoa > Chordata > Aves > Passeriformes > Pipridae > Neopelma > Neopelma chrysocephalum. The sequence continues at coordinate 24,375,628 of NW_020897694.1, read as the reverse complement.
ATATCATTCTTCTCTCAGCTCAGGGGGAGCATGCAGTCAGTCAGACAGAAAAGTACCAAAAATTCAGGCCTTTTCAAAAGAGCATCTTTCTCTGGATACCTAAAGAGCTACTTGAAATTCCAGCTTTAGGCACCAGTTGGCTTTAAATCTTGCCTCTATTTTTTCTGTAAGATAAATAGGGCTTTGCTTTTTTCTTGAAAACTGAAGTGACTAAACTTTTGCCTTGGCAAGGTTAAACAGGGAAGACCTTTTGTTTACTTCATGAGTTTCTGAAAATGCTGTTTCATTTCATATTGAATAAGACAGATTTTTCTTTTTTCCGGAAGTGTTACAGTGTTTTTCTCCTCCTCCTTCCCTCTTTCTCTCCCTGATATGAAGGACTTGATCCGCATTAGCTACTGGGCAACCCTTGTATCAGCAAGATGTTCTCCAGGCCCTGAAAAAAGAGGATGTAATGAGTTGTAGTTGCTTTTCTTCTAAAGGGGATGAGAGATGGAAAGTGAAATCCTGTTTTCTGTCATTTCTTGCATTTTCTTAGCTCAGACCACAGTGGGACTTTCCTGTTTTCTTTGTTTGGGGTTTTTTCCCTTTTTGCTAAGAGTTAAAAAAATAGTCCTTACTCAGGAGTGAAAGTTTCTCAGTTCAAAATTGAAAAGACTGTTTCAGATTGCCTGACGAAAACTGTTCATCTATAACCCTTGAAAGGGTAGAAGGCATGACGGGAGTTTGTGCTTCCTTTTTTAAAAGCATCCTCTCTCTGTGGACAATGAACCTGGTAGCTCTTGGTCCAAATGACTGATGGTCCACAGATGATACAGAGCCACAGAAAACCATGGCACAGTGACAGTCTTGCAATAAATTCATCTCCCACAGGAGGTAAACTGACATGCGCCAGGAGGTGTCTGTCCCCAACCTCTGCTCTCTCACATGAGAGCTGAGGCCTCTTACACTACAGGAGAAAAAGCCAACAAACAAGTCATCACCTTCTTCTAACTTATGCCTCTTTCTGTTACTTGCTCAGCTTAGATGACTACAACCGCCTGGTCACGCTGTGCAACGGGAGTGATGAAGGGCCGCTGCGGCGGAGGCCGCCCCAGGGCTCCAGTGAGCAGCTGCCCACCATGGAGGATGTCAGGAGGTGCCTATCGCTGCAGGAGTTCGACAGACCCCCCTTCTTCCGCAATTCCAGTTTCAGTTTCAGGTTTGTCCTTCAGCTCCTCTAGAGCCATCTGAGTCACTGGTTTTCTTTATGAGCACATTTGTCAGCCAAATATGGTTCCTTGATGGTGCTTTCACCCATCCGCAGGAATGCGCTGGAGGGCTTTGATAAACCAGATGGAGCCTTGAACTCGTCAATGCTGAGCCTTCATAACTTGGCTCACTCCTTCCTGAATGGGACCAGTGCTCTTCCTCATGCAGCTGCCAATGATCCCATCTTTGTGGTATGTCTTTTACCCCCAGCGTGACTGGCAATGGTTGTGGCTCAAAGGCACCTTTCTCACCAGAGGTTTGCAGAACAAGGAAAATGAATTCCCTAAAAATTTGTCTTTTAATAGAAAAGAAGGAGTCTTTTATCTTTTCTTGAACACCACCACATCTGCATAATAGTCAAATAAAAAAGGAAAGAAATCTCAGTGTGATTTGTAAAATATAGAATAAGATTCTGGGGAAGAGAGCTGCTATTCCAAGTCACATTGCTCTGAATCCTTTCATTACGTGGTATCTAAATTTAATGGCTTATATCAGACAATTTTACAGCAACAAGGTAAACTGAAAGTGGGGCTAGTTAATTTAAAGCAGTAGACTGAGTAGTTTTTTTCTTTGTTGCAAAATTTACAGGCTAAAAGGAAGCACATCTAATATCAGGGTCTCTTGGGAAATAGAAATAATGTGGTTTCACTGGTGCATTGGTATAGTGCTGCACTGCAGTGAGCAGCACAAACAGCAGTGTGCAAATAAAAAGCCAGCAGTTAACTCTGCTTATACATGTTTCTCTCCTAATAAATTCATGCAAATTTATTTTCCTTTTTGTTAGATTAAACCACAGTCATTATATATAAGTTCTTTATATATTATGTCTATATATTAGACATATATGTTTCTTTCTTACCTATATTTTAAGGTTGCAATCTTTTATTGGAGAAATTAGTTCAAATACTTATGTAGTGGTTCTCTAGATTATTTCCTTAATAATTCTTTAATTCCTACATTAGTTTCTTTCTTACACAGTCAAATTTATTTCACTATGCTGTAACTTTATACACAAGATTATTTTCTATTATTTTCTAAGTTTTTTCCAGGGTTGTAATTAAAGAAACACGAGTGCATGTTTTACGTGAGGAAATCAGTTTGAATTGTTCCAGACACTTGTATTAGGTTTCTGAAACAACTTTCCTGTATTAGTTAACTATAGACCTATAAACACACTGAGCAACACCTGATCAAATTCATGGGCACCTGGAGCTGTGGAGCTGGTGGCACACTCTAAAATGAGCATGATGGAATCAAATTTCCTGCAACTTCCCATACTTGTTCAGAGATGAGAATGATTAAAATAATTTTGAAAGGTACATTCACATGAATGATCTCAGTGGTCCCTCACCTGGGAAGGTGAACCTGTCCATTTGATGCCACCTGATAATAAACTGTCTGGAGAAACAGCTTGTTATGAACAAGCAGCAACAAGGATGCATACAGCGGAATGTCCCACGAAGGAGATCAGTTTAGTCTTCTCCTGAACTTTCCTGGTTTCCCATTCTTTAATTCCATCTAAATTAAATTATCCTCTTCTCTCTCTTTCAAAAGCTCCAGCCACCTTAGGTGAGAGTGATTTAAAGGTTGTTGAGTTCTGAAAGAGCTTAATAAATGTGTGTGCCCATGCCTGGATTTGCAGGTTCTTCACTCCTTTACTGATGCCATCTTTGATGAGTGGATGAAGCGTTTTAAGCCCCATGACAATGCTTGGCCTGATGAGCTGGCCCCAATCGGTCACAACCGACTGTACAACATGGTCCCATTTTTCCCTCCTGTGACCAACAATGAGCTCTTCCAAACTGCGGAGCAACTTGGCTACACCTATGCCATTGACCTGCCAGGTATGCCTCAGAGGTGTGGATGCTGTTCCAGGCCAAGTGATGAGACAGCTCACATTTTCAATGACACAGGCATATATATAAGACAAGGAGCCTTTCACAAAATGCACAGGTCTATTTGCCTGCTCTCTAGCAAACACATATGGTAGCAAAGACAGGTAGTCACAACTCACCGTGTAAGCCATAGTAACTACAAGTCTGCACATGCTTAGTTTCCTTTGCTGCAAAACGCATCAGCTGGAACTGCTCCAGCACTGTGAATGGTGCTCCTCTGGGGCTGAGTAGTTGATTTTGACTCCTGTTCCCAATGTTGTTTATCCTAATGTTGTTAGAGGATTCTTTAACCCATCAGAGGGCAGACACACTTGCAGGGACCTTCTCTGGCTAATGCCAGTCATCAAAAAATACTTTTTCAGCCCAGGAGCATGAATAACATTGCACCATGATTCTCATTAGAGATGAACTCTGTTAATATTTGGATAGCCTGGAGAGACATAACTGGACATTTTGCCTTGTAAACCCCCCAGTTTTACAGAATTTCCACGTCCATAGGTAGGATATGCCTTAGGGTTTGTCTATTCATTTAAAATTGCCTTTGTGTCAGATAGAGGCAAAATAACAAGAAAGCAAAGTATTAATGCATAAAATCCAAATTTTGCAACATGAGTTACAAATATTTGTAAAAGTCAGAAGTGTAAGAAATGAATGAAAATCATACTTCAGCTGCTTTATCAAAGATTAAATCTGAGCGGTTTCTTTCTCCACCTTGGTATTTCTTTGAGAGGCAGTAGGTTCTTATCTAACCTATGTGGGCAGGAATTTCTTCTAAATGCTTATCGTATATCTGTGGTTTTAATCTGTGGAGGCTGTTTAAAGGTCTATAGACTACAAAAGATTGAAACCCTTGTCCTTGGGCTGTATTCATGCAGAGGACCCCTGATTTGTGAAGGCATGGTAGCTTTTGCAGTGCTTTTCTCGGGGTCATCCCTAGAATTTTTCCTGAGAATTTAAACTTCCCCTTTTATGGAGTTTAAGTTTTCCTCCCTTTGGACTACTATACCCTTCTCCTACTTTGAAAATGCAGCTGCCCCTTGAGCATGATGCATCCAGAGAGGAACAAAGGCAGCTTGTGATTCTGCTACTTCTCATCTTCCACCTAAATAAATTGTTAGCTCTCTATGAAGGGGTGTGTGCATGGCCTGTGTTTAGACAATAAAGCTTTTACATTTAAACCCTTCTCTTTTATCTAGATATATAACTTGCTAATTGTACTTTATATAATCACATTAGAAATCAACATATGTTATTATGTGACTGGCTCTTGAAAGATGGTAAAGTGGTAAACAATTCATTTTGTGACCTTGCTGAATTTTGGAATGATTGCCCTCAACTATGTTGTTGGCAGAGACTGAAGACTGGGGCAAAAGATTTTCAGTTGCTTTTATTGTCAGCGTGATGTCTCCCTGAGCCATCTACCTCCTTAAGCCCATTTGTCAAGCTAACTTCTAAATACCTGAAGTCCTCTTCAGAGTTTTTTGTGAATGTTTAGTCAAACATAATTATTACATCTCAGTATATGTAGCATTTTTCAGAACAGGACTGCAGGCAATTTTTGCTTCTGAAAGCATAAATAAAAACAAAAAATTCAGCCAAGTAGAGCAGTGTTATTATTGGAATGGACAATATTATCTTAGAAGACAGTGGTTCCTCAGAAATGGCTCAAAATCAGCAGATATGATCTGGAGCTGGTCAGCAGAACCACACTAATTGGTGTTTTCAGTTAAAAGTTTGACAATAATCTGCTTTGTTGTCTACAGGAAAATTTGAGGGTTTTCTGTTGACCAAAATAGCTTGGAAGCAGCTTTCTTGGAAAGTCATTGTAGAAAGAATTGCTTAAATCATTCATAATTGGCCAAATTAGATGAAAGAATGTTTTTTTTTATCTTATCACTGTCAATCTTTCCCATTGCCAACACTTTAATTTGTATAAAATGTTCAGCTCTAGACTTCTCAGGCAGGAAACATCTCCAGCTCTAGTATGTATCTGGGTTACATGGTGCATTACCAGCATCCCCTGTGGCCTGTGGGTCACTAAGCTGCACAAGTAATCACAGTTATCAGGTTGTGGGAAATATTATTTCTTCCACGTAATTTGGAAAATTAAATAATGGGCTGTCCTCACTTCAGTCATTTCATATTTGCAGGTTCCCTTGAAGAAACCCAAGCCTGGGCTGTCATGGTTGGATCCACAATAGGAGGAGCACTTATAGCTCTGACGGTGCTTGTACTGCTGCTTGTGCTTTTCCAGCACCGAAGGCAGAGGAGAGGTTTTGAACCACTGATGAATGTGAGCTTCAGCCCCAAAAAGTACATGGGAGAGGCTTAGTGCCCTCACTTTGTGTCTTTACTTATTCTTGTAGGAAGTGACCTTGACTGACTTACTGAGATCTCAGCTGAGACTTTATCACACACTCCTTTGGCAGCTGACTAAATTGTTCTCATTCAGGTTTTTCTTCTTATCTTGTGAATTGTAATGTGTGAAGTCTCTGGGTACATATGAGCAAGGCCCAAGACAAGCTAGATTTTTCTCGCTACTAAATGTTATCTGGAGTGTGTGACACTTGTAAGTCATCCTCTATAGATTTAGATCGAGACAGCTAAGAATCCAAATAGCAGAAACCAACTTGAATAATCAAGATAATTTTTCACCTCAATGTGTTCTTGATTTAATTTAGGAGCATTAAGATGTGCTGAAATTATTAACTATACATATATATTTGAATAACATATTATTTTACTGTTATCAATAAATATTCTGAATAACATAGTCTTTTTTTTTAAGTTTCAAAATGTCTCCGGTGATTTGACAAAATACTATAGGAACCCCCTGGTTACAGTTTATTTCAGAAACATGATCAATTCTATATATTATTTCCAATCAAGCTGATGTTAACAGTAGGCAAAGTCTGAAACTCAAATTCTCCTAAAATATAAGAGCAGGAGTTCTCTGACACCTGCATGTGCACTCGTGTTTTACCTCGTGTTTTACCTCCTGGGACCCAGGACTCAAGGTAACAAAACTGAGACAGCTTGAGTTACCCAGGTCTGCAGGTGGGGAATTAGGTTTGTATGTGGCACTCACTTAAACATTCCTTTATATATTCCCTATATTTCTTTATTTAAACATAGGTTTGAACCACATTTGAGTGGTTTTCCTATGTTATCTTGAGACAGGTTTTTTTTACAGCAAATGAAGTCCTGGACAGATTTTGTCAGGTTTGGTGCTTCATATATTACATTAATGGGGTGTTCAGACTTTGTGTATTGTGAAGTCCTGAGTCTTACAAAAACTTTGCTTTTGTAACCTTGAATAAAAAAAATTCAGTTAGTAACAGTTTCTGGTATTTCTTCTAGACCTGGTCAAGACTGCCTATGTGAACTAGAAAGAAGATGTCAGCAGGTTTTGAATAAGTGGAACTCACAAAACTTATTTCTAAAATGTGGATTTTTTGGGTAAAAAAATTATTATTTGCTCACCATCCACTCAGATAGCCCTTGCTGTGTCAGGTGGACAACAATGTGGTGCCATTTCTGCTGTTTTGGGGGATTCCAGTGCACTTGTTCCTGGCTTATGCCCAAGATGTCAAAGGTTGAAGCACTTTTTGTACAGCAGCTCAGCCCAGTACCCTAGCTGTCAACCCAGGCTGTCTTTTGGGGGTTTTTACTGTTTAGGAACCAGTGTTATGCGGTGCTGAGGACATCAGATGAGGTCTCCAGAGAGACCTGGTGTACACGTGTCACATCAGTTGGACCCCGATCAGTGTCAGATTGTAGCTGGGTCTGAGACCTCCATGTGCCTTTCTGAAGGAGATGTCAGCTGTTTTCCATCACTACAAGACTATGGGTCTTCACACAGAATCACAGAAGAATTTGGGTTCAGATCATCTAGTCCAACTCCACTGAAATAAATGGGGACATCTTCAACTGCAACAGGTTGCTCAGAGCCACATTCAACCTGACCTTGAAAGTTTGCAGAGATAGGGCATCCACCACCACTCTGGGCAACCTGTTCCAATGTTTCGCCATCCTCATTGTAACAAATTTATTCCTTATATCTAGTCTAAATCTACCCTCTTTTAGTTTGAAACCATTATCCCTTGTCCTATCACAAGAGGCCCTGCTAAAAATTTTGTCCCCATCTTTCTTATAAGCCCCCTTTAAGTATTAAGACTGCAATAAGATCTCCCTGGAGCCTTCTCTTCTCCAGGGTGAACAGCCCAGAACACACACCAGTTCATGCTAAATACTAATTTAGAGAAATGCCGTTGGATGGAGATTGGCACATTTCTGTCCTTCATGGGATATGAATGCCAAAGTTTAGCATGCACTCTAGGCTGCTATTTCCAAGGGTGAATGAGGCTTTTCCTTGGGGTCACAGGGTGATTGACTAGCTTCATCACCTTGCAGGTTTGCATAGTGCTGTCCAAAGGGTTTGCCTGGCAAACCACCCCACAGTGGCAGCGGGGTAGAGGAAGGAAAGAAAGGGGGGAGAAATGTCAAAAATGTAGCAGAGTTGTAAGGGTAAGGCAGAGTTGTTCTGTTCTCTCTTGTAAATTGAGTGGAAAGGTATTTTCCTTTCCAGAAGAAAAACAATGAGGGCATTAGACTGATACTATGCACTTAAAAAATATTAGTGTCAAAGACCTCTGCATTCCTTTTTCCACTGGCTGGCCCTTAGTTTAGTAATTCGGGCTTTAAAACTGTGACTGGTTTTAACAGCTGCTTATAAAAATCTGCAGCTGTATTGAGAGCACAACCTGCCCTCTCGTGGCTTACTGGAAAATTACATGGTGATACCAGAAAGCTTTTTCTCTCTTTTAAAAAAGTACAGTATTGGTTTAGCAACCAAGGAAAGTTGTTCCCTTCATGAATGGAAGAAGCACAGGTAAACTTTATATGAAATGCTTAAAAAGAAAGGAAGTTGAGCAAAGACACTTTAAAGAATGGATGGAGGAAATCTTGCAACAAGTTTGATTGTAAAGGTTGATTTTACATGTTTTAATGTTCCATTGATTCCAAACTACAGAAGAGGCATTGTTTGTTGCTGGTTTATGCAGGTGTTAGTAAATACCTGCCATGTCTTGTTTCATGAATTGTCCTGAGGCTATTACTCCTGTGGTGGGATGAAGAGAGATGCTTAAAGGCTCTCATAGACTCCTAAATTGAGGGAAAGAATGCTGAAAACATATAATCCCCAATCTCCACAGAGACCAGCACACACTGGGATTTTTATCCCACAAATCAGTGCAAAGCATAACCTCATCTGGTGCCCATGGACCACCTCTGCTCTTCACTTTTTCCTCTCACATTCATAACTAAACAGTCATACAGCCCAGCCCAGGGAGAAAGGATGAGGGATCAGCACATCTTTCTTTGTGGTCGTGTTTTACACAAGATGCTTTGCTGACAGATGGGAGGTGCACATGGGAGGTGCACTGCTCAATGACTTCAAGGTGCGATGGATGTAACCATCACCTCCCTGCCCCTCTTTAAAATAATTCCTACTGAATTGCTGCTTTCTTCTGAGAAAAGGCTCTGAATCACACAGGAGCATGTAACAACTGTGAATGAGATGTTTGAGCTCTGGAACAGAGGTGTTCAAAAACATCTCTTTCTCGTGCTTTTTGTTAGGTAGACCCATGCAGCTTTCAGCTTTGCATGTAGGGCTTTTGTGTAAATTATCTTTCTGAGTAGTTTAATGCTCTCTAGTCACTAGTTAATTGGTATCTCAATTGGCTGTACTGGATCCATGGGCAGCTAATGCTTTCTGAGTCACCCAGTAGGTTAGGTGTCTAATTTTTTGACAGTGTAGTAAGCTGATGACAGCCACATCATCTCTGTCAGTCATGGCCTGTGCCTTTGTGAAAATGATTATCATGAAAATACTCTTAAGGAATTAGTGAGAACCTGTTTTCTGAATTAAATTAAATCTCATTGCTGGCAGTTTAGCTAAATACTTGAAATGGAATCTGTTCCAATTCTGCCTCCGTTTTAGGAAAGAAATGGTTTAAAGCAACCATGTCTCATGGCTACTACAGTAAAATTGGAAGTTGCAATACCATTACTGACTTTCTTTTGGGATGGACACCTGCCTGTGCGTGTGATGAGAGAAAAGAGAAAGAAGAGAAGCAGATTGAAAGAGTATGAGCTAAATTTAGTAGTGAAGGTATACACTTACAGAACCAGGCATACAGGCTGATGGCTATGGGGAAGGAAGCTTGGTTTCCTGAAGTACCAGCTGTGGTGCATTACGCAATGCATGCAGCCAGTGAAGTGCCCTGCATACAGCTGCCTGCACAAAGTCAGGTTATGAACAAAGCTACATCTATGATCCTGCTCTGCTTCAGTGAGACACAGCAGATATTCATTATCTAGAGCTTTTTGCTGAAACTGGGCTTTCCAAGACCTGGGTGGCCAGAAGAAATGGTACCAGTGCTGTCCATCTTTTTACACACCAGCTTCTTCCTGTGAGGGGTCATTCAACTCCTCTCCTAAAAGCCAAAAGACCTTGGCCATCAAAAGTTACCTCTATACTGAGCTTCAAATTAAGGCGGTGTATAAGCCATTGCACTGTATAGATCCAAAACCATGCTCCCATACCAGCAGGGCACACCCCAAGGATGAAAGCCCCAGCAGTTTCTTCTGCAAGAAGAAAGCTCCAGGTATTCACCTAACTGCAGAATCTGTAGGCTTGGTTCATTTTGCCTCTCCTGATCTTCTTCACGAATCTGTCTGCAGTCATGATGATGTCACCATCGCCACGTGTTCCTACTTCAAAGGTCTCATTTGCCGTTGTGCCAGGACACATGGGTTTTACAGCGTAGCAACTAAGCTAGTAAATCTGACTATGAGAGTGAGAAACCTCAAAACACAAAACTATTCATTAGAGAGCAAATAAGCAGTCAGATCTCTTCCTCATCATATGATCCATCCCTGTTCGTCTCTCCTACTTTCACTACCTTGCTGTCTCTGGCCTGTTTACAAATCCATGATCCTTGGAGCAACTTCAACAGGCAGAATGGAAAAAAATATGGGTGGACTCCAACCTTTGCCCTTGGCAGCATTTCCAAGTGCCTGAATATAGGAGGCAGTCACTAGGTCTACGGCTCAAATGGAATGTCTTCAGCCCTTGTCTCTGTCCTCTGGCTTTCTCACAGCTAGATTAAAAAGCTCTTTCTCCAGAGCACAGTGGTTCTGTCTGTCATGGGTCTCCTTCTTTGGTTCCTGATTTTTCTATGGTTGTGTAGCAGAGAGGTCAGCTGTCTGTTCTGGATATAGTGAATTGTGTTAGGTGGATTGATGTCTGGGAGACAAGTGCTTAAATGTTCAGTGGTGAGGCCACAAAGTCCCTCCTTGCAGCTTCCTTCACTGGGTGATTTCCTTACTATGTCCCAGGCTGCTTCCAGGCCTGTTTCCCTGCTACCCATCTCTAAGGGTTTGGTCCATCCTGTCTCTAACCAGATTTTTTCACTTCTGACTTAGAAGAAGGTCTCCTGAGGTTTCACTAGCCTTTTTTTTCCCCCTATGCCTTTTACTTGAAAACATCTTTCAGCAGCTTCATGTTTATGTGGAGAGATTATTGTTCAAATATCTGTAACAGTTTCACAGTTGCCTCCTCTGCTTGAGATAACTGAAAAGTTGCTAAGCACATTAAATGGTCAGAAGCTGTTCTTGTCAGCAATAAGACTGGTGACTGACTTCGTTTGGGCTGGTTGCCACCAATTTCAGATAGAGCCTGAAGTGCTTATTAAACCTTCATTGGGTTTTTCTTTCAGTTTTACCAGAGACTTCCAAACTCCAGCCTGTCTTTTACCAGCAAATTCTTCTACTTTCTTTCACACTGCTGTGTCCTGCCATCCCATGGTCAATGGCTGCTCTGGGTGGGGAGACCTTGCCAAAGAGCTACTTCTTCCTGTGTTGCTTCAGTTGGCCGCGCCTGGTGAGAGCATTGTGAGAAGAATTGGAGTGCTCAGCCCTCACAGATGCACATCATATTTACTTACACTCCTTAGGACCTACATCAACAACTGTCTTCATGATTAGCAGATGCACTCTTGCTTGGCATGCTGTACTCTTGCTGGTCCCCTTGGCATGGCTGTCTGGCAGAGATGTGAACAAACAGCTTCATTTAGAGTAGCTCTAAGGCTGTTCAGATGCGTGTCACATCCCAAGGCAGCTGTATCTTCTTCCCAAGCCTGGAGACAGGAGCGTCAATGAGATGTAGAAAGCCTGTTTCTTCTGCAGATGTGTACACTCGCTCCGTGTGCCAAACCCTATGGACTTACAATTCAGCTCAGAGCTTTGAAAAATACCACTTGTGAAGGCAAAGCACAGCCCTTCCTGAGGAAATAAAAAGCTGGATTTTTAACTGAAGGAAAAGCCATCCTTTTACTCAGGCTGTATATATATACTCTTTCCTATCTCCTTTTCATTTTCCTCCCACATTTTCCACATGTAATCTTAGGATAAGGTGATTTTGGTGATTTTGCAAAAACAACGAAAGCATTTTTTTTAATATAGAAATTTTTTTTGTTGTTTGGTTTTGGTTTTTTTTTTGTTTTGTTTTTTTTAATGGGACCTCCCAACTAAAAATATTTGATCAGGGACATAACATGTGGAGAGAGAGATGACAGAGCTCAGTGTTCATTTATACTATGTCTATCTGCCGGTAAGAAGTATACCCTGGTGGTTGTGCTAGGACAGAAACATAAAGATAAAAGATATATTTCTACTAAATTTGAAAAGGGAGGAAAAAAAGTGGTACTTTTCATTTCAGTCTTCCCTGTATCTAAATTTTTTAACTTGGTCTGGGGATTTCTACTTGTGTTTTTCTGATGTATTCTTAATTGTGTTATTCAGACAGATGAATTTGTGTCAGCTTATCACAACAGCCTGTCTCATGCTCATTTTTGCTTTAGTTGCTGTCAGTTATTCAATATTGGTATGTTTTTTATCCAGAAAACACATCTGTAGTAGTACTTCACAAAATTTCTCCTTCTACTTTTCCCTAATATTCTGATTTATTTCATTTGGAAGCAAGGTAGGGGCAGGTTTTACAGAGCAAAGTGAATGGGAATGGGAATTTATTGAGCAACAAAATGACTTCTTGGAATATTGCCTTTGCCTGGCAAATGTCAGTAAATTCAATTTGCAGCCAGGGAATGTCAGACTTTTTTCCTTCCACACTTCATGGAATGTGGAGTGGCTTGCTCTAGAATAGAAATCCCTTAGTTTTCAGTTGTGTCTGTGGCATGGTTAAGGATCTTTGAAATTGTTTTAGGGATGAGTCCCTCCAATATTTCAGCATACAGTGAGAATTACTGAATTGGTGTAAGACCCCGGCCCTGGAGCCACAATCTCGACTGGGAGTATTACTTTTAAAAAATATACAAGACTCCAAAAGTTTGCCCACCAAACTCTTGCAGACCTTTTGGTTCTTTAATACCTTGAGATAGTCTAAAGAAAAAACGTTGCACATGTTTTCTTAGGAGATACTTTTGCTGATCATTTTAGGGAGAAAATAAGGATCTTGTCAAAAGTTTAAAAGGGGCAACATATAACCAAGACAAAGCATTTCACAAAGCACCAACTTAGCACATGCCAACTCACACAACTAACAAAATCCAACCCGCCAGTTTTAAGTTACCCAGAATATTAAGTAAGAAAAGAGATTAAATGAGTAAAGGAATAAAAAGATTAAGAAAAAGGAGAAAAGATAGAGGAGTGAGTAAGAAGAGAGGAGAATAAGAGAAAAATAGATTATTAAATAGCTACTACCAAAGAGTCCTATGGAAGTCCAGCTTCTGATGATGAGTGGCAGGTCCCTGGAGAGAGAGAGTAACAGGGAGGGGCCCGTGTTGTTGGTTTTATGTGTCCCAGCACGCTGTGGCAACATGTCCCAGGTGGGACTCTGGCTCAATGACCACTCTGTGGTTCCAGGCCAGAGTGAGGCGTGGTGCAGCCAAACAGAGGCTGGATCAGGGGTTCCAGAGGGCATGGCGTGGGTGTGTTCCCAGGCTGCCCTTTTGATTGACAGTGGTCCCATGAGGTTGCCATATGGACTCTGTGGTCACCCAACAGGGTTGCCGTGTGGGCTCTGTGAGCGTTACCCCCACATAAGTACTTGAGTTGGTTCTGACCCCATAATAAAATAATCTAGTGCCTCACAATTGGGAAACAGAATTTTCCAAGATTCATAACAGTTGGGGAAAGAAAAAAAAAAAGAAATCCAGTCTGAATTTCTAGTGTGTTTGCATTTTAGTGCAGGATTGTCCCAGTTCTGTTTTCTGCTGGGAGGTGCCCAGAGATTTCACTTCTCTTGGTTCCTTTAGAGACTTCTCCTGTCTCCCTCCTCTCTTCCACATTGTTTGCCTTTTCCTTTTGGCTCTTTCTGCCTTGCTTGACAAATATGTCTGTTTCATCTTCCTCTAATTTATTAATATTTTTTAATATACTAGTAGGAAAAAGTAGAATGATGCTTAAACCTAGCTATATTTTAGAAAAGCATCATAAATTGAGTAAATAGTTGTCCCATGTACTAACCCTGTATTGTATGTAGTCTGCTGTTTTAAATAAAGTCACGGTTACAGTTAAAGATGGAAGTTTTTAACATCTAATTAAGAGTTTGGGAAGAGTTTCTGTACTTATAATTTTATTGATTGTTTTGAATTAATTAATATCTCTACCAAAACTGAATAAAAGCATAATTGAAGAAAATCATAAACAGGAAAATAAATAGCCAAGAAAGAGAAATTTTATCACAAAAATTAAAATCAGGAGCCAGACTCGGTATCTTTGTGGCTTATTAATATAATATAATAGGACAAGACCCAGCAGCTCAGTTGGCAAGCAGCCAAATCCTTTATTTAAAGGAAAATGCCCCCTTATATACCCTTTGGGGAGCATGTGATTCGCCCAGACCCAATCACAGTAGAACACATATTGCCCATCAGCCAGCGTACTTCGAGAGACTACAAGATCCAGAATGCTTCACCTTGCATCCCTGGCGTATGCCTCCTACATATCTTTACCTTTTTCACTTCAAGGATATTTTTACTGATACTCAACTCAATTTTTTTCTCTTAATTCTATTATTCTGTAGCTCCTGGACTTCTTTCATTTTACTCTTCTCTCTCTCCCATACCCACTATCTCATAACGTAATTTACTTGAAGCAATTATAAGTATCAAAGCTGTCTTTGGACAGTAGGCTGGTCTCTTTTCCAGGCCTCTCATATCCTTCATGTTCTCTCATTGCCCTGTCCCCAGAGCTCCCGGCCGCATGGGCTACCCAGCCCTGCACTTCCTCCCATGGGTCGGGCTTGGTCAGATGAAGCTGATGGCAGCAGTGAGCATCATCCATCACATGGAGCTGCACGAAAATGGGCTACTGTCCCTCTGCTTATAAGACAATATCATTCCTCATGCAGATTCAAATTCCAGGGGAGGGTTTTTTTTGCATTTACATTATGTTGCAAATACTTGACACCTGCATATTCTTTATATTAAATATCAGAATATTTTTGAGAATGTATTTGATGGCTTTCTGGTATGTCTGAGATTAGCAATGTATCAGAAAACATTTTCTTAGCTCACAGTTTTTCCTGGATTAGTGTCAGCAGTTGATTCGATTTATTAATGTTTGCCATCTATACTACCCAAACATTCAAGTGAATGGATATGCATTTCACAGGTGCAAATGTGATATTAGGTTCAATAGTGTATTAAACCAAGAGTGTGCTAATAAATTCACCAAAGACTCAGAATTTAGTATATCAATATCACTTCAGTGCTAAGGCTGGCATTCAAATATCATCTCTAAATGGTAAAAAAAATGACCAGAATCTTACTTGCAACTCAAATAGAAGTGTCTGTTGTTTTCAAACAGTTAGGTACACATATTTTCACTTTTTTTTTTTTTAATACTTTCTCATATCTTATTCTCCTTGAATTTTATTTGCATTCTGGTGAGACAAAGGATCATAATAGACTTGCAATGTTTCATACAGCCATGAAATAAATATCAGAAATCTGGCAAAGAAAATGGTCATCATAGTATTTCTAGACTAAAGGATTCAGTGGTGTTTGAATAGGCAGGTAGATTTTGAACACTTACCAGAATCAAATCTCTAGCAATTCACATTTTCATTCTGTTCCAGCAAGATTTAAAGCAAGGCACTATTAATTAACAGAAGCTTCTGGTAAGTGCCCAAGAAGAGAATAATAATTAAAAGGAGTTATTAATTGTCAGATTTTCCATGATTCACAGAAGACTCTATGCACTGTTTCACGTAATGTCTCTTCAGGCAAGTAGCAGAACTTTAAATTGATGCTTTCACTAAGATCTTCTATGACAAGGGATTGTTTTTACCTCCATGCACAGCAAAGTTTGCCTTTTGTTAATAAGATAAAGAATATTATAAAATTATTAGAAGCTGGAAATCATTCTTCAGAGTCTGAAAACTGCAAAGTATTATATTTTTTTGTTTGGAAACTCAGTGTTTTGGTCTAGAATGAGCAACACAGCAGGCTGCTCTAAAGAAGAGAGTGCATTTCCCAACCCCGCTCAAACAATTTATTCACAAAAACTGTTTTAAAATGAGCTGGTTTCTCTCAGTTCGGTGACAGACACCCCCAGAAAGTATCAGGTTTCATCTGTCTTAGACACCTGCTGTGGGTACCTAGAGGTAGGTAATGTAGTGATTGGAGATGCTCATTGGTGCCATGGATTTGCTCCAGCCTGTACCCCAGGAAGGCATGGATTTCTTGCTGCTCTGCATATTTGCCAGCTACAGACAGGTATCTTGAATGCAATACAAGCCGTGGCTCAATAGGCCTCACAAAAGTGTCCAGTGCCATTTGAGATACCCTAGAAAATCCAAGTCATAATCAGTGGGCTAGAAGATGTAGACACAATATATAAAGCAGATCCAGAGTGGGCAGTGAACCAAACCTACCATGTCCAGAATGGCATGTCCAGAATGTTTAGACAACAAACCCCATCCTCAGGGCGAGATTCAGTTTGCCCAAATCTAGGTTTGTATTGGGTTAGGGTGGGATTCAGCTCACCTGAATTTGGGAAATTGATTCTCTTGCCTAAACATAGGCCTTTAGTTTAAGGTTCTTGAGACCATCCCATCTGGACAACCAGTTGCCAGTCTGGAAGGATGCAGGGCTTCTGCAGGTCCTGTGTCATATCTGCTGGCTCTGGGCAGATGCCTTAGCTAGCTTAAGCTGTTTCAAGTGATGCCAGAAGCAATATGTAGGCAGCTGAACAAAACCCTTAAACTTGAAACCCAATCAACAGAAGAATTTTAAAGAGGCTGTATTGACTAGTTTAAAAACCTAGTATGAAATCTTAGACTCAGCTGAAGGAATTAGAATAAGTCAAATTAAAGAGGAGAAACCAAACCCTCATTTACCAGATCCCATATTTCTCAAAGAACAAGACTGATTTACATTTTTAGACTTCTGTATCATGGGCAGTCTTATGTAAAAAAAAAAAAAAAAAAAAAAAAAAGATATTTAACAATTGCAATAAAATGCTACCATTAAATTAGCTCCCAATATGATTGACTTAGAACTAACAAGTAATTCAAAATAACAATTAAGTATAATTTTTAAAAGTATTTTATGCATAACCACAGAAAGATCTCACCTTTTGCAAGAGAATAAATTAATGGCTTCTGTCTGAAATTCATTCTTAGATGTCATGATGTTCTTCACTTCCTTGACATATTTTAGGGAAATATGCATGGCACATAAATACAACTGGAAAAAGAATGCTGTAGAATGAACTTCTCATAAGTTATTTTAAAGATTTTACCTCATGATTCTCCAGAAGCTGCCAATCATGGGATTAATGTTATGGTCTGCAGAGAGCACTTTTCTTTTTGCAGACAAGAAACCACAAGACACAAGACAGGTACTTCAGATATTTATTGTAGTCCATCAGAGAATATCAAATCCCTGTTTTCAAACCACCAATATACATTGCCTTCATGGTGAGTGAAGGGTGATGAGAATGAGAAGAACCGATGAACATGATTTAGATTTAACAAAACTTGGATAAAAATGAATTGGACAGTTTTGAGTCAGAGCAGTTATAGTTTTATTCTTTATAAGGTAAAGCAATCTAACAAAACCAATACCATAAAAATAACTAGAACGAATAAGGCATGTCAAAGTCTTCACTGAGGTGTCAAGTTGATATATACATACAGTACTGAATATTAAGCAACAGTGTAAAAGGTAGTCCCACACTTTATTTCCATTGTAATTATGAACTACTAAGTGTCACCAGTGTTGTTTGAGAGATAGACACTGAGGATATAAACACAGATTTAAATGGTTAGTATTAAATTTCTTAGATATGCTTTTCCTAGTACTGGAGCTGATGGCAAACTCTCACTAGCTTCGGTGGGAGAAGGACCAGAGAGGCTGGGGGAGTGTCTCTGATCCTCCATTGCATAGTCCTCACACAATATAAATTGTCCAGGTTCTGTAACACTTTTAAACTTTGAATTGAAAGGAATTACACTGGGGAATCCTCATTCATACACCTTGAGAATAGTTACCTCACCAAAAATGACTACTTCTGATCACCTATCTTTAATACTTGGATTAATGGTCTGTGTGCAAACCATCTACTGTGGCATTGTACATATCTATAAACGTTTCTAAGTTGAGAATGGTAATGAATCGTTCACACAGCTTGTTATACCATGATGCCAGACCACAAATTCTCTGTAGTGTCAACAGAGAGAAGTAGGAGCAACGTACAGTATAGGCACCTACAGCAGATGGAAAGAATGTGTTTCCCTATTTCTGTCTGTTGCATAGACAGTCGAGATCTCATGGCATTGGGAGACAGATAGTTTGACTCTCTCATTTCTTTCTTGATGTTGCATTCCACAGTAGTTGCTGCAACTAGATGTGTTAGTAGATGGTCTGCAAATGAATGTCTGTGTTGCATCAGTAAGACTTTCCTGACAAGCAATCCTTTTTAGCTGAGCTATTGCTCTCTCTGCGCAGAGAGTTAGTCAATTGTGGATTCTATATTCTAATGCTCTGCCAGTCCAATTATGCAAGATTAATATAAAGGTCAATAAATCTTCTTGTTTAACTGAGAAAAGCCTATTTATTTCTTATTATGAAGACAACAGGAAAAACTGTGTTTCCTGAGATTTTTAACACAGTGTTTTTGTGCGGCGCTCTTACCGCCATGGCCCGGGTTCGTTTCCCGGTCAGGGATACTCCCCCGGGCAGATGGAGCTCATCAGCCTTGTAAGGTCATCCATCTAAGAGAAGGTCACTCTAAACAAACCTACGTCCTGAGGACCTCACTGCCATTGTCCGAGCTCGCTTGGCCCCAGCAGATGAACCTTAGGATTAAAGGGTGGGCTCAGTTCAGCGCATGCTGTCTCACCTAAAAAATCCATTGCGCAGGCTTGAAAGGTAAAAGACCTTTCCCAAAAATCTTCGTTCGCGAAGACTGGCCATACTTACACTTTTGTGGATTCAATGATAAAAAGTTTGCTGTGATTTTGAAAAGAGTATCATTAAGATCTAATAATCAGAATTAAACTTTCATGTAATGATCAGAATTTTATGTAAAGATGCCTTAACAAAAGAAAATTCTGGCTAGTGATCAGTGACAATCAACAAGCCATTCCAACAAGCCATTGCAAATTTAAAATATGCACATGAATAAACAGTAGAATAACTCTATGCGAGAAATAACTTGCCTTACACTGTTGTCAGTGGAAATACATATTCATTAATATATGTATACTATGAAGCAGAGAAACTAACAAGGTACAATCTGTCTGAAAAGCATTATGTGGATAACGTTCGTAGGCAAAAGGCAGGGCAAATAAAATTAATCTTTAAGAATGCTAGTTATTGTCTTGGTCTGTTACTGAATATTACAATCCTATCCTAACTCTCAAATGTGTTGTAAGCACTAAAAAAGGATTTTTCAGTAGGCAGCAAAAGAAAGTATTGATTTAGAAAATAAAATATGTGGCCTTTTTCAAATGCCTTTGTCTAGTAACATAATATTGCACTGGGCAAAATTGCCTTGGCTGAGCAGCAATGTCTTCTAATGTCTATATTTCAGGAAGATGCAATACAAAAAATGAGTTTCATAGGAGGACATTAATTATCTGGTACTAATTTTAAGGTATATGAAAGAAGCAGGTGCAGCTCTACAAATATATATATGTAAATGACTGTTAATACAACCCTTGCAACAAAGTATCCCTGCAGTCAAACTTCTCTTACTAATGGACAGAAACACAATGGTTTATGGTTTAACTGTTCTGTGATTTCCAAATATCATCTTTAACATCCTTGACATGACCAACTGTGAAAGAAACAAGCTTAAGAAACACAGAATTCATTATAAGTCTTGAAGGAAGAAATGGTATTTACATTACTGATCACTGCTTTGTGAAAACCACATTGACTGTTTTGCACTGGATTTAGTAAAGACTCAGGGGGAAATGGAAAAGCAATGGGCCGAGCAGTACTGTCTGAGATTGTCTTGAAAATGTCAAACACTTCCCTTCTTTTTATCCATGGGGAAATCTGAATGCATTTCTACTAATCAAAACTTTCTGGAGGAAAGTGTGTGGAGAAGAAAGAAATGAAAAAGACCCAGTGGCTGTGAGGGTAATCCATTGGGTATTGTTGAGTCATGTCATTCTTAAGTGATGGACAGTAGCAGTATGATTATAAATCTGTAATTCATTTAAGGGGGGGTCAGGTGATACCATTAGCAGTAAGAGCCACTTTCCGTGCATTATGAATTTCCATTTTTTAAAAAAAATCTCACGAACTAGGATGATGGTTTTGATCATCTGTATTTTACCCAATTAATTTTTAAAGAACATACTTTCATAAAATAGAAAAGTCATAATTTAGCAATATTTGTAGACTGAAAGGAAGGAGGTAGGTGTTCTGAAAGCTTGGTGAGCTTCTACATGTTTTTTACGGTTCAAATAAAACCCAAAAAATAATGAAATTCATATCAGTAAAGCCCAAAAATACCATGAATGAGATACCATATGGGTTGCTGGTTTTATCTGGATAGTTGTCCTTTTTTTATGTTTTCCTTACCAGTATCAGCAGATGTTGCCAAATGAAGTTCTGCAGATTCATCCTTTTCCAGTTATTTCAGAAAATTTCAACATTTATAGAGACACAAAATATAATCATCTCTAAAGCACAAGTCCCTGCCTAAGACTCTTTTCATTACTTATGTGTCAAGTATTGTGGCAAATGGAGCCTTTCCAATATCTTTTATAGCATATGCACTTCAAATTTACTGGTTTGTGACTGTATTTATAGATAGATATATATATTTGTATATGTGTAAACAAATGTGCATACAGGCAGAGAGATGCATCCTGGCATATACTATGTGCATGTGCCATTCTCAGAAAAGCAAAAAGGAAAACAAAGTGGAAGAGCAGGAGACCCAGAAAATTGGACATCGAATGGGTGCTTTACAGCTAGGGCTTTTGGTTTCTGCCACATTTCAAGTACCAACCTCCCAAAAAGTATGTTGAGGAATGAAGAAGGATTTCCTCGTTATGGGGAATGAAGAAGGATTTCCTCATTATGGAGACCCAAGAGATGGAGGGGTATACAGAAGAAGCTGCATTTAATTATTTTTCAGCTTTTAACAAGTTATTTCTGTCATAACAATCAGCTATTTTTCAAGAGGCCTGTTAGCAGTTTGTCAGCATTAACCTGTATATATTAACCTTGCTGTCTCTACTGACCTCTTAGATGTGTATTTTCCTTTCATTGATGCAGTAAGGGCTGAGATTGACAAATGACTAAGTGCATTAATGATTAAGCCCAAAGGGTATCTTTATCGCAGTTCCTCACTCTTGAGGAGGAACTTGTAGTAATTTGCTTTCTGTCCTTCAGCCATGTGCATCATAATCCTTGCTAACTCTCTGAGCTAGCTTCAGCCCTGTGCACTGCTTTCACCAGCCTTGGAAAGACATCCGGGATTTCAGTAGACTTGTCTTGGAAACAAGCTCCATCCCTTGCGCATATGCATATTGAAGGAAGTCGCCTTTTTTGCGTATTTGACTGGTTCAAATGACTTATAAGGAAGAATGCAAAGGTAACATTGGGTAGCATTCAGAACAACAGATGCATGTTGGTTGTATGTCTAGTTACATCAGGATTGATTTGTCCAGAAACAAAGTCATTGTACTGTGACTTCCCCAGATGAGACCTTTCTCCAGGCTCCTCACTCCAGCTCTGGCATGAAGAGGCACCATTGGGCCAACAAAGAGAAGGACAGAAGAGAGTCTGGGTGAAGGCTGGATCCCTTATCTCACCAGCGGCACCTACCTCCAGGCACTTAAGTGAGATTTTTACATGACAAACCTTGTCATTCCAGGCTGTGATGGGAGGAGAGGTAAGCCCCTTCACAGGTGCCCATATCTTGTGACTAACTGTAGAGATCTAGAAAGGTGATGTGCTCCCTGAAGTGCTTAGTGCTTGGTGGGATGACCTGAGGCCCTAAGTCACAGCCGGTTTTCATAAAGACAGATTGTGTGAGAGGAAAATGAGTTGGTGGGAAAGGATTTCAAGCCTGAGAGAATGCAGGTATTGCCCATCACGAAGGTCTTGGCACTCTTGGCACTGTCACCACTTGCTTCCAAGCTCTCAGCCTACAAGCGGACCAAAAGTGCATTCACAGCTAATAAAGCAGAGTTTTCATTGTCTGTTGTTGCTAGTAGTCGTAAGGCTGTATATGATTGCAGTGGAAAGAAAAGTCTAGTGTTGCATCCGAAGTAATTACTATAAAAGGCTATATACAGAAACAAATTCAATTGCATTAGCCCTACAGAAAGTCATTTAAGGCATTTTGCACAAAAAATATGAGGTTCTGTGAAACCTATTTCACAAGTGTATCAAAATGATTGTATATATTTTTCTATTTCTGTCCTGGTACATTACTTCTCTGAAGTTACAAAGTCATAAAGAATCTTTTCTGTAAAAGTTCAAACTCTGCCTTGCTACACTGCTATATATATACACACACTGACATATGTTGCTAAATACTGTATCATTATAGTTAGTACTTAGAGTTGGGATAACTTGGGATTTTTCTCTAACTTTCATTTTGATTGGAACTCTCTCAAAATTGAAACTACCATTTAGTTCCAGGTATGATCTGTAAATGGGATCTGTAGGTTTTGGTTCTTTTTCATATCAGATTAAGTTGAAATGTTAGAATTGGATCAGTAGAAAAGCAGGTTTAATGTTCAATGAAATTTTTTCAACTCAAACCTATTTCTGTCTAAAACTAATTATACTAAACTTGACTTGCATTCAAATATCATCCCTATAAATTCACATTTAACTATGATAAATATTTTCTAGAAATATAGCATAAAAACTGGAGCTAACAATTTGCATGCTTTCAAGCAATGTTCATACGTCTGGAGCCATAAAAGTTTTACAAGCAAGTATAAATGTCAATTGGCACCTAAATTAAGACATCTGACCTACTTAAACAACACCCTTTCTTTGAATTTGATAAATATAACAAAATTGCTAGAGGACATTAAATGATATTGCTCTTCAGCAAAACAAAGTAACCTGGGAGGAGTTGGTATATAAATGTCCATCAATTGATATAGTTTGACAGCCCTGAACATCTGAATGCAAATTGCTCATTTGTAAATTTGTATTCAGATTAGGCAGAAGTTGAAAAGAAGCTTCAGAAGATTTCTGAGATGCAAATGTTCCTTTCTCTCCCCTCAAGTATACGAACATATTCACAAATTATTTACAAAATATTCTTGGAGCCTCAAACTCAACTAATAGCACGAAGCTGAAATCTGAAATCCTCGGACTTCTATTTGGGCAGATTTTTAAGACTAATCATCACTCTGTAGCTCTTAGAGACAAACAAAGATTGAACGACTACTTAACATTCTTCTGGGTTATCTAAAGACTGAAACTGTTAATCTGTAGTTATATTACATGTGTACAACATAATACACCATAGCCAATGTGTAAAGTAAATCAAATGAAGTCCAGAATGTTAAAATAAAATAAAATGAAATAAAAACTACCCAACACCAGTCCTCAAAATAATCAATTACAGAAGTGATATGGATTGTTTCCTGAAGTTGTTGCCCATTAAGTTAATCTTGCTATAGAAAATCCACAAGTTCTTTGCCATTGGCCTTGCTGGCTTATCAGCATGGCAGACAACAAAATGGAAACTCTCTGCTAGAGTTATAAGGAAGAAACAGAATTTTGCCACAACAGAATGAATGCCCCAATACCTAGTCCATAAGTTCTAACTATACACTACATTGAAAAAGGAGTCATCAGGATTTATGTTAGATAATCAAGAACGTACTCCCAGCAGAGCATGTTTAGAGTAAAGAATAAAAGCTAAAGGTGGGATCTGATAAAGCCTGAACCCCCCCCAAAGTAAGTGAACCAAACCTCTTTTTTGCTACATCCTCTGTCTGAAAATAGAAGCTTTAAGTGCTAGCAAAGGCACAGAAATCTAGCAAAGGGAGACAGAAAATCCAGTGAGCTAAAAATGATTGAAAAGACAGTTCAGCCCGGAGTAGAAAATTGTCATAGCGACACTGGTGACTCAAAGACAGATAGGATGTGTGGCACACAGGGAGCTTTAGTTAGAAATATTTAATATCAGGAAACACAGACATGACAAAAACGATTTTTTTGTTTTTTAAGGTACTGGCTTAGATGAAACATTCATTTTGAAAGATTTTTCAAGCCCAGGATGATACTTTAAGGTGAGGAGTGAGGAGAGGAGGGAGAAGAAGGAGCACAGTCCACCTGTAACCTGGTTTTTGGGGTATTTAGTGGAACATGGGACACCTCTAAGAAACTTAGAGTTTGGGCTTTCTCCAAAGCCCCTGAGACTGTCGTCTTCAGGTTTGAGAAGAAAACTCACTAGATGCATAATGAAATTGAGAAATCTTTATGACAGATGGGAACAACTTTCATTGTTTCGTTTCTTTTTTTTAAAAGGAAAAAAGTACTATTGTCACACAAAAATCTGTCTTAGGTAGTAAGTTCTTCCTCACACTCTGAAAGATAGAGAATGAGACATCTACCCAGAAACTGAGAAGAGAGAGAGAAACTTTGCAGCAGACTACCAGAACACCACTGACTTGTGAAGCAATATTTGTGCCTTTGCTATGTCCATCAGTAGATGGTTATAATTAGATTACGCTGAAAATTCATAGGCAGTACATTGAAAGGAAGAGCTGGACACATGTGAGGAGTACCAGCTGTCCCTCACCTGATTTTACTGTTAATTCACCACAGTCATATACATCTACTGGGCCTCACTGTGAAGTCACTGCTTCCCTGACTCACTCCTCAATTATCTTTCTAACTCTCTTGGAAAAACAAGCTCCATCATCCACAGGGACAACTTGTACACCCAGGAGGCTCCTTTCTTCGAGTGATCTGCATGGGAGCTCAGGAGAGGTAAAAAGCAGCTCCAGGAGCTGAAAGCAGCAGAGCTGTCTAAATGGCTGGCATCCCGCTTTGGAGAAGGCAAATTTCTTTCCAACTTCACTTATGCTTGGAACTGTAAGCCATATAATCTGTATTTTTTCAGGGAAGGAAATCATATTGATTTACATTTTAGTGGGAGTAGGTTTGTCTTCTGTGGAAATTTGGCTTTAAAATGTCTTCAGAAATGCTGATGGATGGATGGACCCCTACTATATCTAAAATAAATATTTGCCATTCTGCACCTCTTTTTTGCTAATGATAAATGGAGACTCCCATTCCCTATTCGCTCTCAAGAAAAAGACAACTCCTCTTAGTAATACAGCTGTTCTGAATTTAATAAACAAACTACACACCAGATGCTGCCTACTGTTATAAGTATGAAGCCTCACAGATTTTCTGGTGCCAGAAAAAAGGAGGAAAAGGAAGAAGGTTTTTTTTTAGCACAGTGTGTTACAAAAGCCTTTCATGTGTGTTACACTGTTAATTATCAATGCTGCATAATTAAAAATAAAGGTCAAATGAGAGCTGATTGAAATACTGACCCATTTTCTTTAAATGGTTTGATTTAATTGTGTAGACTTTAAGTTATAGACAAACATACACGACTTTCTTAAACTTTTGGACAGTCCAGAGACCTTGGCTGTGGGGAAGCCAGGCAGAAAGATTGCAGCTATTTCAGAGTAAAGTTTGGAAACCTACAGGTGATGATGCTAACGTCACTTTTTTATGGACAATGTTGTTTTTTATTGAGTCAGAAAGAAACCAAATATGAACAGCTTCCAGAAAAAAAGAGACTTTCTTTTTTCTCCCTGATTATAGTCAAAATCCTTGTTAATGACAAAGCTGTAATTTGCATTGTCATGGTGACAGGATTTCACACAGGTGAAATGCACACGTTTGTTATATGATCACATATGATGCACAATCAGTTTAGTAGAAAAAGTAAGTAAGCACTGTAAACAAACATTTCCTGTTATGTTGGCAAATTACCCTCAAGTGATTGATTGGTTATTTTGGTCAGCAGATTTGAATATGATAAACTGTTGGAAAATGTTCTGACTAAACTAATCTGAGACCATCACTCCTGTCAGATGCTAGAATTTTATTTTAAAAATTAGTTTAAATTACATTGAAACTTCCAGAAATCAATTACATTGATTTCCATTACATCTCCTATACTGTTTAACAGATTAGATAATGGTTGCTATCATAACATTTATCTTTCATGTACCCTGTTACCAAGGTACTCTGGTCTTTATCATTGTTTTATCAAAAAAATGATCATAATTACACATGTCAATATGATCCTCACAGTCCATCTGAGTAGCTGTAATGAAAACATTGCCATATTCAGTACATCACCTGTCCTAACTTTCTTGAAAGTAGGCATTACTGAGTCTATTGTGTTCTGACAACATAATCTCAGTCCTGATGCTAAGATTTAGCCTTTGACTGCTGAATTTCCCATTAAAATTATGGCTTTTGCAATTTTATGTGATATTCCACTGTTGTTAACTCTATTCATTCTCCTTTAGTAGCTTTGAACATTTGTGGGTTAATACAGTAAACATTGTTTTGTGGTCTTTGAAGTGAGGATTTCTTCTTAATATCCAAAATGAAATCTGTTGAAACATGCATAATCATTCTAAAATTTTCTGTGTTCAGTTTTAATGGGTTACCTCTGAAAGCAAATTAAAAACAAAAACCACAACTTGCATCAGTGCTGTAATTTATTTTTCACGTTGAAGTAATAAATGTCTCAGTGAATAAGTATAGTTACATTTGATAATGATTCAGAATCAGTAAATTGAAGGCAACTGCTGCCTACTGAGACACTGCACGTGCAGTCCAGCTCCCAAGAACAGCTCCAGCTCACAGAATCACATAATCACAGAATCACAGAATGGGTGAGGTTTGAAGTGACCACAGTGGATCACCTGGTCCAACCTCCCTACTCAGTCAGGGTCATCCCAGGGCACATTGCACAGGATTGCATCCAGATGGTTCTTGAATATCTCCAGTGAGGGAGACTCCACAACCTCTCTGGGCAATCTGTTCCAGTGTGCTGCTACTCGTACAGTAACGACATTTTGCATGGAAGCAGCTGAAACTGGTTTATCCATCTTTGGGGATAATCCTTCATAAAAATCCCACAGAACTGGGATGATTTTTGTGTCTGACATTCAGGTTTTGGGAGCTTTCCATGGACAGAGTTCTGTGATATCTCTTAGGGTATTGGGATAGATCAACCCTTACCAGAACACCGAGGCACAGGTTCCTCTCCTTTTGCTCTTTTGCTGGAAATCTCTACCCCATTTTTCATTTTTTTTTCTGATTGTCTCTTTTGGAATGCCTAAGTTTGGCCAGAGTTCAGGAAGTCTGCACTGCAGTTATAATACTATGCACTGAGTTATCAGTAGAAAAATCTGCAATACAATAAACATTAAAAATTTGGGGTTGGTGCCAAAGCAATTCAGTTAATATTTAAAAGAAAAATCTCACAGGGCTCTGCAGCACTGGTTATGTAATTAATTGCATCTAATTTTTTATTAGTCTCCACTTTAAAAGAACACAAAATGTCAAGAATTTCTGGATTGTGCAGCATAGACGGTTTACACAATCAAAGGACTTTTCCCTTTTCCTTAGGACTTAGCTCCTCTTTCTTGAACAGGTAATTGTCTTCTTTATAATTTCTTACTTTGTTGGCTGCTAGCAGAAGAGAAATTTAAATTGTGGCAAACCAAAAAATTACCTTATTAGAAGAGTTATTGTATGCAAAGGATGCGCAAATAGAAACATTGGAAATTAAGTAGAGTCTCATATTTATGAACACGAATGCTCTTTCTTTTCTTTCTTTCATTCCCAAATTAATTTCCTCTGTAGATGTAATAGCTCCCTTAATCTCAGAAAAACGCAATGTAGGAACAGAATATTTAACCTTTAGGGACTATTAAAGAAATGTATGCGCAATACCTCACGAAAAGGCATCTCCGTCTCCTGACAAGATATCACCATGCATAGTAGGAAAATAAGAGGAGAAATAATATTATGGAAGACATAAACTTCTGGCAGAACTCCCTCGATACAATTATGTTTTGACAAAGATTAGGCTGGTTTGTTTTTTGAGCAGCAGTTTGTAAGATCCAGTCCAAGAAGAGGAGGGTCCCTCCTGTAAGCTCCCCGAGTGAGAACAGCCTTCATCACACACCCTAGTTCTTAGGGATCCCTCTTCCTCCTTGTCCAAAAGTCCGTGGAGGTCTACAAACAGCTGAGAGCACCCTGGACACACACCTTGGTTGCACCAGCTGAAAATAGTCACCAGATCACCTACATGCGGGCTGAGGCTAACAAAAAGACCTGATGAGTCCATCAGCTCCTTTACCAGCAGTGTGGAGCAGGTACAACAGAGGACTTGCCTTAGAGGGCTTGGACTTTGTTGCCTGTTGATAAGCTTCCAGACGGATAATAATAGTATCAGTTACCACTGAATAAACACACAGTGGGAGAAATCAAAATCACACTCAGCTTCTCCTGAAACAAAGTTGCTAAAGAGAAGTGTAGAAAAGATGTGGAGATGGGTAGAAAGAGATGGACCAGGGGAGATTTTCAAAGAGTTCTCTCTGTAAAATGATGCATGTGCAAGTTTAGGAAAAAAATTAAAAGCAAAGACCCTGTGCTTGGTACCTGCTGTACCAGGGCAAAAGAAAAAGCCAATAAGAATTGCCTTAAACTTCCTAGAGACAGTAAATACTGAATGACAAGACCTGCTCCAGGGGGAACCCTTGGAGAAGTGGGACACATTGTTATGGCTGGTGTAAGACTCATGTGATCTGAACACTTAGACAGTGACTCATGCACACTAATCTGGGCCCAGAGGAACAGACCACCTGTCAGGGCCAGGTGGGATGGGGCCCTAAACAGCCTTTTCTAGTGAATGGCATGCCTGCCCATGGCAGGGGGATTGGAACTAGATGATCTTTAAAGTCCCTTCCAACCCAAATGATTCTATGGTTCTGTCATTCTATGATGCTATCATTATACTCTGAAGCAAGCAAACAAACAAACAGGAAAAAGCATGGAATACAAGTGGCTCAAAACCTATGCTTTTTGTTATTAGACATACTATATAAATAGTTTGTAAATACTTTCTGGTAAAAGTGCTTAAGTATACTTTATCCTAACGTGCTGTGTGTTTCTATTTTAATTTCATGCCCAAATCGATAGCTAATTATAATTTGACAAGAAAAAGTGATTGCAATGGATAAGATCTACCTGCTCTGCTGCTAAATTGTAATGTGGTTGGCTGGATTTACAGTGTTACTACAATTTGTCTATACCATTCCAGAGTCAACGTAAGAATCAGGAAGTAAATTTCTGGCAAATCATTTCAACACCACAAAGCATTGCCCCAGAAGTCCTTTGTCTGCGTTTGATAGAAGAAGGAAGATTTTGATGTCTAATTGTTGACACTCATTTGGCCAGGATTGAAACAGCTTCCACCTTGGGTCTTATGACCAGATGCAAAAAACTCTATCCAGGACCATGGTCATTTAGGCAATGATTATTAAAGCAATGTATGCTTGAAGAATCTGAGAGTACAATTGCTATCACAATTAACATCCTAGTCCTTCTCTAGGCCTATCATACAAACTCACATGCCCCACACAAATACATACATATGAGAGAGGTTTTCTCCCTCATCCTGCAAACTTGTTAAGAAATGGACAACTGGATACGTAAAAAATTCTCTTCTTTGATTTTCATGCTTACCAGTCATTAAAGGGCTACTTTCCAGAGCAGCACAAAAAAAAGAAGAGCTGGTTGACCAAAAGTTTTTTTTCTTACAAAGAGGTGTCAACCCTGAGCTTGTAATTAAGAAGTTAAAATCTGTGATTTATATATATTTATATATATAAAAATAGATGATCATACTAAGACTAAAAAAGTGAAAGAAATCTCCATGTCAGTACTATATATTTGTTTGTTCTGAGATTTTGTAGACGAAATCCTTGTGACACTCAAATTAACTGATATGAAAGATGAAGTTAGGTGTGAAACACACTATTGATCCGGTTGTTGTTAGTCCATTAGAGAATTGCCATTTTGGTAGGATAATGAACATAGTAGCAGAAAGTTCTAATCGATGTCAGAACAGTAACAAAAGGAAAAAGATTTTATCACAAGAGATTATATTCTGTCTGAACCCTTGAGGGGTCAAGAGCGTTGTTTACATTACTGTCATGGCTGATGAGCTCACAGTGGTGAGCTAAGTAAAAACCAATTGCATAACATGGATAAATCCTAAAAGAAACTGTGCTACTACTCATATTTTTACTGGGCATTAAGACTTAAATCCTAAACAACTGTAACATGATATTCTGAAGCTAGTGGAGCTACTACCATACTAAAAGGTAAACTTATTTTTCAGCTTCTCTGCCTTCATACCAATCTGATGTGGTTGTCAGATGGAGTGCAAGACATTCACTGTTGAGACATACTTTTGTGTTGGAAAAAAAAACATCCAGCCTTCCTCCCTATAACAATGATCATTCTGATGACCTGAATCATCCTACAGAAGTTCCTAAGGAAACCCGGCTATCAGCGAAGAACACTTGCATTTTTTTGTTCCTTTCTTGTGGTTTTTTTTTTTTTTTGTTTAATTGATATTCTGTTGAAATGCAGCAGCCTTGAATCAGGCCTGATTTAGAAAGAAAACTGTTTTCTTAGTTTCTTTCCCCCTCTTTTTTCTCTGACTGGGGAAAAACACACACCATAAGATCCTTTTTCCCTTTTGCAGCATAAAAGGAAATGAAGCTCAGAAAGTCTCCTGTAGTAAAGGTTTGAGAAAGAATTCTCTCAAGAGTGGATATCGTCTTCAGAGATATCTGAAAAAAGCAGGAAGCAGTTCAGTCTGGTACCTGGTACTCTTTGGGAAAACTAAAATGGGAAGCAGGTTGCAGTACTGCTCTCTTGTAGAAAACTGCAAGTGTTTGTGGCATGGTCCATTGTCCAAGAGTATAAGAAAAGAAGAAAGTTGGCTGTTTCTGTAGCTAAAAGACAGTTTCTCCCACAAGATCCAGGATTATCTCCACTGTCTCTGCAGTATGAGACTGATGAAGATGACAAGCAACGTCTGCAGTGACCAGCCAGGCTGTGTGGCTGAAGCCTCCACCTCCCTCCTGTCTGAGTCGACAGGTGGTGCTTCAGTGGTGATGAAATCAAACTCGGTGGGACAGATGTCATCTGTACAGCCGCTTCCACTGCCTGAGCCGCTGGTTTCATCACCTGGCAGAAAGGAGTGAGGGAAACAGCATGAGTGTTGTTGGTTATAGCTTTCATCCCTTCTCTCCATTCCCCTTCCATCTGGCACCCCAGTGGGATAAACACATTGGGAATGGGAAAGTGGTGGTGATGCTAAATTTCATTCAGTAAAGCATCCAAATAAAAGCCACTGTTACTTAATGAGATGATTAAGTGCTCTTCTGACAAAGAAGTGGACTGTTGGCATTATGGAAAGCTCTCAATGTCTTGATACACTAGACATGAAGATTAATAAAAGAAGCAAAAGAAAGAACCATATAACTGGAGCTTCATGTGACAGAAGAAGAACTCTTATGTTGACAGCAGTGCAGAGCACAAAGATTAAAGAAAGTCATTGCAATGGAACCAGTTAATAAATGTGTTCCAAAAAGACATTTATGTAATGACAGTTAATGGTTTCTTACTTGTATCCTGGAAGTTGACATCATTCCCATTATACGCGTTTTTCAGTTTGTTAGTCATGACACGTAAGGCCATGATTTGTTGTCGAATGAAGGTGTCTGGCCTTGTGATGTCCACATCTACTTCTGGATTGTTGATCTGGTTGGTCAACCCATCATTCATAATCTCAGGCAAGTATCTACATAGCAGGATGAATCATTAGTTTAAGATGCAGTAATTTCAGAAATAAAACACTGTGCAGTAAATGGTGTGGTAAGCAATTCAATATGCAGTTCTTGAACAGATCTAGTGGACCTATTTTAAAAATATAGTTTTTAATTTTACTGACTCTGGAGGATCTTTTTAGTAGCTTAGCTACTACAGGGAGCAAAAAGCATTTAGGTTTTTCAACCTCTTAACTTTACATATACTCTCCACCAAGTGCACTGACTGTGTGAGCTATGGAAAAGGTTCAGAGCCAGCAGTAAGTCACTGCATGTTCATATCCTCTACCGACGTGAATGGTTATACACTAAATTAAACATCTAACAGTGCATTCTTCTGTTTTTACCTCTTTCTGCTTAAAAAATACGAAGTCCTTTGTTATATAGAGCATATTTTTTGTTCTGAGACAGTTCAGAAGCCTATCTTGAGGCATTATGGCTTTATTTAAAAACCAATAAATTTTCTTCTCCAATTCTTTCTTGCATCCCTTTTTTGGGCCACTCTGAACAGTATCTCCAGCCTATATGACATCCAGGCCCGTAAAAGGGGTTGTGATTTTACCAAACTCCAGTATTTTCTTTGATTTTGTCCTTATTCCTTAAAACCAGGCTACACTTGCATCTTTCATGTACTTTGTGCATAACATTTAAGGTATGGCATTTCCTACCCATCCATCCAACTGAATTTTTTATTCAGGTTCTTAGCTTTTAATTTCTTGATTACTGCAGCATTCCTTTTTCTGACCTTGACAAATACAGTCTTAGTCTGCTCACAAGCAGCAAGTGTGCTTTTGCAGGTAACTCTCCCCTACAAAAAAGCAGCCTCCAATCATCCTAGAGTAAAAATCTCCATCCCCTTTTGTTACAAAGATGCACGCTTTATTCCCTGCTGCTCTTTTGTCCTCAGAAAGCTCTCTTTATAGGCATCAGTAAAGCTACCTTTTTTTCTGCTTTGAATCTCTGTTAAAAATTGTCTGTGCGTTTTACAGCTGCCAGGCTGATAAAAGGTTGACATTGTTTCTCTGTGCTGGTATTTTACCCTGAGAAAATAGTGTATCACTGCTTCCCTGTTCTCTCTTGCCTGTCTTTACCTACTATCCTTGTCTCACATTTAGACTGCAAGGGATTTGGGGCAGATCAACCCTTTGTATATGTTTTTTATAAGGATATGATCTATTTTGTAATTAGTGTGCATACCAGGCTATGCTGCCGATGTTCGTTAGACTCCTCATGTGGATATGTGCTTAGACAGTAAATAATGATAGCACAGTCTAGCCTACTAATGACAAACGTTCACAATGCCTGGTACCAAATATAGTTTAAGAATATTTCATATCACTCTCACTTGAGCACACACAATTCTCTATCAGTATTCAAATTTGGTATTGATGACAGTATTGTTCATACTGGTCTGGAAAAATAAATATATCTTAAAAATAAATGTGAAAGTAAGGGAGAAGAAAGGACTTTCTCCGCTGAAGTCATGGTTAAGGGAAAATAAGTTTTGTGTTGCTTCTGGAGGTTCACAAAATGGCAACTGCTTTGCTGCACCAAGGAAGGGTTTAGTCTCATCGTAATAGGTTCTAGCTTTGCAAGATGAGACTCATTTGTCGCCAGTGGCCTTTGAAAGCTTACATGAGAATAATCCCAGGGGAGTGTGAACATATAAGAACCAAACACGATTGCCAAAAATATCCAGCCTCAAACTGCATGTCCTGTTGTTTCACTAGTAACATGATGTGAAATAACGATGCTGGGGGATCCCATCCAGACTCCTGTGGTAAGTCTTATTACGGTGAGAATACAGAGCCAGCACCCCTAGCACAGAGGACTGCAGACTACAATGTTATGAATCACTAAAGATAGAATAGGAAATAATTATTCAAAGATGCCTGGAAGCAGCAGGATGGAGACCTTGGCAGGCAGGGATGCCCTGGGCTGTGAAAGAACAGATCTCCATCTGTCACACGTCTCTACAAATGAAATGGCTGCTGTACATAAATTACTCATTCTAGAATTAAATCAGCAATTTCAAGGTGAAAGTTGATTAAAAAAAGCAAGGATGTAAGATTTGGCCTTCTGGCTCAGAGAGGATTTCCATCTTGCCCAGTATCCTGTCCATGAAAATGGCTACAGCTGTTAGCAACCAGAAGTGATCTGAAATTGCTGAATATTCATGTGGATTGCTCTCCTTGTTTTTGAAAGGTTAGCTGCTCTTTATTGCATACTATCCGTGAGAAGCTATGGCTAGCTCTGCATGGCAGCTCACAGGCTTTCTCTGACTGATTTCTGTTTGATTTCATTTTGTCTTATCATCAATAACAGAAGAAGATTCTAATTGCTTCTGAGAGCAATTAGAGAGTGCTCTGATGTGTGTGTTTCATCCAGGTTCATATTTTGCACTGTGGATAGTGTGGATCTGATGTCCTTCTGAAGACCATCTAACTTTAAATGGGCCAGCCCGTTCAGTTGTAGGAAGAGATTTTGTCAAACTGTCACATATCCTGCTGTATCTGCCCAGGATGTGGTGATCTCCAAAGCATTCCTGGCATGGAAGGGCTTAACCTCTCAGAAGAACAGTCCAGTGTACCTCACCTAGGTGTGTAAGGGAGTCATATTGGATGTAGGTCACAAGAAATCCATGGTCTTATGATTGCCTAATGTTAGGAGGATACTTAAATTCCCTTGGCATTTAAGGCATAGGAGCAAAATAATTAAAGAGGCTAAAAATTTATCTTTAGGTTTACACATATAATAAAACCTGTGTGTTCAAATGAAAGTGTCTGCATACAAGCAGAGTCTCACTCTTGCCAGATCCAGTCAACACAAGATCTAGTCACAGCTAGTCAGGAGTTTATTCATCAGTGGAGCGGGGACAGCTGTTAGAGTCCCATGTGCCTTTGGGCAAATGACTAGTTCATTATATTTCATCTGCTGGGATTTACTTGAATAAACATAGACATCTGGTGCCATTTGAATACTCTTGGTTATTTTTCCTCTTCTCATCACTAGCTCTAAAAGGTGAGGCTTTCTGGATCATATCTGCAGGCTTGAGGGGGAGATCTTGGACATTTGGGGCATATAAAATTATGGTGTGTGTCTTTAGGGCAGCTGCACTGAGTCTTGAATGCCACTTTAGCCACCAGGACTTAGGTTTGGTGTTGTGCTGCCACTCCAATAGGGTTTGAATATCCCGAAGGTCCAGGGTCTAATTTGTCAGCTACATGCAGGTATCTTGACTATTTAGACCATCTAACATAGCAGGAGGTAAGTGTGTTCAGGCAGTGGAAAACTGTCTCCGACTACACCGACAGGATATTGGGGCTGTCTTCAGGCACCTTAACGTTGGTGGTTTTAAAACCGCTCAAGCAGTTTTAACATAGCCCATGGTCCAGATGGGAGGTAGTGCCCTGTGTCATACTCATCTCAGATGTGCCAGAGAGTCTCCAATGATACTACTATTACATGGGCAACACACTCCTCATTGTCTTACCCTCATTTAAGTACATGAATTCACATGTCTGAATGTGTAGCTGGATTCTGGCCTCATTACTGAACAAGTTCACCTGCTTCCTCAGGGGAGGAAAAAACATTCAGAAAAACCTATATTGAATGTAAATATCTTTGAATTGTTTTCCTTTCTTTAAAGGACTGATGCAGACATGAGAACATGCAGCCCAAGGTGTTTCCTGAGCAACAACCTCGGAGAGGCAGCCCAGCACGTGTTCTGACAAAAGCATTTTGATGTGTGTGGGGTAGGGTTAAGTCACACTGAATAGGAAGCCATGTCTTGGGACCACTTTTTGACAGAAGATTTGTTGCTGGCTGGGAAAAGTTGTTGAACACAGCTGCTTTTGCTGCAGTACTGTAAGTGGAGACACCCTTGTGAATTTTGAGCTTTGCCGCTGCTTCTGCTCTAGTTAATGATCTCTTTGTAGGCTTGGCCATTACAAGAACTGTATGCCCATTATAAATGAAAAGAAGTGTCAACCTGAATCAGTGTCTGCTCTTTGCAGTCTCTGAGCAAAAAAAAAAAAAAAATCAAGCTTTCTTAGCCCTTTGAGTATAGAGAAGCTGTATAATACTGTTTGTTTTCTGCTGTTTGCTCCTTGCTCAGCTATGTCAGGATTTTAGTGTAATTTACATTGTTTTCTAAAATATTAATGCTTGCCATTCCTCTTAGCTTTTCCACAGTTCTTGAGTTCTCGCTTATCTCAGCAGACACAGCAAAGGTGTCTTTTGGCACATAATAACCAAGAAC
Organism: Neopelma chrysocephalum; assembly: GCF_003984885.1. NCBI lineage: Eukaryota > Metazoa > Chordata > Aves > Passeriformes > Pipridae > Neopelma > Neopelma chrysocephalum. The sequence goes on along the minus strand of NW_020897694.1, from coordinate 24,339,744 downwards.
CACAAAGTCTATTTAAAACCACTTTTTTTCCCCCCTAATAACCATTTAATACTCCAGGGTTTCTACTTCCTTTTCAAGTCTAGAAATGACTGATGAATCTTTCAGGTCATTTATTGAAAGGCTGTAGATATGACACTACCCTCCCCCCATCCTGCTCCTGCCAAAAAAAAAAAAAAAGAGGAATCTTCTGATTTTTAAAACACATCTGGCTTAAAGGGTAACATTTCCCATATTTTGCTGCCACAGCAGCTGCTTAGAGTTCAACTGGAGCATGTCACCTAGGCAGTACTGGAGATTTTCCAAGTGCACAGAATTGTAGGCAATAGAGTACAAAATACAGCACAGGCTTAGTGAGGCTGGGCTGGGGGTACGCAGTCACATGTGGTCCAGAAAGATAAGTGCAGTGGAAAATTGGCTTGTTTGGCTAACTAGATCACCTCAACTGATTTTATTTGCTCAGGAGGTAATCCCCACAGGATATTTTCACTTTGTTTTTTTTTTTTTTGATCCATCTTGGAGAAAAGCTTGAGGAGACATAAGGAGAGGGAGAAAATAGCTCATCTGCCAACTTGCTGAAAGGAAGATGCAAAAATAGACTAGAGCCATCAATTAAGAATAGGCAGTTTTCACACTTAGTGAGAAGTGGTTTATTCACACTTTCACTAGTGGTGATAAACAATTATCTGTGCCTACCTCCAAGTGAAGGACATTTAACTCATTCTCACTGGAAGTCTTGCTGGTCAGCAGTGAGTAACTTCAGAAGGGAAAGCACTGATCTGGAGAGCCTTTCTTCCCACCTGAATTTCACCAGGAATTAAAGGGTCTCTGCTAGAGAAGTAGACATTCTCATATGTGTGGCAGGAGAAGAAGAGAATTTCAGACAGTTGAGAACCTATACTGTGTTCATTTTGGTGACATACTTTGTAGTTTTGAACTAGATGTTGAAAATTATAATGTTCATTTTTCCTTTTATTCCTTACCTTTCTCTATTTTTTTCCTGTTTATTTTTTTTCTATCTCATATAATTCTATTTCTCCTTCATTGCACTTGGAGGAATGAAGGGTTCCTTGTGGAAAGGAATGCAGGTCTCATCTCTTTCATGGATTACAGCCTCTCAGAGCTGAGATATACTCATAAGTCTATAGTCCTGATGAGCATGAGCACCAGTACGACACAATCTCTTGAATGTTTTGGTTGAAATGACCTGGCTGAGTTGGTTGGAGTAATTCAAGGTTCTTCTGAAGACCAGAGTGGTTTCAGATTTGGTTACTGTTGTGACTTCAGTAAAAGTCACCTGTTCAAGGACTAATACCTTGGACTTGGTTTAAGTCCCAAAGACTGAATTCCATAATTCTTGGGAAATTTTCTTAATTTCTGGAGAAAATGTATTAGTGAAGAGGTTATCAGTGGTTGTTAAGAATTTAATTGTATGTAGAGAGGGAGGTAAATTTTTAAAGTTTGATCTTCCTGTTGCTTTTTACATTCCATATAGCTTTCAAAAATCTGTCTCTGTGCATCTGGCAGAAGACATTAATTCTTTGAACATAAAACTATGTTCAAGTTCTTTTGTGATACAGATATGATGGAGAAATCCTGCTGGACATCTCTCTAAGTGGCACTTTGTCTGAAGTAGCTATTATTATTTTTAATTCGGATTTTTCAAAAAAAGAGATTCATCCATCTAATAAATATTTTCCCATTTCCACAGCATTTCATTTCTACCTGATGTGACCTGATTAAAACTGTTCTTCGTACAGGATCAGCAGTGAGTCAAGTGCACCCTTCCAGAACACCAAATGGATGACTCTGTTACTACATGGTTACTCACAAATTGGCAACGTCCATTTGGCAACCTGGTGTCACTGTAAATTAATCATGGCAGCAAAGTGATATTTAGGGAGTGTAATAACCACAAATGACCTTGGTGTAATGACTCTCTCAGGAGGAAGTCAAGCTTTCATTTGCTGTGATCTCAGGTTTGTAACTCCTTTCCCCTGTAAAAGCAGCATTAAAAAGTGATGTGTAAAATGAAACATAAGGCATAATGTCTGTCTGGCAATTCAAAGTTTCTAATTCTTTATTCCATAACAGAATCTGATAAAAATCCAGCAATAATTTCCTTTAGCAACAGTAACCAACACCATGTTTTCTCCTTACGTACAGTATTAACTTCTAGAAAAACAGGAGATGGCTAAATTTCCTTTTTTTCTATCATAGGCTGTTGTCATATTCTCTGGAATTTAACATGCAGCTCTTCATATAGCACAGAGATGCTTATGACAGCTGACACAGTGAACAAAGTTATATATATATGAATATTGGCCAGATTTTGCCATGCTCTTTCTTGTGAAATAATATTTGATATCAGATACTAATCAGTCTGAACAAGGAAATCTTTATGTTTTAGGGTTTTTTTAATGCTGCTGTAAATGTGCTTGCTCACCACCCAAGAGGTGATTTTGCATCTAAAGCTAGTTATTTTCAATACTATTTTCAATATTGTTTTCAATATTGTTTCATATATAGGCCATGGCATTCTGTGGCATTTCTCTGATTCATTACTATTGCCTTCACCTGAAGCATTTATTGAATCCTGTTACTAAGCCTGTGACTATATGTTTCCTTTGTGAATGGATATTAAACAGAAACTGGGCAGAGGAGCAGTGGCTGCATGTGCTGAAATCATATTTTCAGGTGATGTTTTGAAGCTGTGATTCTACATCCAATGAAATGTCTGAGTTCAGTTATCAAGGCACATTATTGACAGAGGATAGCTCTTCTCAATGGCTCCAGAACATTAATCTCAGCAGAAATCATGAAAATAACCAGGCTTCTCATGAGGTAAATACTGCAAAAGGCGGCTGAAAACCTGCATGCATAAAATGCACCTCCATAACTCCCAACGAATGCGGAAGCTGTGCCAGAGACTTCAGTGCAGAAGCAGAAGAGAGCTGAAAAGTATTGGCCAGATGTGGTACAAACACTAGTGCTGGCCATGGAAACTAGCAGGGATAGAGAGATATTAGCGGGTTTGACTGCTCTTTTGCAGAAAGAGTGGCATATATCTCTTACTGATACATGCATCCTGATGTGACTCACAGCATCCAGCTGGGATGCTTGGAAACTCTGCTTAACTACTGCAGTGCACAAGCCTGGGCTCATGTCTTTCAAAGCTCACTAACAAGAAGAGATGACATAAAGAAAGACAAAATCCACATTTTTATTTGTCTCTTCACACTGTTCCTTTGTGATGAGTCCTGTAATAGCCAGACACTCCTCCTAGTTGTGTTTCTCCAAATCCCCAGGGGCTCTCCCCAGATCTGGGACTTAGGAACTAAGTAGTGACTCGTGCTTTTGGACAGATTTGTTCACATGCATCCCAAGGTGGATTCAAGAGGCTAGCAGCATCCCAAACAGCCCTCTTCTCTTGTCTGTAAAATGAATTTTTTTAAATGTTACGTAGTAAGACTAGGAAAGAATGGTATGCATTCAGTGTGAAACCTCCCCCTGTAAACTGTGCTCCTTATCAAAATGATTAGATGGTGAGATGATGGGGTGGGTGCAATCTATCTAAGTACCCGTCCATATCCATACATTCCTGTAAAATGACACTGAGCAGGTCTGTAAGTTTTTTCCTATGTGGTTTTATTTTCACTGAGTTTTTATATTTTATGTGTTTGTCTCATTTTTTCCCTTGTGTTTTTTGTTTGTTTGTTTGTTTGTTTTGTTTTGTTTTTGTCTTTTTGTTTGGTTGTTTTTTCTTATTATCTCATTTTTATATTCTTTCTTCATATGTATTTTCAGGAAAAGGAAAATAAGATTCCAGTCCCTGAGTGCCAAAAAGTATCACCGTTCTCCAGATTCAGCTGTCAACAGACACTCAAACCTCTCCACTCCTTGTGTCTACCCAAAGGCACAGGCTACTGCTGCAGACCTGAAAGCAGACTGTCCCCAGTGTGGTCCCTGAGCCAATTCCTTTCTCTCTCAGCAAGGATAATCAGATCGTCTCCACTGTTAGGTGATGAATCTACACTGGGACCTTTGGAGACACCTGCTCATCTGCTGGCTCCAGGTCTGCCGCAGCCAGGGCCAAGCAAACTTCAAAATTATAACTCACAGAAAACTCATCACAAACAAGGGCAGATGACCACAGTTATCTCTGATGAAGTAATATAAGGTCAAATCTTCAACACAAGATAAGTAGGAGTGCTACATTTATTTTCTGGTTGTTGTTTTTCAGGCTTTCTTTCCTCCAGTAAATATCCTAAGCTTTGCCAGCCAATAGGAAATGGAGCCAAAATTCCAATTTCTGTTTCATCCCAATATGACATCCCGAGAGTGCAATTGCTTCACAAGCTGTCAGTCCCAACACAGGGATGCTAAATGGGCCTAAAGAGCTCTTTGAAATCTCAGTATAAATTATCCTTCTGGAGCCAACCAATGCACATTTTCTGTGTTCACATGCTGACAAACTGTGCACATTTACCCTGACTCACACTCCAGCTTTAATGTCACTTTGACAATAAGTAATCTTGGCTACAAGCTGTGTGTGGACAATTACTTGTTCTCCCCATTTCTGCTTCACTCTCATAAACAGTTTTCTGAAATACCCCCAGCTTCGTGATTGCTTCAGGCCAGATGGGGATTTGGACCAAGTGCGGTGCAGAGGGGTCCACCTCACCTTGCCTTGGTGTGGCCATTCCAGCAGTCCTCCTCGACTGACGGACCGGCTGTCACTCGCTCATCCTTGCAGATTGTGTAGGGTAATGTTGACCAGAACTTTTTAGAGAGCTTTAGTTTTTCTTTAATATCTGTTACCTGATTAAAACACAACAAGAGGGAAACAGATTAAAAACATCAGCCACCTTAACTATAACGTTAAACAATACATTGCTTAGGTTTGTAATGGTGATGATGGTGAAGGTTAAAAGGGCTAAAGGTGCTAAAACTTAATTGCCTGTATTTAAAAGCAAGACACTCAACATTTGAGTTAAGAACATACAAACAATCAAAGTCACCTTTTTCCACAGGCAAGACATTAATAAAAACATGTTGCATCTTGCTCTTCCTAGTCTCCATTTGTCTAAGGTTTTCTAAATATACATCTTTTTAAGAATTAATATGCCTCACAGTTTGCTGAATGTGAATTCAGTTAAACAGTGTACATCAGACAAAATGTCTCACCCACCAACTTGGTCACATCTTAGAAAAATATTATATAGAGAGCTACATACATAGGTTCTAAAAAAAATGGTGCAGTGCTGAGCTGATGTTGAACTGATTTAAGATGCGCAGTCTGAATACATTGAAGTACATTTAGATCTCAGCAACAGTGAGAAGCCTGTGTATATACATTCATGCAGAGAGTATATCCTTCTTTGCTGTTAGGTGTAGATAAATATCTGTTGCTGGATACAGAATCTGCATGCAAGGAATGTTAGGACAATATCTAAGCAGTTTCTTTACCTTATAAATTCCTTGAACAATAATTTAATTTGGCATTATTCAGGCAACAAGCAGGAACAAACTGAATTTCCAGCATCAACTTAAAAAATAAATGCTCTGACTAAAATTTTATCAGTCCTTGTTTTGTGTTTGGTATACTAGAGTGGAAAAATCTACCAGAATAGATAGAAAAAAAATCAAAGGACAGACTACAAAGGATGAATGCTGCCACTGTTGTTCTTATGGAAACCTGCATTTCACATTAAATTGTAATAGGATTTAGGGGAGCTTGTTGAATAGCTTTTAAAGGAAATCGCTAAGCTTTGTTCTTTAAAAACCCAAGAAATAAAATCTCTCCATTCTTCCATTCAGTTTTGAGATTGTCTTTTAGGTTGTTGAGGTACAATATTGTACTTGGCTATTTATCTTTTTTATCTTTTGTTCTCAGGACATGATAGCTCTCCAAGCAAATGGCCCATGCTGCTTTGCCATGCTTAAACTCTGTGGAATGCCACTTTATAAGCTAAGAGATAGAAACAGCTGAGGATGTTATTTCAGAAGCACAGTCTGAATTTTCATCTATAAAAAGTAAGTAGGACAGTATTTGGCTGTATGTGTTGTTGATGGTGTTTCTTGCCGTGATAGACACCTGATAAATCTCCTCCACACCCCTTGCCAAGCTCCAGTTGCTTTGTTTTCATATGAGACACTAGTAGCATTTGCAAGCCTTTAAAGTCTCAGTGGGGAGCCCTGTCAAGCCAAAAATTAAGTTCCAGTTTACAGGCTGCGGGCAAGCCTTTGGCAGAAAGTGGAAATGGTCTCAGAATGCCTGTCATGTCTGATGTCTTTGGTCCATGGGACCAGGGTTTTTGGGCAGACAGCAGCCCCTCTTCTTCCTCTTCTGCCCATGCTGAGGGTAAAGACCCCCCAGTTGGGACTGGGACAACTAACCAGCACAAGCAACTCTATGAAACTGTCCATTGTTGACAGCGTGTAAATTTCTGCTAAGACACAGTGTGGATAAAGAAATCCTATAGAAAACACATGGAGGAGAGTTTATAGGGAGTAGGGTCCATTCATGTAAGCTTGGTGACTGTGAGAGTCAAAGGGATAGATTTTCTTTTTTATTGCTTGTGCCTAGGTAACTATTTACACAAGCAATCTGATTGATATTGGTGGTGAATAATTAGCTTTCAGAGCTTGCTGGAAGTTACTCTAAGCTATTGAAAACTCAGATGTTTTAGAGTTACATTCAGATTTTGACCATAATCAAATTAAAACTGGTGCTGTAGGACTTGCAAACTTCTGTTTTGAACCACAAGTTATTCAACACCTATTGGAAAGTGATTTTCCCCCCCGGCCCTTCTAAGGACAGCAATTTGGAGTACAAACCTTTCATTTTCCTAGAAACCAGCAAAAGAACGGAGAGAGGTTCTCACAGCTCACACACTGCACATGCTCTCCAGATATTCCCTCAAAATCAAAATGAGGGCTCCCATTCCCCAATTACTTTCGAAGATATTAAATGATGTTTGCATACGCTATATTATTAAATTTCCTAACAGTATTTTTTTCATTTGTCTTACAGAAGTACACCTGATAAAGTAATATGGTCTTTACTCAGGATTATTGGTAAATGACAACTAATTAAATCTCAGAGACATCCTCCTGAGGTGTCATTCTCATTTTAGTGCCTCGGGTAAACGAGACATTTGCATGACTCACAAAAAGCATCAATAGTAAAAATGACTACAGCTTAGGGAAAGGTTCTCATTTGCAGCCTCTCTAACATGCCTTCAATTCAGGTGCATTTTAACAGTTTTTTATCACCTTCAGATATTTCCCTTCACAGCTATCCCCCACTGCCCACCTCCCCTGTTGCATTATTTCACCATGGAGCTTTAAACAACTTGTGTGGACTCAGCCCTAAAAGTCTTGCCCTTTCCTGCTGTCTGACCGGACCACTGTCAACCTTCAGCTTTTGGCAGTGGACTTTACACACGTACCTGAGTGGTTTCTTGAACCTCATCCTGAAACTTTCTGGAAGTGCAAAATGGTGACTGATGGCTTTGAAAACAGGATTCTGAACACTGATTGATTCATCTCCTCTTTCAGGGAGTAGCCTGATGGTCACGTTCTCTTCTGTATGATGAATGTTCAGGCAGGCAATGACTTTGGAATACTTTTAATTTAACTTTAAACGCAGAATAGAATTAGGTGATGTAATGCCTGCCATGACATGTAAAACTTTTGCCTGTGGCTTTCGGAGGTTTCAGTTCTGGGATCTTGTCAACCATGATCACAGAAATTTTCTTATTAGTCCCCATGGTTATGTATGTTCCTCTGTACATTGTTTTGATTACCACCAGCATTTTAAAAAATATGTAACAGATGTATAGACCCTTGGAAATGAGATAAAAACCACTAAGGATTCCGTTAACATTGCTTGCTTGTGATTTACGAATTCAGACTACTGTATTCCCCTGGTAACCTGTGGCCTTGTAAATGATTCCTTGGTATTTCCTATTCTTTGAATTAAACATTAACTTTCAAGCTTGGTTAGACATCTGTGGAAACATTAAACATGAGACATATGTAATTTTGATATTGTACATATTTCCTTTCCGCTTCCTCTAGCAGAGATTTATAGGGATTAAGACAGCTGGATCTCTTTGGCTGTTGTTAGCCTAGATTTCCCTAGTTATCTTCCTGACATAACCCTGATCTTATATTGAAATATCTTCTTTTTTCAGCTACTCTGAAGGTATGAAACTTGTTTTGGATCAAAATACTTTCTCATAAGAAAAAAGATATAGCAAGAGTCAAGCAGAGTTTCATCTTTAATTTATTTAGATATATATAGAAATGGATATTAAAATAGTCCCACCTTGATCTATAATTGCTAACAGAAATAAGGCATTACCACGTAAGTGAAAAAAGTTAAATGTTTGCATCATTTGTAAAGAGAAATTTACATCCAGAGTTACAGGAATGGTATAGTTACATGCCCTAAACTGAGAAATACAGTTGATTTCTTATTTCTGCCACTGACTTCTTACACAACCAAATCAGTCATGTAGGTCATGCAATTCCTCAGCAGAACTTGGAAGGGCATCCATGAATTCAGTTCCTGTCCTACCAGTATGGGCTCAGTTATAAGGTAAATAAAGCTGACCAATGTTTCTCTCTTCTTTACTCACCTTGCACCATAAAGTAATGAAGCGAGCTAAAAGCAAGCCTGTCACTTTAGTAGGAATCAGACCTTAGCATTGTTTGGTTTATATCAGGGCATCTGGGTAAATAGAAAGACTGACCAGAAGAATTCAAAAAAGCATTGAAAATACTATGCAAAACTAAAAGTGAGATGACTAAAAGTCCTCCTCTGGCAAGTCCATGTCTTATTCCTTCCAGATTTGTCATCTCCACCAATATAATCTCTACTCTCACAGATAGAGGAATATCACAAGATGCTAACATAGTGTTCAAAGATGGTGAAATGCATCCAAACCTGACACAGGTTCTATACAATAAATGAAATCAAATACTCTGGAATCTTCTTTTTGTTAAGAAAAAATGGTGCTCATTAACATCTTTTCTTCTTCCTGGTGTTTTTGCATTGTATTTTTTTTTCTTGTTTATTCTGCAATTTGGAAAGATTTCCTTATTGAAATGCAAGCAGAATACTCGTCTTGCCTTTCTGTCAATACCTTCTGCCTGTGGATGCTCAGAAACAACTTGATTCAAAGCCCCAGTGAGAGTTAAGCCTTTATGACCTGGAAAAATGTACAGACGTTTCTGGTTGTTCACTGGACGCTGTTTCTCTGGTGTATCAGGGTGCCGTTCTGGTTGCCGTACCATGGGTTTGTTATCTGGCGGCATAGACACTTGGAAGATGTTTCAAGTAATTTCAGGGACTTCAAGGTGTGTATGTAAAATGTATCCTACCAGTGTGTCACACTGACAGAACAGCTACAGACAGCGAGTAGAAAGCAGCCTGGCATTTTGTCTCAAAGAAAAGACATGAAAGCAGCCATCACAAACCATGTTCACATCTGTGTAGTTTCTTTAGTCACTTACTCCTTTGCCCTTTAATTCACAAACAGCATTTAACTAATGACACTTCTTTATTCTACATTATTTCCAGTTGAAAAACTAGACAGTTTTCTTCTGCCTGATCCTTGCTTTCCCCTGGAACTGTCTAAGACACCCAGCCATGCACCCAGCACCCTTGCAGTCCTAATTAAAAATGATGTAGCCCTTGGACAATTGTGGGTAGCTGCATAATGGATTTATGGATAGGGTGCTTGACCACCTGAGCCACACGTGGGCTTGTAAAGAGCATGCCCTTCATTGTGGACGTGGCCAGGTAGGAAGAACAAACAGGTCATCACCATCTGATTTATGTTCTGCTGTACCAGCAGAAAACTGCACTGGACTTTCATACATCGATTTATGTCCATTAGAGATTTAATCTGAAAGCATTCTAAGACTAATGGCCAACAATTTGTTTAGAAGGACTAGGTCAGCAAGAACATATATATACTGTTTCTAACTGTTATGTTTATGTATCTGCTACACGTGTGCATCACAGTTAGGGCAAGAATCATATGTCACAAGCAGCTAAGTACAGGATGGCTGGGTATTTTAATTGACACACAGTATTACTTGTAAAATGAGCTTAACGCAAAGCAATTAACTTGGACCCCTAAGTTTTAGGGGCTGTCCCTTGAGAAAGATGGGTCTCCTGTATGTCCTTTGTTATATCTGCCATCTTCATACAGGTATCTCTGAGGTACTAGCCACTTATGAATAAGCAGCTGAACTGGGCTTCCTCTATCTCACCCAGCTATTTAACTAAAGAGGACCTCTCTGAGGTTTTTTTAAAGGCACCTTCATTTCTCCACTGATTAGATGTAGAGAGCTTAGGCACATATTTTTGTTTAGAACGGCTCATTAGATGCCCAAAATTTCAATGCACATTAGGTACCTTGGAGAGGGTGACCTGCTTCGATTAGAAAACAAGCGAAGCAGAACTTTATTTGCTCTGTGTGGAGATTACTTTTTCATACATTATGTATTTCCATACTTTCTCACAAAATAAATTTAACTGCCAAGTAGTTGCTGAACCACTTGCACTTGATGGTGTATTATTTTCAGCCTTTTTAAAAAGTGAAGCGCATGTCACATGGATTCAGCAGGATTTGAGCATCGCATTGCCCCAGCTGCCAGGGAGCACCCTGGATTTTGGGGGGCCCTCAAGATGGCAGTGTTGCTCAGTCTTTTTGCCGCTGCCAGTCCCCCCGCCTGCACACCCGCTGTGTTTCCCAGAGAATAAGACCGTAGATTGTTCCGCTGAATATAAAACTGACAACCCTGTTATTTTAAACTCGAAAGTGACAGGCTGTTATTTTAATGAAGTCTGCCAGTGCCAAGGTTAACCAAAGGTTTATTTTCCCTACAAAACATTAAGGCTGTGGTTCTAAAAAGGGGGCTGTGAAATTTTATGGTTATTGATACTTTCTCAGGGCATAGAAGTTCTGAGAATTTCACCCAGGTCTTTTAGTGCAACAAATGTTTTTTGGTTTTCTGCCTCTTTTTTTTTTTTTTTAATTTGACTTTGTGACTTTAAATGGTCCGGAGCTTTACCAATAACTGCCTGCTCATGATTCATCTTTCTGCACAGAAAAACAGATGACAGCTCTTCTAATCAAGAACTAACGCTGAATACCAGTTATAAAGCACAAATGGGCGCTTGGGTAATTTGTGAAATAAAACAAATGAGCTAGGCGACTTTCCAAAGCAAGACTTTTCTCACCAGAGTATTTTTAAAGTGAAACGAGGGGATTTTTTGCTGTCATTGTCTCTAAGAGCCATCCACATCTTTGACAGGGAAAAAGTTAAGACCTTTAACAACAGTAAAGAATGCCTATCAACCCTACTGAATACTCAGACTAACTGATATGTAACTTCAGAGAGCTTCAGAGAGCTAGAGCTCCCATACTAATAGTCCTACACTTATGTATCTAAGTCACAGCATAGTCCATAGCAACCTGGCACTGATTCACTTCTAGTGAGTTTCTAGCACCACTCAGGATGCCTGGAACAACCTGGGAAAGTCTCCTATAGTTTGTGATTTATATGTGACCATCCAGTGTGCTGTCTTGGATGACCTAGCTGAATTTTGTTTCATTCAGTTTTGAGCTGAAACAGGCATTTTAAAACAATCCAGATTGCCTATTGATTGTTTTGTAAGGAAAGTAATTTACAGGTCTGCACGAATGCTGACATGTGCTTGTAGAAGTCTTCTTGTCATCTGTGGCCTGGAAATGCTCGTGCCATGCCACATGTTTGCTGGCTCCAGCGGCAGGTGCCCCTGTAAGGGGCTAGACAGTCACTGTTCAGAGCTGACAGCCTTGTGGTCAGAAATTATACAAGTAAAACAAGCATTTGACTTTGGCATTGCTATCTTTCTGTGTCTTAACTCTCACCTGGAGATCCTACCTTCAGCAGCCTCCATAGCTTTGCAGAGAGCATAAAGTTGTCTCACATTATCAAATGGAGTCTACTTTTTAATAAAAACATTGACATTATTGCTTACAGGCAGGTAGAGCCTGACACCAAACCCTTCCCATATTCAACATTTATTTTGGCTGGGGAGAGAGGAAGGGCAGGAGTCTGTCAAATATCACCTAAAACTCTACTCCTTTCCATAAATGTGTCCATTTACCCTCCAGACTTGGATGACCAGTAAATTAAAACATTGCTTTTGGAAAGTAGAAGCTACTGGAAACATCAGTGCCTTGAATTGGAAATCTGTAGGACCTGAAGCAGCTTTCCCCTTCCCTGAAATACCTAGAAGCAGTGCTAAAAAGCTGGTCTATAAATCTGACTCAAGCAAATCCAAAGCACTCAGAGGAATCAGCTTTTTATTGCAGATAAGTATAAAAGTAGCAACAGAAATATGCTGGAATCTTAAAGATAAAATGCCAGAGGCTTTTCTGTGGCAAGGCTAAGCTCTTAAGCACTGATTTTTCTGAACAGTCCTTCATCTCTCCAAGCAAAAATGTTAATAGCTAATGTAAACAATTACTGATAGAGCATTTCGAGCTTACGCAGACTTTCATTTGTCCTGGAAATGTTCATCTGGTACTATTAGTGAAGTGTCTGTTTCTTCTCTTAAAACTCAAGGGTTTACAAGGAACTGCATGTGTTACAGCAAACAAGGAGTTTAAGCCTCCGAACAGCTGTGAGAAGCGTATGATTTCAAAGGAGCTGGGATATGTCCTTTCATAAAGAGGAAGGATAATTGTACTTCATACTTCAAGTAGTCTTACATTTAACTTCATTTCTTGTAGTAGTTACTTCTTGACATAGCTTCATTGCCTTCCAAACTGAAGAAGCTTTCAGTGGACTCTCAATGCCTCAAAATAACTCAAGATTCAGCAATAAGATGTTGGCTACCCTGGCAGCAATTTCTGGGCTTCTGACCTTCCTCTCCCTCAACAATGGGTGGCATAACCAGCTGTTTATCCAGAGCAGATGGAGTCGTGGAGAAAAGGCTGTGTTAAGGTGGCCAAAAGCACAGAAAGGAAAGAAATATGTAAAGTCAGAGTATGCAAGTGAGAGTTTTGATGAGGGGTCCAGCTTAAGCTTTTGAAATTACGGTACACTGTCATAAAATATTTGAGATATTTTCCACACAATGTGAAAAAACACGCCTGGAGCTCAGGAATCTTTTGCACTGTGCATTTTTTCAGAGCCAAACAAACCTCGTTTTTGAGAGAGTTTAGGTGTAAAAGCACCTGCTCTTCCATGACTGGCTTTCTTATGCTGCAGAGCGATTAATTGTTTAGGTAATCACACTACAGTACCTTTCTTGACCCATAGGACAAAGTGGAATGGCTTCAAACTGAAAGGTCGTAGGTATAGATCAAATGTTGGGAAGAAATTTTTCACTGTGAGGGTGGTGAGACCCTGCGTTAGGTTGCCTAGAGAAGCTATGGATGCCTCAACCCTGGAAGTATTCAAGGTCAGGTTGGATGGGGCTCTGAGCAACCTGGTCTAGTGGAAGGTGTCTATGCCCACAGCAGGGGGGGTAGGAATTAGATGGTCTTTAAGGTCCCTTTCACCCCAAACCATTTATGAGTCTATGATTCTATGATTAAACACTAATTTTAAGGTTATTGGAAAGTTGTTCCCTTGTCTTCCGTTTGAGCTCCTACGAGAGAAACAAACACAAACCTCCTTCCCTCCGAGCTCGTGTTTTGCCGCCGTGGTGTCGCTCCCGCTCCCCCGCGCCCAGAGGATGGGCGGCTGCGGGACGGTCCTCCTTGGGTTCCCCCAGGGGCGGGGGCGGGCAGGTACCGCGCCCTTCCGTCCCCGCCGGGTGCAGTTTGGCAGGGCCGGCAGCAGGGAGCGGCCTCCGCTCCACCCTGAACTGGGAAGGGATGCGGATGGGAGCGGGGAGAGGTGGGGGGAAGGGGCTGCACGGGAGGCGCGGGGCAGCGGGGAGGGCTGGGCAGCCCGGCCCGGCGCTCATCGCCCACTGCCCACCGCGGAATCCAGACCCTCATATCCCAGGGAGAGCGCCAGGCCCCTCAGGCTGAGCCCGAGGTGGAGTGGCTGCGGAGAGTAAGGCATTAGAGCTGGCACAGTGCGCATCTCCACATCATAACCTGTAATAACGTTTTATGGGAACACCCCAAACTTGCAGCCGCACCATGCAAACTCTTGCTTCATCTAACATCACGATTTATTCCATCCAGAATTAATGCCCGGTAGATTCCCTCCCCTAGCACCTCTGATTGCTGGTCATTCTGCTTAACTGGAACTAGAGCTTCATTTCAATGGCCTGGATATTTGCCTTCTGGATTATTTTAATCCAAATATACAAATCTGCATTATTGCAAGTGGTGAATATATACAGTGGAGAAAGAATTAAGTCAGTGTGGAAGCTTTGTGGCATTGCATGTGCTTATTGTAGTGACATGGAGTTTGTATTTTTTTTTCGTGGCCAGATTTTCTTTCCAGACTCTCCAAGAAGGTGCACAGTTTCACTTTCAGAGTTGCTTTGAAAATGAGAGACTATTCAATAAATTGGTGTTATATAATATGCAAATATATTTATTTAAAACATCTAAGTCCAAAATGAAACTCACAAAAGATTTAGAATGAAAACAATAGTGTTTTCAGAGGCAGGTTTATAAAAAGACATTTCTGGCAAAGCAAATAGGCTCAGCAGAGAAAGTGCTTATCAGGAAAATAATCAGAGTCAGAGAGAGCCTTGTACTGTCAATCTGCTGTGTCAATAAACTAATGGCTTTCATTGCCTTCCTGCTGAACAGGGGGAGCTGATGTGAACTGATGTGAAGTTGCATTCTCTTGTCCTTTCGGGATAGAGTTAAGTACCCCAGTTACTGGATCCTCACAGAACAACTGCACCCAACTTCCTAAGGGCTTCCAGAGACTCAGGCAGATGCAGGCAGGATGCATAGATGTTGTGTATGGGTCCAGCTACTGCTGGTGCTCAAGGATCACTCTAAGAGAGGGAGGAAATTTAAGTCCAGGTTGAAGTACAGCAAAGTAATGAGGTGTTCTCATAAGATTTTATCCTAAAGCAGTAAAAATCTAATGAGACTAATCAATTTCCTGTTTTCTGCCATGACCAGGTGGAAAGTCATGGATTTAAACATTCTTGAAAGATTGGTGCTCAATCTAATCCTGAATCAGGAAATGGACACCTTCTAGCTTTTGGTTCACTTTGAAGCTAAACGTGCTAGCAGATATACATATCTGAAGTCTTGAGTCTGAGCCTCATGACTCAGTGAGCAGTATGAATTCAAGGTGCACAGCTCACCTCTGCCACAAATTCAATACACTCTGCAAAACCATTTGTGGAATCCAATCCGGACAATTTAAAGAGCAAACACTGATGGATAAGAACGAGCGCATTTGCCAGCACTTCAGGCATACTGTGTGAATCTGAATGAGAAGGTGTCTGTCCCAAAGAGTTTTTATTCCAAACAGAAAAAGGGAGAGCAGAAAGGAATATCCCATATATATGAATAACCATATGCAAAGAAAATTACTTGAAACCAGACTGTCACTGGATAAGCAAAGTATTACCCCTACATCTCTAGCATCTTCTTCACAATGAAAAGCCTATTCTCCCTTCTTGGATACTGCTTTAGGTAATAAGCCTCCCCACTTCTCCAAAGATATGTCTACCTAACAGTAGTGACAATGTAGCACAGGTCATGCTGTATTTAAATCAAGCAGGTAAACACAACATGCAACTAGACTTGGTGTTACTGCTCAAGTATTTATTATGGCTCTTGGACAGGCTTCGTAGCTTGCCATCCATCTCCCTGCCACCACAAGCATGCTGCTGGCATCTGGGAACTCTGTGTCACCACGTTGCTGAGGGGGGGACACAACTTTCGGGATGCTGCCAAGGGAAGAGAAAAGGCCTGAGTCAGGCAGCTATGTATGTAAAGTTGATTTTGTGTGGTTTTGGTTGTTTGGTTTTTTTTTTTTTTTTTCAACAGGTACCAGCCATCTTGCTGTCCTTGCCCCTTCCCCTTCCCTTTAGTGCTAATGCAAGAGGCCCCTGCATCACAGAGGCTGCAAAGGGAGCTCAGGCTGCATGGCTCTTCAGGGAGGAGGATGCTGTCACTGGGATATTTGAGACCCAAATGGGATTCAGGAAAAAGGTGCTTTGCATCTTCTGCTGCAGACTGTGAGGGCAGGGTGGATGGTGAAAGCAAAGCTACAGGACTCAAAGTAATCAATTTGCAATGGATAGCTAGTGAGCCACTTCACAAAGAACAGTAAAATATTCCTGTCTCATTCTTTCCTCAATGCCCAGGCAGTCCGTGCCTGCTATTGTCAACTCTCTCTGAGCACTAACAGGTATAACTGAGCATTACCTGCTGCAGAGCTGCCTGTAGCTGGCAGGCAGCATCCTGCCAGTTACCCCTCTTGATGGAAGCCAGTAGCTGGACAGAAGATCGATGCTTGCTCCTTGCACACAGGCAGCTTAAAAACAGCCCAGCTCCTTGCCAGCACTCTCCTGACTGAGGCAGCTGCGCACCAGTTATTTATTTGGCTCTTTTTCAAAGTGTCTTCCCCACCTTAGCCTGCTGATGCCTTGCAGCAAATTTTCATCCAAGGCCACACCAGGCACTTGGTGACTACAAGTTGTGTTCCCATGGTCAGGAGTCTATCATAAAAATAGTGACATTATAATAGTAACAAATGCTGTAATTTATTTGCCTCCAAAATCTAGAAACTTTTGAATCATGTTTTGGAAGATTTAGTAACAGTCACAAAAGCTGGAAAATTGGATTTGTTTTACCATAAGAGTGAAGACCGCAGATTTTAAGAAAAGTAGTTTCACAGGATATGGAGTGAAAAATCTAGAAAATTTGCAATTTTGTCTATAAAAAGTAAATCCAGAGTTCTTTACCATGTAGAAAAAACTCAAAATGGAAAAAAAAAATACAGTTTCACAAAGGGTAGTGTCACAAAGGAGCTAAAGATAATAATAGAAACATTCATATTTTCTGTCAATTTTAGCTATTTTGCAGTCAGGAGCTTTTCAGCAGACAGAAGAGATTACCCTCACTGAGTCAAAGCTACCACTGATAGTGAATGCATAAAATATAGGCCACTGCCTGAAGAATAATTTCAAGAGTATCTCATAAGGATCCTGAGCTTCACCAACTCTTTCATTTCTTATCCTCTTAATTGGAGTATTTCAAGAATGTTTTATGAATAGCCTGAGATTTGGTGACATGGAGTAGAAAAGGATCAGGAAGGTAGTGGCACAAAGTGGAAGGATCCTATCTACTCCCTGTAGGAGTTGATATGAGTATGTGAGGAAAGACTAAAACCTGCCATCTCTGAATTACCTGTAAGAGTAAAGACACACTGTTGACCGAAAAGAAATATGATTTTTGGCAAGGCAGAGGGAAAATGCCCCTTCTAAAATATTTTCCTCTAAAGGGCTCAGAGCAGTTTGAGAAGTTAAACTATAAGGAAAAATTATAAGGACTCACTGAAAGTATAAACTCAGTTAATTGCTTTAACCATAAAATTGTTCAGCAGTGGAGATTATGCTATAATTTATAACACATTTTTGAGTCACTACAAATTTACTTCAGTACTTCCTTGAAAATTCCCTGACAGTAATTTATGCAGGCCAAAGTCATATTCTGTCAAACGTGTCTCAGGCTATCATACTTCATCTGTCCATCAAAACCAATAACAGGAGACAGAGGGAATTAAAAAAAAAAAAAGAAAAGTAGAAAAAATAATAGAGCAACAAAAAATATTTTATAATGAATAAGATAATGCTTGGGATAAAAAAGAGAAAAGCAGATGAGAATGATTTTCAGACAGACTGTTCTGCTGTTATCCACTGTTCTTACATCTCTGCATACAAGAACAGCAATTCCTAGAGGGCACTGGGTGCTTGTGGAAGAAAGGGAGCAAATGTACAATTGCTCTCAAATGTACAAATGCTCAGAGAGCAGTGGCTTAAAAAAATTAAAAGCCCTCTGGAAAGAAACAGCCCAGCACTATTTTTTCTTTATTTAATTGTTATGTGCAGTGGAATAAAGAACATGAAGCAAATACAGTTTTCAAGGGGAAAAAAAAAGGGAAATTATACTTATTAGCATGCCTTTTATTCTGCACTGTTAACATCTTGCTGTTGTGCAGAAAAGATTGCCACAAGGAAGAACAAGAAGCAGGAGAATTACAGAATCCTAATTGAGTTTTCCATCCTAAGCAAAACACCGTGATGATTGCTCATTCATTTGGCGTTTCTCCTCTCCCTGAGTCAGCACTCTGAATGGCAACATCCTCCTGTGATATTTCTAAGCAGTGGCCTGACCTACTGGTCATTTGCCAGCAGAGCAAACAGTTGTTGACTAGCCTGCCCTAAATATCAAGCAAGTAATTACATTCTCTCTAGTTCACAACTTGAGACAGAAATGGGCACATATGAGGAGGAACAGTCATGCAGCATTGGTCAGATGAATTCAGCAGCTATGGGAAGGGGTGAGGAGGTTAAAATATTTTTGGTCACGGTGGTAATAACTTGCCATGGAATACAATGAAAAATTCATTACTTCTCATTTCATTGGGTTATTTTATTTTTTTTTTCTATTTTATCTCTCTCCCCTTTTCTTCTTCCTTTGTGCGGAACAGAATCTGTCTCTTCAGCTGTCTCAGAGTTGGCTCTGTCTGTCCTGCATGGTTGGGGTATAATGAGTTTGTGATCCAGCTTGCTAACCATCTCCCAGGGTTATGGTAACTCCAGTTTTGGTCTGCAAACACTTGAGGGGGAACATGAGTGAACTCATGCAGGCACGCAGGGATGGGAGGGGATTTAAGAAACTCTTCCTTGGCACCCCCAAGCTAGAGCCTGCCAGCAAGAGGACAGCTATAGGGCAGGAGATTTTTTGGGTCAAAGCATGTAGGGCTGTGCAAAGCAGACATGAGCTTTTTTTTTGGGCTATTCTTTCAAGCATATCCATTTTTCAGGACTAGCCAGTCATTCTGTATGTATATATAAACATATAATCCTACACTCTGCTGCTGCATGCCATGATGTGTTCTTCAACCCCCACTCATCTAAATCAGGTACTATTAGAGACCTATGACTCCCATTCAGTTTTTATACCCATGTTTCCTTTACCAGAAACTAGGAATTACAAAGGTTTTGGTTGGTGTGTACTTGAGTCTTGACATTCTGAAGCTGGTACTCAGGCCAGAGGTGTTACATCAGTCTGAGCATCCAGAGCAGCTGGATGCTATCTAGCCTTTGACGGTGAAGGCTATGTGAGGCAAGTCACTTGTAGATATGTCAACTCAGCATGCAAGAGGTTAAAGCACATTAAAAATAGTTTCAAGAAACTTTCCCTAGAAACTAAAGTTGCCTGTAGTCATAGAGCAGATGTACTACTTTGGAGCAGATGTAAATCCTTTGAGTACCCTAATAAATACACTGCACATTTATTGGAACAATGTGCCCCATGGATTTAAACTGCATCTTATCACTTTTTCCTGAAAATAATTATCACACCTATTAGAAGCTATATTTGGGATTTTTAGCCTTACACATACATCTGCTTTCCTCTCTCTAGACAGATATTCTGCCATGAAAGACATGTGCATTGGCAGCCTGATTTTCTCCCCAAAGAACAGAAATAACCCTATGACTATACACTGGGGCACTGATTACAGCTAAATCAAGGTGCCCTTGAATGTGGCTTGAAGATACAGGCACTGAAAATCCTAGTTGTTAACTGTTCTAGGAGCAACACAAACCTTAGTGCACAAATACATTTTCTAAGTGTCTCTTTTCATAACAGCCCATTGGATGATCATGCTGTATTCATGAAACAGTAGTGGAACAAGAATTTCAGAGCAGTTTAATCTTGGTGATATTTCAGTTAATGGCTTTTCCAAAATACTGTGTTTGTCACAGTTGCTAGTTTGGAATAACTTTCTGAAAAACACCTTCACTGTAAAACAAAGCCAAATGAAAGCTCTATACTTTAATGTTTTTTAAAAACCTGACAAGTTAGATTAAGTGATGTTGCCTAGGCTGGATTTAAATTCCAGGGACAGTTTGTAGATGATTTAATTTTTCCTTCAAAATCAGATAACCTGCAAGTATCAGTGCTAGGATCTTATTTTTCTCTGAAATTTGAAAGGAATTCAGTAGGTAGAAAACACACACAAAAAAAAATCCCAGTAAAAATAGATTGAACAATTTCCCATAAGGATATAATAGATTTATGAAAAATCCACAGAGTATTCTTACCACAAGGAGAAACAAGATGTTATAGTAATGGGGAGGGGACAAATAATGCACAGGGATAGGTCAAGTGAGACTGGTAGGCAAAATGAAACTAAATTCAATTAAGGAAAGAAAGAATGTAGTCCTATACAATGAAAAACAAAAGTATTTTGTGCAGACTAAATTCACGGCATTCTGAAATTACTCCTCCTCACATTAATTTGACTCTAAATACCAAGAGCTGGTCTTGCTTGAACACCACAAGTGGTAGCCTGCATTACATCTCAGACAAACTTTATTTTTATCACAAAAAAATTTTGCTATTACAGTACTGGGAGCCAATAGCTCTGGCTGTCCCTCCTTACAGAAAACAAGCTAAGCTACTTTCTCTCAGCAGATGGATGATTTCTAGGTGTTTATCTCAACAAAGAAAAAGTACTATGAAAAAAATAATAGTAATCCATATTTGGGGACTAAAGCATCCTAGAAAATCCAGGAGATATTTCCTCGTAATATGTGCAAAATACTCACAATATATACTGATGTCCTGCAGACATTTGTGGATGAGTTGCTTCACATAAAAAAGTAATGATACTGTGAAAGCCACAAATACTCAGGTTTGCTGATGGAAGCTTGCAGTACAGTAGACGCAAAATGATCTGTGTATTCACTTGTAAAAAGAAAACTCGTTTATGAACAGCAAAGCCATTTGAAAGTCTGCCTCCTTTTCCAGCAGCAATATTCATGAAGTATATTTTGAGCTGATTTGGGAATACATCATATATAAATTACCTATGATTTTCAATCTTTAAAATTTTAAACAGGACAGCAAATGTAAGGCATATTCCCCCCTCCTCCTGCCATGAGAAGTCTAAACAAAAGTTCTAATGTCTTTCTAATGAACAATTGTTTTGTTTAGCTAGAATCCAAATAACAACCCACACAGGCTGAGAGTCAGCACAACCCACTTTGTTGCAAGAACCTTAAATCAGAACTGATATTAAATCAATATCCTGATGATCTTCTTCCCCAGAGCCCTCTCACTCCCACAACAGGAAGGCCATTGAAGCTCAGAGTAGTAGTGCATCATAGTACTGATTTGGATTAGTTTTACCGTAGCCAGGAACAGATTTTACCCAGTATTAAGTGCTTAATTCTCATTAACTCTTGCTTTTGGGGGCATGCACATTAGGCACAGACCATCTACTCTCCATGGGATGTAGGTTACATCAATAAATATACTGATCTCACACGTCTTAGAAGGAACGCTATTGAATGTGGTGCTTTGTATGGTGTATCCTAAATTGAAAGAGCTAGTATTAGGGAAAAATGTCTCTGTGAACTGAATGCATTTTTTGGTTTTGTTTGTGCGTTGCGGAATTCACACTTAGACCAGAGCAAGTTTAAAACTGTAACTTCATGTTCTGAACACCTACTGAATCTGCCTTGTGACTCACCCAAAGCCTAAGAAAGTGAATGGAAATTTTTATATTGACCTCACTGAACTTTATAGGCTCTAGATTTTCTTTTCTATTTACAGTTTAATTTGTGAACATTATGCCCAAGTTTGTTTTAAGAGGGTATCTGAGTTATTGTGCTGTGTCCACGCTTACACTCTGGAGGAATGAGCAGAGGCTTCCTGCATAATCAGTGCAACAGTCAAGGCTCAGACCTGCTGAAAAACAAGGCCCCTTGCTGAAAAAGCTGAGTAGGGGCTATAGTAAAGGAATGTGATATTGTGTATGGATATATATTCTGCACCTCCTGTTTATCTGGGACAAGAGTTTGTTAGTTTGCTCACTGTAATTCCAAACTAAGTAAACATCACTCTAGAAAAGACAGTCTAATCTAGCTAAAAAGTTTTCAAATGTATAAAGAAATAAAAAACCACTTGCTATATCTTAACATGGGTGTAGTTTCATTGTCTTCAATGAAACTGCTGTTCCAAGCAACATGAGAACCACAGAAGTTGCTGCATCATTAGAGGCAGCCATGAAAGACACCACACATCTGGTGTCACTGCTATAAAACAGCAGGCTGTCCTTATTACAGAACACCATTTATAGTTCAGAGCTCCTCATGGAGGGTTAAATGCTTTAAATAGTTATGACTGAAGCCATAATGGCAGAGTCAGTAATGTCTAAATGATCTCATCTTAGTGTTCCTCAAAACTGAAGGCATTTCAAAATGACAGGTACCATAAAACCACAATTTGTCAAAAATGGATGATATAATTTTTATGCTACACTTCTGCATCTTTTCTGCCTATCATTAGTTCTAATAGAATAGACAAGACTGGTGATGCATTCCCAATTTAGCAACATATTTCATCTGCCCTCCAAGCCCAAACAAATAAGAAACTTTATAGGCAAGTTTTAATATCGTTTAGTTATGACACTGAAACAATTGGTGTTCCACTGATAAAAAGTAAAAGAAACTCAGTATTCAGATTTGTCTCTCTTGCTGTACTGTATTTGTCCATACTGCATCTAAAAGGGGTGATAGTAAAGTATGTGTAATCTGCTCCTAAAGATTGTCTAAGTGCTCAAGCTCTCAATGTACAGTTGTAAACTGAAATCAGGAGAAGTCATCTCAGAGACATGCTAACTAACTGTGAGTTCTGTGACATTTTAATCAATGAACTTCAAAGCTAGGCCCACTCACACTCCTGTAGTTTGTCCTAAGACATTTTGATGCATTTCCTGCATGCTACCGAGTTCATCCAGGAGGATGTTCTTGTGCTAGGATGGAAGACAGGTGATGGATAAGCCCCTTTCTATGAAGATGGGAGGTTGCAATCTCATCAGCCAGGGAAAGGAATGCTGTGCTTGTGAATGCTGTGATAATGAGCTCTGTCACGCTT
This sequence comes from Neopelma chrysocephalum, assembly GCF_003984885.1. NCBI lineage: Eukaryota > Metazoa > Chordata > Aves > Passeriformes > Pipridae > Neopelma > Neopelma chrysocephalum. The sequence goes on along the minus strand of NW_020897694.1, from coordinate 24,316,624 downwards.
GATGTCCATTTTGGAAGACAATCTCTATTCAGTGGTTCAGGATGATGCTGTGGTGAACGTACATACATACATATATATGATCCAGGATATATGAGGAGGAGCTTCCTGGTACTGATAGGTAAAGCACCAAGCATGTCAACAAAGTCAAGATCTAAAATGTTAGCCTGCCCAAACAGTGACTAGCTATCTCTAGACTCCCAGATCTTTTTAGCTGACAAATCACTGCTAAATTTTAAACTTTCCCATGGGTAACTTTTCTTTCTTAGAAACACATTACTAAAAAAACTCTAAATATAATTGTTTTATATGTTTCCAAGACCAAGCCTGCAGACTCTTGGTTTAAGTTCTGGAACTCGTGTCGCATCTCACAAAGAGGCACAAAACTGTCCCCAGATATGATACAAATAGTGCTAATATCTGACTCAAAGATTTGGATTCAGCTCTGGGCTCACTCAGTGTGTCCATTCCTTTTGCATCTAGCCCTAAAAGATCTGATTCAAATTCACTGAAAGCAGTGGGAAGATTGTTATTGGCACTGGGCCATGTCCTAATGAAGAGATGGATACACATAGCCCCAAAACTGTCATTCAAGTTTGTATCACTGGTGTTTCCATTGAACAGTACTGATGAGCTAAATTACAAAAAGGATAAACATTTACTTTTTGCAAATGAAGACTTTAATACCTCATTGTTTGAGAAGAAAAGAAAGAATATAAATTGAGACAGAGAGGACATAACCTCAGTAAAAGAGGAGTTTCATCCAACAGTCAAATAAGGGAAGTGATTTGTTCTTAAAATCTCTAAAAGGCACTGGAGCAAAGCTTAATCCTTGGACACTATGCATATATTAACCTCTATAAAGACTTTGATCAAACCCTTAAATGTCACCAGCTTCCTTTCTGTTTCTCCCGGGCCATATAACATCACACACAGCATGAGAACTGACCTTTATTGTTTGCAGGCATGCCCAAGGATATTTACACCATCCACACACAGCCCTGAATATCAGTCTCTGTCCCTTAAAACATCAGGGCACAGAAAGCATAGTTGCATACCCATAATACAATTTAGATTAGAAGGAACTCCTGAAGGTCACCTGGTTCACCCCCCACCTCCCCTTCATATCCTCATTTGGTTCAGAGCAGGAACAACTTAAAAAACAGGTCTGTCTTCAGGTTAGATCAGGTTGCTCAGGGTTGCTCAGGTGGCCAGGGAGGTACCACAGCCTCTCACAACAGTCTGTTCTGATATTCAGCCTCCTTCACTATGCAAAAAAAGAGTTCCTAAAATCTAATTGGATTTTCCTGTATTGCTCTTTGTGTCCACTGCCACTCACTCTTTGACTGTGGAACCTCAATCTTCGTAGTAACTTCCCATGAGGTAGTTGAAGGCAGCAATAATATTCCATCTTTGCTTTCACCTCTTCAGTCTGAACAACTCCACTCTCCTTTCCTTGTATGCCACGTGCTCCAGCCCCCTGACTGTCTTGCAGTTAGAAGCAGTCAGATCTTTGTATGGGAACTCCCCTCTTCTTTCCCATGGCATGAAAACAGCAGTCAATAAGTGGATTGCTACTAGGATAGAGAACCCATTTGGTTGGACATGTGGGAGACTTACTCTCTGTATTTGCCTTCTTCTTAGTTATAAGGAAGGGCATTACTGTGAAGACTTCTGTCTGTGTGTTTGTGTGCATGTGTGCGCATGTGAAGGAAGACTCAGATAATGAGATACACTGAGGAACAGCTTAACTTCAAACAAAACCAGCCTCAAAATGTGTTCTTTAACTTTTCATAAAACTAGGCTTCAAACTATATTGATTATCATTGGTTTGAGACATAGCACTTTTTTTTTGTAACAGCAAAGGAAAAAAACCTATGCTTTTCATAATCTCGCTGGCGACTGTATCAAGTATCATAAACCCCAAACATTGAAAATATGCCATACATACATTTAAATGCCTGGTTCTAAGTTTTTTTATTGCATCTGCAAAATCTATGTGGGGCCCAAACATTAAAAATCAGTGTAAACATCCATACATAGACACATCTTTTTCATATATAGACTATTTCTTGAAAGCCTAAAAATTAGTATTTTGCTGCTCAGACATGTACCCTTCCCATCCCCAAACACTGAAGTTAGAGACAGGTGAAGATGTGATGGTAACAAAGACAGCTAACATTTTTCTGAATATTTTGTACATGATGTTTGTCTCCTTTTGTGAAGAAACAAGAGACTGAGAAAATATCTCCTCTGCCACATTTAATGTCAGTATAAAAAGTATCACTGAAGTGATAGCTAATGGTCAGAATCCTTTAAATAGCTCTGTCAGGCGTGCTTGAGCTATCTGACTGATTTTTATTTTGTTTTTTTGACTCATTTGTCCATAATGGTTTACTTTTGCATCCAGGAGGAATGTGATAACTCAATTAGTACTCAGTCTTGCGGTGCACTATGAGGAAAGTTTCTTACCTGTTTGGCAATTGGAGGTCTTTGACACGTGTTACCTTTATATGTATTTTGCTCTGCAAGAGGGTGTGTGCATGCGCTTGCTCACAGGAGACTGTGTCCCAGCAGTGCCTGCTTGGCAGGGGAAAGTGACAGCAGTGTCACATGCAAACAGCGGTGAGTGAAGTGAGTTTCTTGATCCTTTTTGTTTTAAAGGAAACAATTTGAATGGGAGTTGGCTCCCTTGAATTTCCATTTGGAAGCAGAGAAGGTATATTTTGGGGCCCCAGAGGACTTGCTGAGGGGTCAGACACTTTGTGGGCAGTACGGCTTTGAGTTACAAATGGAGGAACTAGCTGTTCTATCCCATTTAGTTTTCCTCAGAGCCCTCGGCAGTGTGGAAAACACAGCGGATGCAGTCATTAATTGACCTGGCTGTTCATTACAAAGGCATTTTGCCTTTGATGCCCTCTGGGCAAAATTTGGCACATCTTGCTTGTGCTGTCTACTGAGGGGTTCATTACTAGACACCACCACTTCTGAAAAAATGAATAAGATAATCAAATTTCAGAGCTGCCATTCATGATCTGTGGAAAAAATGCATGTGGATATTTCCAGCTGCTATTCTCATGCAGGCAACATGGGCATCACTGACAGAGTGCTTCTTAGAGTGCATATACTGTTACCAAAGCATTGGCTTTGGTGTGAAATTAGGAGGACAGTTTTTTACTTTTGTTTTTGTCAGTGACTATGCTGTTTCCCTGCTTTCCAGTGTTAGGGTAAGGGCTGATTTTGATGCATGAGTTGGGAAAGCTGCTTGTGCTAGATACCAAAATGCTGCTGTGTGACAATGACTCCTGGGGAACTCATGCTCTTTCACATGTTCAGCCAAATGGGTTCTCTATCCTGGTAGCAGTAGATTCATTGACCTGATGTAGGCAAGGCCCTGAGCAATCTGATCTAATCTGAAGATAGACCCATCTTTGAAGTTGTCCCTGCTTTGAACCAAATGAGGATATGAAGGGGAGGTGGAGGGTGAACCGGGTGACCTTCAGGAGTTCCTTCTAATCTAAATTGTTTTATGCAGTTGTATGCAGTTTAGATTCTTTTAAGGGACAGAGACTGATATCTCAGGGCTGTGTGTGGATGATGTAAATATCCTTGGGCATGCCTGCAAACAATAAAGGTCAGTTCTCGTGCTGTGTGTGATGTTGTATGGCCTGGAAGAAACAGAAAGGAAGCTGGTGACATTTAAGGGTTTGATCAAAGTCTTTATAGAGGTTAATATATGCATAGTGTCCAAGGATTAAGCTTTGCTCCAATGCCTTTTAGAGATTTTACACACTTTTCATTTACCATGAGGGAAGTTTGAAAGAAACTGTTTATTGATTGCTAATGGTCCTTACATCGACTCTTTTAAATACTAAATCAATTCCAAGTCTTAGGAAACACAGATGGGCCACAAACACCAGCTGACACAAAGGCAGATATTTACGCAAATAATACCAAAAGCATTTATATTTATCTGAAAATGTGTACCTTTGAGGACAAGAGCTCCAAAATAAACTTCCTGACCTAACAGAATAATGACTTAGTGACCAATCGGAATCTTAAACAGGGAATCAAAATACTTAGTGTCTGAAATGTAAAATAGCCTCCTCTCTTCTTTGTTTCTCTGGAGAGAGAAATTGGGCAGGATGGGTAATGGGACCAGATGAGAAGGGTATAGTTCCATTATATCCTTTTAGAGGAAAGACCACACTCTCCATGTGAGAAATCTAAAAAGGGCATAGGAAAATTAAAGGAGTAGATATTACTTGATATTGTTTGCTAAAATTGGATGCAAGTATACTTACTATGGAGTGAAAATGCAGGGAATGAAAGGTATATCTCAGAATTTTTTTGGTCAGTTTTTTCTGATCAAATTCTGAAGGGATTCTGAGGAAAAGGAGGTCCAGTACAAGAGTTTGCAATGTGAAAAATCTTCACAACCATAAAAGACAATCTATCTCTTGTATTTCCTGATGTTTTCATGTTAATGCATGAGAGTCAATGGAAATCACAAGGCGATTTCTTTCACCAGCATGATCATATGTTACCTAACTCAATTTTTATCACAGACATAGAATCCTCCTAAAAGTGAAGTGTAGTTTTTAACATGCTGTAAGACCTGTCTGACTTCTTTCTGAAGTTGTCCAGAGTGTCACTTTGTTGTCACCTACACTTTTGATGATGCCTCAATACTGTAGCCAGGAAGATATTGTCACTGTTATGTAGTTTACATGTGTGAAAAATTAATGTTGAAGACTTTCAAAGCTGTTTGGCATGAAGACCTCACCTACAATTTTCTACGTGATTGTGATGATTTTGTTCACTGATCTAAGACTCTAACTGAAGTCTGTCAATTTCTCATACTTAATGATTTTACATTTGGCCATGAGCAATGGCTTATTTCTATTGAAATAGAAACTTGAAAATGCACTAACAAGTCATATGTGTTTCCAAAGCAGTCCAATTACTTGATTTCTTTCAAGAAGAATAACAGGTTTGAGTGGTACTTATACTTCCTGTATGTCTACGTAGCCACTATGATGATAAAAAATATGGTATAGAAGGAGCATGTACAAGCTTTTTTATTTGCACTTGTGGAGTTATACCATGCTTTAGTCTTCTTTGGCATGGGAATAAGAATACTATAATAATCATCATCTTGTCTTTTGCAACCCTAGAAATTAAATTTGAAAAAAAAAACCCAACTAACTATTTTTAGACTAGATACATGAATGAAACAAATTTCATGTGTGTGGGCAGTGCCTTCTGGAGATTTATACCAACCAGGTGCTTTACAAACATGTAAAGCTGAGAACTTTCTATTCTCTGGATAAGCTACTTCTTGGAGGCCTTGGAAGAGTGAAAAGGACGAGTGGCAGCATTTCTTGCAGAGATGGGAGGGAGTTCCCTGAGAAGTGTTAGGGAATCTAACTAAGCAAGACAAGGTGTGTCACTGTAGTGACAACGGAAGTATTTAGGGGAAGAAGCAGAGCTGCAGCCCATGCGTTTAGAAACATACTGGCAGTCAAACCAAGCCAAATGCACCTTAATATCTGCCATATCCTGCATTAATTAGTAGGATGAGATTGTCATTGTTAGAAGGGTTCAGAGTTTGTTACTATTTTATTTTTGTTAAGAAGGGCAAAGGAAATTTCTCTTTTGTTGCAAGGCTTATATGAAAATCCTGTTGCAAATGATTCCATTCTAAGAGAACTGAAGCCCTGTGGAAGAGTTGCTGGGCAGAGATAGCTCAGCAAGACGGTGGTTGTGGCCAGCAGATTGTACAGCAAACACGGCTGGTGACAGCAGCTATAAAAAAATAAATCCAGCTCAAATCTGCAATATTTATCCTTCTGTGATGTAGCTGAGATTGTCTATATGTGTAAGAAGAGTGTTTGGACAAGGTAGGGGGTAAAGAACTGAAAAAAATATATCTCAGGTAAGAAAAGTCCACGTGCCCACACAGAAGCCTTTATGCCATGAGTCCTGAGGAGCAGCTCAGGCAGGACCCTCCAGAAACCCTCCACTCTCTGCATGGGGGTGGTTGGACCGCAGCTGGATAGGAGTACTCCTGCCTCTCCTGAAAGAGGCTGTGATCGGGTCTGGGAAGGAGTAGCTTTGCCCTAGTTACCTCTGCATGTTACCAACGTGATGGATCTTCATATGTTGTGTTTTTCACAACATAGTCATTGAGCATTGGGCTTGGATTTGAAGATAAATCCTCAAAAAGAAGAGCATAAAGTCTCTCTCAGGTTTACAAAGATAAAGACTTGCAATCCACTTCCTTTCTCTTGAAGCACTAATAGTGCACCTTTTTTTGTCAGCTGGTGACAAATTAATTTTTAAAAATTTAAAATTTTCTGCTGGGAACAGCCCAAATACCTGCCAGCAGCAAATGCATGATAAGAGCCATCACTATGCTAAACTGTTCAAACACAGAGCTTATTAAATGCTGTCCTACTACTTCCAGAAAAAAATCTTAATTGCACTCCTTTAGCCCTCATTTTCTTTTCAGAGGGTAGAGTTATGATGACCTTCTCTTCTTGCAAGGCCGCTATATAAACCTCAAGTCTTCATTCATATTTAGCTGAAAGGATTTTCATCTAGTACTCTGCAACAAATCAAAAACCTGCAGCAACCTGCGGATATTTTATAGTCAATCTAGCAAGACTCTGCAGTTTTCATAGTGAGTAGTAATATATGACCTAGACAAGACCTAGACAAGGGCTTGTGAGAAAGACTGTGCAGCTTTAAAATGATTGCTTTGGAGGTAGGAAAAAAATATGGATAATCACTGCCATCCCCTGACCCAGGGCAGCCTTCTGAGAGATAAGTATACAGCCAGAGACAAAAAACATCTGGGAGCTGGCAGGTTTTGCAGCTGGGTAATATCGTTTGAAGCTGAGATTTAAGCTGATGTATATATAAATAAAACTTTTGAACATTGCCCTGAGTGGAGATGGGGGGATGACTTGTTCTGTCTCCTGGGACAAGGGATTTTAAGCGTTGCCAGAAGAAAAGTGTCTGGAGACAGTGTCTATTTTATAGGCTCCAAATAACTAAAATGGTTTCAAAAGTAAAGCCCTTAAAAATCAGAGGAAGGCTTCGCATGGTGCCAAGCCTGTTAGAAATTTACCTCACTTCCTAGAGGTTCTCCGTTCTCTGTTTGAGACCTTACATAGAGGAAAGCTGACTCCATGGGGTATGTGTGACAGGAGGCTACTGATAGCCAAAATAAGCTATGGCCAGTTTGGGTTAGTTGTCTTGGCAATGGTCTCTCCCAACTTCTTGCTCATCTCCTCACTGGCAGAATATGGGCCACTGGAAAGTCCTTGATTTAGAGTAAGCACTACTTAGTGACAACTAAAACATCAGTGTGTTATCAGCATTATTCTCATGCTAAATCCAAAAAACCCACAGTATACCAAGCACAGTAGCAGCTACTAAGAAGAAAATTAACTCTATCCCAGCTGGAATTAGGACAGCTATAAAGGTAAGGTAGGTTTGGATATACTCCAGTGTTTAAATTTTCTGTTATCTGTCAATTCACTTCACCGCCTACCTACTCAGCACACATATTTTAAATCATACTTCTAAGGTTCTTTGTCTTCCTGTGCTAATTAAACCATTTGCCTCCAGTTTTTTGGACTCATCACTGTGATCCAGCTTCTTGAAAGTTTGATGTTTCTGTGACATAATTTACCAGTACCTGAATCCTCTATTGGAATCAGCCTGTGGGGATCACAGAGCAAATGACTTTTTCAAATGGCCTCTGATTTCCCTGCACTTTGTTGGTATTCCTATATGCTGACAACATTGCAGGCACTTTGTATAAAATTAGGTCATAAATAAAACCTGAAAAACATCTCTTTAACAATGATATCATAAAGTTCTGTGGTTATTGCTTCTCAGTGTTTTCAAAATCAAATTTGCTTTCTATATAAATAAAATGGTGGGAGATTTGTAGCTAATTAGCAACCCTCCCTTGAAACATGAAAGTCAAGCACTTTATTTCTAACCTGGGGATTACTTCCTGCTCTGAATGAATTGCATTACAGGCACAGTAACGAAACAACTGAGATCCAAATGGAACTGGGGGAGTCAGTGCCTGCACACAGCATGTTGATGAAACTTTTCATAACTGTCCCATTGGTTCATGCTGGTGCAATGATCTAACTGAGTGCCCCCATGAGCAAGATTGCCAGAAAATATTTTGCTGTCTGCAGATGTGTTACAGATCACCTGAGACAACTTGGGTGAACTGGAAAGTTCAGGTGTGAATGCTATCAAATATTATATCAGCATCAAATCTGAATCAGTGTGTCTGTGCTCTGGGAGCTGGAAGGTGGCCATTTGGGTGTGATATAAGACCTTAAGAATCTCCTGCATGCCTAGCTTGCAATTATAGTCCCAAATAATATACCCATCTATGCCTGTAAAGGCAAACACAACCTCTTCACTCCAATAAAACCTTGCCATGTACCTTTGTCAACTAAAAAATGGGTATTGTAATACACTCTATCTAGAGTTACTCCTCGTGACTGCATGTGTGATGGCTAACTGGCTAACCTTTTGCAGCAGTAGCTGGAAATTTCTATCTTGCCTTTCCTGTTATCTTCTCAGTTTTCTTGAGTATTTCCTTTGCAAGATAGTCTCATATTTTCTAGGTCTGGCAGCTAGTCATTGTTCCCAGATACATGACCTTGTGTCTGGCTCTATCAAAACACATTTTATCTAAACAGATTAAAATCTTAGGTGACTTAGATCACTCTCTTTCGCTGTCCTATTCTATAAAATACTTATTATGTGTCCAGCCTGTGTTGCCTGAAAAATTTAAACTGAATTTTACCAATATAAACACTGAATGCTGCAAGACCTATCCTGGTTTTCATGGAGTCTTACAAGAAGATATGGTTAGATAAAGGGCTACGGTTGCATGGAAACATGGTGATTCTGTCTATTTGCTGAGATCAGTAAGCCAGCTAGTAAGGCCAGAAAAGGAAGGGCTTATTTATCTTTAAAAATCTGTCTCCGTGCTTACTATTTTTAACACAGGTTTTCTCCATGTTTCATAGAGGAAGATTTTAAAGCAGGATGCTGAGTGTTGTCACTTTAAATAACAGAGATGAGTTACTAAGCTAGATTACAAAATTGATTGTCTCTGTGAAAAACATGAGCAGGCAGAAATGTTCTGAGTTGCCATCTGCAAACTGTTGCCTTCACAGCATCATTCTCATTTTTTGCAGAGACTTGTCCAAGATTTTTGCATTTTCTCTACAAGGCAGTCCTTGAACCGTAAATTCTATATAGGGATTCTGACTATGTAATAAACTCTACGCTTAAAGGGCATAAAACTGTTGCTGTACTTCTTTTTCTGAAGTGACTTCTAGTGGTGCAGTAATTGCTAGTATATATTTTAATGTCAAATCAGCCTCTGTAAATAACCCTTTTGGGTTGCTTAATTTTATATGCTTAATATTGTAATTTTAGTTTCTTTTCCATGTCAATGCTATTTTGATTTACGTTATTGAGCCATCTGTTCAGAAATAATGTGATTTTATTTTTGATTTTAGCAGTCAAAGCTCTTAGTTGTCTACTTACCCAAACCAATTTTCATGAGGCCGTCAAGCTTGGAAAGATAAGAGATTTAACAGCATGATTGCTCCAAGCTCTCAGTTCATTACGTTTCTACAGGGGTCTTCCTGAATCAGGAACTCTGTGATCCCATCTCAGACTATGGAAGAGCTAGCCTGTTGGTGATGCTGACACCATGGCAAGTAGAAGCGTCTGGCTGCAGCACCAGCAAAGAGTCCCAGCCATGACTAAGATAGCAATGTAGCCACAGCCATACTACCTCTAAAGACACTGTTTAGAGGACTAAGGCATTTAAAGAACAGATACGTGTTGTTGCATGCTATTCACTACAAGCAGCACTCATTTCACGTGTCTTGTCACTTGAAAAGTAAAACTTTAGGCTAGCCTAGTTGTCTGAATTCCCACTGTAGTAATTTCTAGAGGCCAGTTCAATTTATCTGAGAAAGTACATGGACTGGATGTCTGTGGGATTGCTTTTGCTGACTTTGCAGGTAGCCTAGATGCACAGCATGGTCTCATCTTTGTGTTATAGGTTCCTGAGGTTCATTTGCAATTCACACATCCAACTAGACACATCAGTTTTGGGTACACTAAAAAACTACCTTAACAGCATGAAGTATGTTCCTCTAGGAAAGACAAAAGAGATAAATGGGAAAGAATTGACACATAAAGCCCTGTGCCACTTGGAGATGAAAGAATGGGGAAGAGGATGGACAGGGGCCCAGCTACATCATGGTAGTCAGAGATCCTTGAGATAGCCCTAGCCAGGCTTGTTATACACCAAGGTGCTGAATGGCAGAACCATGTCAATTGAACCAGTTAGTCCTCTGGAGAGGCAGGTCAAGAGCTGTGGGATGGTGCTAAAATATCTTTATTGCCTCTAGGACCCGAGCTGGCAGCTTCCCATGGTGTGGCATGGTGCTGAGTGGCAGAGGTACACCAGCTCACCCAGAGCTGACTTCTGACTTTTTAGGGTGCGTTACTGTACAGCATAGAGCTGATCCATGAAACATTTTGAAAAGGATTTTGATAAGGAGGGGAGAAAAAAAAGACACATGAAAGAGATGGCAATTTGCCACTAGGTTGCTAATGGGCAGTAATACCAAGTGGACCCACAGGGATAAAACAGCAGCCACAGGATGAAGTCTTGTTGTAGAAGGACTCTGCTTTTCTCAGATGAAAGCCTCTGGGTTCTGCCCCTCTTCTACGCCGTAAGGATTCTAGGCCTATTTTCATTTCAATAAAGTTTCATGGAAGTGAGCTAGAAATCAGCCAGTCTCATTTCTCAGCTCTCCCCATTTTACAGTACAGTGAACTGTGCAAACTCCTGAGGCAGATAACCCTTCCACTTGTGTTTTGCTACCTGACAGTTATAAGCCTCTTGATTAACTGGTGGCCACTGGTGCAATGTGGTACCTGGAGGGCAGCTCCCCCAGCCACCATTTGGGAACATGCACCGTGAAGGATGATGCCTGCTTGCCTTCAGAAACAAGGGTTATCCTGCTGTGCCGAGGCAAAAGCTCCTGATGCAATTTTTATGAATGACTGAATTCTGGGACTTGAGCTCAGAACCTGCGAATGTGGGATGTTGTGGCTGAACACTGACAATGAGATGATGCCCAGCTTTGGCCTTAAGTGAGATTTATAGCTAGGGCTGTTCATGATGCAAAAAATTTGTCACTATCAAGAGAGAAAACAGGCTCTGTCCATTTTAAACAGAGGTTTAAATTGTAGAGACTGTTTTCAGTTGAACAGGGGTAGAGGCATGGGATGTTAAAAAATTTCTTTCCTAGTGCTCAAAACTCCTCTGTTTATACTGTGAAGTTTTCAGTCTGCAAGTCCAAAAAAGTCACCTATATGTACATGTGATGTGCTTATATGATACAAAATATATGTATACTTTTATCACATGAAAACATTGAGATAAAGACACCCCAGATACCTCCAATGCTTTGGATTTAATGTAATACCTTGCCCAAAAATAATGGTTCAGCATAGGTGTGGTGTATTGCCAATGAACAGCTTGTATAAACTCCTCAGCAGTGATCTCAAAGGAAAAATATTAATATAGGTAGACATCAACTTCATTTTATAGGAGGGGACACAATAAATATGCTTTTTCTTTGGAAAAAAATTCCAAGAGATAACAGACTTTTTGACTTGCAATAAATGCTATTTACTCATACTGCTTCACATTTTGCAAACATTCAAATGTAGTTGCCTGGGCAAGTTCCTCAGCTTTTGACAATGATTTTGAACAGAAATATTTTTGAGCCAATTTGAATTTAACTATTTTATATGTGATAAAATGTGCATGTATGGTAAAATGAAGTACTCACGGCTTTCCTATCTGTAGAGAAACAAGTACAGGTGGATTTAATCTTAGTGTTAGTCCTTTTCACCTCAACACATCGCTTATACACATCTCTATAAGAACAACCAGGAAATCTAGGTAAAGTTCTACTAACAAGGAAACACTGGCATTGCTTTTCTTACATTCCATGACAGATGGCACAGAAAAGAAATGCTTTTGTTTCAAATATGATTTGCACCACTTTCCTTTCGCACAAATCAGCTAAGGTCCATAAGTGAGAAACAACTTGGGTTTTATTTTAACCAGATTCATAGTCCATGAAAAACATTACTGCTGTGTAACAGTGTAAGAAGTCAACCTAATTCTGTGTCAGCCTGCTGCTCATACACAAAGAGAGCTCCCTGTGCAAACATACTCCAGTAAGTGAAGGTTACTCACAGTGTGAAATGCAGAAGTGCCGTGGGCTGGCAGCTGAGAAACCTTGTGCTTCAGAAAAACAATAATAAGAAAATGTTGAATTTCTCAAGGTGTGTGGTGCATAACAGCACGCAGTGGTTCTTTTCTTGGAGGAATATGACTGGATTCAGAGTTGTCTTGCCCCAGAAGAGAGATAATTGCTATAATTCATTAGAGAGGTTCATTTCCATTTTTCATTACCAGAGCAAAACTTTATAAACTGTGTTGAATGGAATGGGAGCTTTTATTTCCTGAGGCTGCATATGTAATCATTTTAATTCAACCAACCAGTTGAACCAGCCTATACCGGTCATTACATCTCCTGTCTTCTTTCTATCATTTTGTAGTTTAATTTCTTCATCAACTCATGCCTAGTTTTACATGTTCTTTCAATTTCTCTGTCTTGAGGCATACAGCAAGCAAACTCATTGGTGCTGGTTGGTTTGCATAGTTTCTACAGTCTTCTTTTCAGAAGAGCCTAGCCAACATCTAACATCAATCCTACATTATTTATGTTTCAGCTGTGCAAAGAGAATACATCCACACTGGAAATGACTTTAAACTATGTCCTATTTTAAGATAAACCTATTTATTTTCCTCACGCCCTTGCCACATTTGCTGATCAAAGGCACTTACATCTAAACAAGTTTTGTTTCTTACAGGTGCTTTGCCTGTCTTATTTTATTCTACAGTAAAACTGCTTGAATTTATAACTCAGCTACTGTATGCATGGCTTCATCCTGTGATGGAAATGGCAAAGGGTCAGAACTCCACTATAGGTTCAAGAGGAAGGCAAAGCTGTGTCAAAAGAGTAACAAAAAGAAAAAAAAAGAGGGAGACCACAGGTAAATCATTAAAATCCAGAAGACCTGTACGACTGTGACTGTAACTTCTTCAAGAATTGGCTTACAATATGCAAGCAGACAATCTGAAAGCTTTTATTGAAACAGCAGAAATAGAGAAGAACCAGAAAGGTGCAAGGCAACTCAGCAATCAGTGGACTACTCTAAGAGCAATCCTGCATGTTTGTCTCTAACCGGGAGTGACATTCTCCAGGACTCTTGCCTGGACTTTGCAGACCTGCAGATGTGTTCCGGCTTCTGCAGTGCTATGCATCAAAGCAAGGAGATACAGAGCTGTGATTTTTTCTTTTTTAAAGCTGCACTTCAGAACCACCCCAAAGCCAGAGTACTCCATGTTTCTGAACCTTTGAAATCTGCAAAATACAGATGCAATTCTACTTCAACCTGAGATAACGGACTAGGTCAGAAGCTTACTTTACTTTCCTTATATGCTTGTCTGTTTCTAGTCCTGACCAAAACCAGATAAAGAAGAAAAATAAAAAAATTGTCTGCCCTATTTGTATCTCCTGCCTGTTTTTCAAAGGAAATATGGTTTGATAGCCAAGGGTTGGGGTAATCGGGATCTGAATTAATTTCTGACTCAACTTCTTGGTGCAAACACTGTATGTTTGTACAGCTCTTAGATAACCCTTGTTCTTTTCATGAATTCTAAAAAGAATTGTATAATAAAAAATAAATAAGAAAAATATAGCATGATTTTTTTAATGCACAAAATGTTTTAATTCAATTGGGTGTGGGAGAAAAGTTAGAATAACTTATTTTATCCGAACTGGATTACCCATCCTCCTTTTATGTTGTTATGCTTCTTGGGTTCAATTATTTTCAGAAGATATAACTTGCCTCACATTATCCCAGAGATGGCTTCCAGCCCTTTAAGAAATGTACTATGCAAGCCAAATCTCTGTGATGTTTACACTTCCTTTCAAGGTGGTTTTAGCAATTTTATCTCATTTTATTTTCCTACTTAGGGAAATCTGGCAAAATATCAAAAGAAAAATGTGCAGATGAGTGCTTTTCATGTAAACTAGATGGATGCTTAGTACCTTCTCAAGCCAGGCTAACCTTGGGGTTTCTGATTAGCTTGTTGAAATTCAGATTCATTTGATGCCTGTGGATCTTTTCGGGTTTAGTACCTCTTCTGATGAAGAGCAAAGTTAGCTCAAGCTGTCTTGTATGATGCGCCCCAAAGGCTACAACCTGGTGGCTGTGTGGGTGAAAAGCATCTCTTGGCTTTCCTTCTATATTGATAAGCCTACTCAAGGCCCATGATTTTGGCCTCCCTCCTCTGAATTCGCAGTGCAGGGTAGCAGCTTGCTATCTTGGCAGCAGCCAGCACAACATGCTCCACACTTAAAACTTTGGGATATCTTTACCAGGCTGCAGTGCTATGGTGCCATCCCTTTTCACATAGATCAGTAGGTGAGGGGCACTAAGCACCTGCTTGCATTTGCCATACTGTTGTGGCTTTTCACACCTGAAGCCTACAGGCAAATTAAAAACTCCACATGCTAGAAAAAAGTAAAAACTTTACTGCTTGACCTCTTTGGCTGCTGGGGATAGAAGGAAACAAAACCACACTTTTTGTTCCCAAGCAAAGGCCTCAAGAGTTTTAATGTTCCCTGAACCTGCACCTAAGCCTAGAGCCAATTCCCAGAACTGAAATTCCTAGCCACCTCGAACCTTCCTGCCTGCATATTCACACTATAGGGAAACAGTCTTCTCCTTAGTGTTCCCCTTCTCTCTGTGCTCCAGCACACCCGTGGTGGAAAATCCAGCACCTTTCTCTGTTGTACTCCATTAAACAAGTTTTTGATCCCCACATTGGCCCATGAAAATCATATTGTTTTCCTCCTTCACAAATCACCACCTAGCCATAGATGGTTACTGTAAAAGAAAGTAAGTGTAGGTTCCTGGAGGCATATGAAAGACCATTAGGACAACTTGATTTCTTGGGCTGGGCTGACCCCCGTAGGACTGAGTAGAGAAGAAAAATTTCTATGAGTAAGGAAATATGATTCTAGTTATATAAGGAATGGAATGAACCATATGGAATATCGGAATCTTATTTAAATAAACACACTTTCTGAACCAGAAAAAAAACATTAAATACTGGGAATCAAAATTTAAAACACTCCTTGCTCTGACTCATCACCCCATTTTCCTCTATATATTCCTTTATACCAATATATTATGCCTATGGTTTTTATCTAACAGACCCCCTCCCTATTTATTTCTAGCTGAACATCAATCTGACTTCTAACAGCTGCCTAAAGATCCATAGTTTGGATTCTTTGCTCCATCTGGTTTCTGCTAACAGGCAAAGCTTGATTAACTTATCAGGATAAGTTACTATGGCAACTTCCACCAGTGCAGTGAGAATAAAGCATTCACAGGTATGTTCTTCTCAGTGCCCTTTTCCCATGACTATGTAATTTAATCCATTAAAATTAAATGGTGAAGTGTGGAAATGAAGGCTGAGCCTTGGACTCCTTGCTGGAAATTTGTCATTAGCCTTGATTATAGTGTGAGTATTACTTTCTTTGTAAGAAAACACTTCAGCAAGCCAACAGCTAGCAGGCTAATGAATCAAAACCAGATAATATTGCATTCAGAAGTGCAATAAATCCTAAAAAGAAACTTACTGTTGTTAGTCCAACTATTTGTCATTACTGATAGTGGAAAAGGACAAAACATTCCTGGCTGGTTTAGGGCATGACTGCCTGAAAAAGTGCAAAGCAAACTTGGAAGTGTCTAAGCATTAGACACTAGTGATTCAAATGGGGAAAAAATATGCAGGTATGGGTCTAAAGTCAGTTGTGTGGTCAATATGTAACATCTGAGCCCTTCCTGAAAGCACAGTTAGTTCACTTGCCTTTGTTGGAGAGCTTCCAGAGTGTTTGTGGCACTTGTGTGGGTGCAAAGTTCAGAAACTTACTTGTGTCCTTAGCACGCACTGAGTCCCTTAGAGTATGGCTCATCTCCTGTAGTGAGAGGGTGGCCTTGGTTATTTGGCCCAGGAGGCCAGAATTAAATCTTTAGGTGGTTACAAGACACAGAAATATCTTGGTCACATCTTCCTTCTTACAATGATACCCTTCCAATCTCTATTTCCTCTCTGATAAAGCGAATGGCTGAGAGCAGAGAGAGTGTTAAGGATGGGAATGAATGGCCTTGAAGTGATTATAGTGCCTTGCCATGGGGACACATTAAGAAATACATGACATTGAAAAATATGTCCCTATATATCATTAAATATTTTTTACATTTCTAAAAACGTGTTTGGCAGCCGTGTTATTTCACATTTTATCAGAGAAATCAATCAGCATAACAACCTGTGGGAAATAGGATTTTTTAAAAGTATGTCCACAACTAGCTTGAGAATTCCAGGGGTTTTGTCCCAGAACATTACCAAGTCAATTTGCAGCTGGTGAGCTGCTGCACATTTTGCAGGCAGTATTTTTTCTCCAATCCATCCCTCTCCTATCTGTCTATATCCATCTGATTTAATGATAAAAGAGATTTTTAAGGGACTCGGTATTGCCACACCAATTTTTATCAAGCAAGGTGTGACTTGAAAAGTATGATGAATCTGGGCCTCTCTCTGCAGGTAGAAGGAGCTGAGTTATCCATTTTCCATCCAACAATGAAGGTCTTTGCCTAGGTGAACTCTAGCTGGCCTGGGAATAAAGATCTGAATGGGATTCAGACAGGAGCTGTTCTCTTTCCTTTCCCAACAGTGTAAGCATTATAATCTGGAAGAAATATGTTGCAGATAAAAACAGCCATGGTTTTCCAGTCCCATCGCTACATGTGAAATTACTTTGTACTTCATGAAAAGGAGGGTATTCCTAGTCTTTGTGAGTCCTGTACCCTGGTCAGTATTGCATCTCTACTGCTCTGCACTTGGAAGTGTAATCTGAACTGAATTGCCTGAGCATAAGTGACAAGGGGAAGACTATGTCAGGTTTCTCCTCTTTCTCTTGTGAGGCAAACAGTTTACAATTCAGACTTTCTTAACTTTGGTATTATGAATATCTTGCTTTACAGAAACAGCTGATTAATTTTTCTAGATTATTCCATTCCACAGTGCAAATGGATAATTAGAAAATCATATACAGACATTGAGCAATGACTGGGAGTCCTGCATCTTCTACTTTGGAAAAAAAGGTCTGTGAGAAAGATCTTATTAAAATGTTTAAGACAGGAACATATTTTTAATATGTGTTCAATGCCAAGCACAGGGTGACCCCTTGTTGCCAAAACAAATGAAGTACAAATACCATCAAGGTGTATGATAGTAATTTCACAGTCTATCCAGACCATGAGCTCCATAAAGCAGAATCTGTGACTGAAATTCATCTCACATGATGTCAGCATTCATGTCCAAGCTACAAACTCTTCTTCTGCAGCCAATATTGAGAAGCAGGAAATGAGGAGTGCAAGCACTACTTAATGCAATAGAGATTTTTAAAGTAGCTCAGATCAACTGTGTCCTGAAAGTGCCTCTTTCCCTCAGCTGACAGCAAAGGAAATATTTGGCTCTAGGGTTAGATATCTCAATTTAGTCAACTGTATTTTTGTCTGAATGAAAGCACAACAGTTAAAGGACTTTTTATGTACAAATTATTTCTAATATTATAAATATTCCCTGATTTTTTTTTGTGAGATCATGGAGAAGGAAGTTTTTTTCAGGTTCATTTATTATGCAGTGAATTTTTGCTAAAAATGACTGATCCTTTTTTCAGCAGAAGAAATGTGTTACTCAAATTCCTGTTATTTCTCCATATATATCACACTTTAATACATGAGCACTGTAGGCATGTTATATTAAAAAACTCAATGCACTCCAAGCAATTAGCTTTTTACTTCAGTTGCTGTAGCAGTTACATAGGCAACACAGTTATTATTATTTACTGGAAATTTTTATGGGCTTGAATGTTTCAGAATAAAAAACCCTTTCATTCCAGTCTGTTTTCATTTGGTTTCCTATATAGTATTTATGCTGTCCAAGTATATAATAGGAAAGCAAAATTCCCAGCACTTTAAAGCAAAGGCAATTATCCCAGGGACTGTTAAGAGCTGGTTGTGTATCAGCAGCATCGTTTGCTCCCATACAAATGAATAGGAACATCATGCTCTGGCAGTGTGTTAGCCTTGCCTGAATTTAAAACCTCTCAGTGTGGGTGCTGACATGTCAACTGGGTGTCAAAGAACCCACCACAGACAGTGGAGACCTGGAGTTGGGTTCAGTTGTCTGCACACAGATGTCCATTGCCTTTGGAGGCCTTCCCTCTCCTCCACATGCCAGTACAGGCGTCCAGTAGGTCCTGCACCAGAGACCCTCATGTGAAGACTCTAGATGCCTCTCTCTGGACAGCCTGTGGATTCCTCTTAGTCAGTGGAATCTAGGGAGTTATTCAAGTTGGCAGCTGCCTCATTTTGGTCTAATTTAAGATCTTATGGTAGCTCCTAGATCCCTCATTCAACACAGATATAAATTAATCTAATGCCACTTTGGAGTCCTCTGGAGCATCCAGAAGACTGAAGAACTTCTGTAAGGCCCTTATCACATCTGTTAGCTCTTTGCAGATGTCTAGGTAGTTTAGAGCATCTCGCTTAACACTAGTCACTTGTGTTTCAGCAAATGATTTCTACCTGTCATTCACCACCTTGACTCGCTCCCCATTGTTACCATGGAATATTAACAAATACAGCTCCACAGAGCACCTGAATTAGAGACATTGAATAAGACACAGTGAATTCCATTTCTTATGTACCAGAAATGACATATACATGACATACATTAAGTATAGAAGCAGCAAGACCCAAGAAAACCAACAAAGACATGTACACGATGGGAATTTATGTTTACTGCCACCAGATCACAAAGCCACTGGAACAGGGTGAAATTGTGAGCATCTAGTCAGCCCTCAGTGAACACATGAGTCCTTAATTCTAAGTCTCAGTCACATTCACTTTGGTAAGGCTGTTTGTGGAGAAGTCAGGTATTGAATGCTCAGCAGGAGTTAATCTAACTCACTTCTAGCCCTCTGTAAGCTAAGTCTCTTGTCAAGCCTAAAGTTCTTCACAGTTAACAGAGAAACACTGGCATTTCTAGGGAACTATTCATGCAATCTCTGGCAGATGTCTACATTAGACTGGGAATTACACCCTGAAAATGCCTGTTTTTGTAACCAACTGTGGAGTCCATACTACTAAGTCCATAGTACTAATCCTGTAGCTGCAGTTCTTTGTTACGGTGTACCTCAGTACTCGCTGGTGTCCAGAATGGGATCTGTTGAAGTGTCTTGCAGGTATTTTCCTATTTTCTACAGTGACTCAGCATCTGTAATAGGTGAGTGGTAATAGGTGAGCCACGCATTTTGCCCTAATGTGGAGCTGCAAGGCTGCTAGGGTCTACACCCAGACCTGGGATCCAGAAGTGCTGCTGAGTCTGCTCACAGATGCATAGTCTCAGAGTTGTCCTCTATTGATAATGGATAAAATTTTGATAAGATGAATCCTTGCCTTCTGCCTTCCCCAGTATTATTAATCGTCTTGGCTTTCCCATCAGTGAGTATCTGTCACTAGCTGCTCAAGATCTGCTGTTTACATTCAGCTCTGCATTACAGACGCATCCTGTATTTCTATTGCAACAAACTAGACTGATACATTGATATGATTGAAGGATGGGAGCTAAAAGTAGGAAGAAAATATGGGAAATCTTTCCTAATGCAAAATGTTTGGTTTTAACTAAAGAAGGTTCACAAAAGTGTCACAATTGGTAATGAAGATAAGCCTTTTTATTCCTTGTATTTTACCTCCTCTTTAACCACTAGTAATACACATAAAAGTCCATAAAGTGCCAATTTCTGTCTGTTACAAGGAAAAATGAATGAGATGTTTGGCTTGGGAAATCAGTTTCAGTCTGCTGTAACCTACTATTTGTTCTTAATGGAGGCCGGGACCGCACATGCCTGTTATGAGTTCACAATATATCTGTGTGTTGCAGTCTAACAGAACAAAAGTGTCTCCAAAGGCTGGAGAAAGCTAATTGCCAGTAAAGCATAAAACTTACTTTTCTTTGGAGAGTGAGAATCACCATTTGCAATCGATTCAGAAATTACCAAAGTTTTAATTTCTCTGTTGGCATCCACACTTTTGCAAAACTAACTTTGTCGCTGGAAAGACATTTTATGTTCTGTAGTCTCTTGCACAAAAAGGACTCTTTAATTCTCTAGTGTCAAGTGAACTGGCGATATATTACAGATCCATTTTTTATGGGAACTTATAATTTGTTGGTTGTACTCATCTTAACAATGCAAGAATTTATCACAGTGGAACACTTTCCAGGCATGCAGTCAGTCAATGTTGTTACAGTCATATTACTTGGAAGCATCTAAATTAGCATGGTTTATGCACTGCAAGTGGGGACACAAGCCCTGCTACAAATTTTTAAACCATATTTTTTTTTCTAATATTATATGAAAATGCTAAAGTGCAGACGATGTTTATAAAGTCACTACTTTTCTTTATCATTAACAAGAACATTAGGAATTCACTTTCCTTCTGCACAGATTCATGCAAAGACATGTGAAATGAAATCTGATCTATCTTTCAGCTGAAACAGTAGTGCGAATATATTTCCTGCTTAGGTTCATCTTCCAGAGGCTGGTAATATAAACTTTCTGTAAATTGGAAAAAAAACCCCTAGTCTTTATTGAGCAGAAGCTAAAACATCAAGTGAAAGGAAGTAGATTTTAATCCAGATTTACAAGGCAGAATTATTCCCATTAAATAAAAGTTATGCAGCCTTCAAATTAGTTATTTTTGTTCAAGCCATCCTTCTAGGTACCAGATGATACCATGACAATGAGTATGATTAGCAGTATTATAGGAACTATCAATATATTTTACAGACCCAAATCTCCCCTATGCACATCTGATTAATAGAGCCTAACTCCAACACCCAGCATTACATTTAGACATCTGTAGATTGGATGTCTGAGCTAATCATCCAAATTTTATTCATACTTAGTGGGAAAAAAGGGCTAACTCAGATTCTTGTCTTCTCTAAGTGAGTATCATAAGCAAGGTCTGGAGGTGCTGATCTCCATTGATTAGTAAAGAAATGAGGTAATAGCTCAGACTTTGATAGCAACACTAGAAACATTGAAAGCTAGGGCAAATAAATCCCACTTCATGTTCATATGGTTTGACAGGGCACAGATGTGCAGATTTTAGCCTAGATATCCTGCTTCTCTTTATGCCAGCAGCTAAGCTCAGGAATCACAAAATTTCTCAATGTACAACAACTGAAGCCCCATGACTATGCCATTTCTTCATCTTACTTCTTGCAGACAAGTCTAGTAATCAGGAGTGGATTCTGTCTATGTTTTGTATTCCCCATCTCTCTAACAGGGATACATATACCATGCACACCCCTAAGACCTTCCTGGAAATGAGGTGATGACTCTCAGTGGGTCTTCACACTCATCAGGTAAAGGAAGTTCAACTAGTTCTAACAGGTAAGTTTTAGAAGATGTTCAAGCAGGCACTGTGTTCCTTGAGACAAGCACCACATCACTCTTCAGGCAAGGCAGAAACTACATGGCAATCAAGATAGTGCATTTTTTTTGACAACTAATTGAGGTAGAGATCTGAAGCAACCACTGTAATAAAGCTCTTTCTTAGTAACCACCTCACGCACATTAGGAATGCAATGCATCAGATACAGCAGCATGCACAATCATTCAGCTGGGAGATGGAATAATATCACCATTTTTAAAAACAGGACTCTGCCAGGTCTCCCAGGAGGGTTCTGACAGCCAGCATCATTCATCCACCTTTGCCACCTGAAACTGGTATTAACCATGAGGGAAAAAGTGATTCCACAGACTTAACTTACTCAGATATTGCTGTGACACAGAAACAGAGACTAAACAAAACTTGATACTAAGCAAACGCTTATTTTTGGAGAACCAAACAAATCCTAACTCTGACACCAAATGACCACAGTGAATGTTGCAAAACATATTTATTCATTGAGAGTATTGCATCCAAACAGCTGATAAGAAACGGGACTCTGCCGAAACATGCAAAACATAGAGCTGGAGGAGCTGTACATTTTGTTTTAGAGGAGTCACCTGCTGATTAACATCACACATCCAAAAGTACAGTGTCTAAGGATTGTGGGGGCATAGCCTGCGGGAAGCCAGTGGGCTCCTAAAACACCTATGTGAGCTTGTCATCATCATTCTTAAGACTGTGACCCAAACCTCCTGAGTTATGATGTATTTTAAAGGCTTATTGTTTGCATCTTTCCCTATGGACTCTGGACACAGAAGGTATTTGGAAAATTAATCTCAGGATTTTAAACTGTCTAAGATTTATACCCACTGGATTTCATTCTAGGGTCTCTTGAGAAAAAAATGTTGAGGATAAACATCCTATCTCAGGAAAATTATCTTATCACTGCATATATTTAACAGTTCTAGATTTTGGACTAAATGGATTCTAACAACTGAAACAAAAATTCTACTTTCAGAAATGCCCCAGAGGATTCCCTGGGCAATTCAGATCAGTGTCTGAATACTTTCCTGTTACTTTTAGTCTTCTATAACTAAAATACAAAGCAGATTGTATTTTTTTAAATCATATTTTCACATAGTTTTGGAGCACTGGGAAGGAATTCTTCACAACAGATTTGTTAGGTTACTATCACATTTTTATTATGACAAAAGTCATTACACAATGGAATAAAAAAATTAAAAAAATGACTGAATGGACACTTAAAGTACATCCCACTTTATTCCTAAAAAAGATGGCTCAGGGCATTTTCCTTATGGAAATTGAGACTTTATTTACTGTCACTTTAAAGAAAGCAGGAGGGACTCTAAAACAACATTTCCCTACATAATGTGACATGTTATATTCTCCTCCCCAGGATAAAGCGCATGAAAGGTGTTTTTTTCAGGCTGGGTGCATGTTATCTATGCAGCCACTATACTGTACTTGAATGTAAATCACTTGCAAAATGCCACAGCCAATTTCTCAGTCACCTTTCTCCATAGTATGCATGTACATTATGTATTATATGGTTAATAGTGCATCAGCTCCCTTGTGGAAAATCAAGAAAGCTTCCATGATCTCCTGAAAGAAAACTTGGAATTATTTTGTACGTGTCCAGCTAGGTTGGGCTGCAGTATGATCTCGGGAGAAATTCCAGCTGAATTAAGACAGCACTGTGCTGTACAGTGATGCGGTAGATACTTGAGGCAGTATGGCTGTATCAGCATGGTGCTCTCTGTAGGCTAATTAGTCCTGCTACGGAGTTGGACTGTTAAGTCCAAGCTAATGCATATCTGTGTGGTGCTGCGTTCCTGCCTTTCCCTTGGGCTGTGCTGAATGAACCCTGCTGAGGAAGGTTTTCTGTCCAAAACCAGGGACCTCTAACAGGCACAAAAACATATGAAGCTGTAAAGCTTAAGGGTATTGGACAGCAGACAGGGACAATTCTAGGGAGAGAGCGAGCCCAGGAAGGCCTGGGAGCTCATTTCCATTGCTCCAGGCACAGGACTCAGAGCTGAATGTCACTGCAGTGTCTGCTTTGCTGCACACGCATTTGTGGGGTCTGAGACTGTGGGGATGCTTACGTCAGTTTTTAGTTCACTGAGGGAATACATACACTCCTTTCTGGGGTGCGGCATCATCCTTTAGGTGAGAAAAAAAATGCTGGAAGGCATCAGCTCTGGGCACTGGGCAGAATGAAATCAGCCACAATGCAAAATTACAGAAAGAACTGCTAGCATTTTAGCCTAAAAGACACACACACAAAGTAAAGATGGTGAAGATGAAACTTAAACAAGTGTTTTGTACAGCATTGTACAAAGACAAATGGGTATGAAGTGAAGAATAAGAATACCAAAGCTTACACCATGTTGCATTGTCCTCCAGATAGTCCTCTGGGAAGCAAGAGGGAAACAGAATCAGGGAACAGAAAAACAAAACAAAACAAAACAAAATAAACCACAGGTTATACCAAACAGGCAACCACAGAGAAGGTAACGAATCTTTATAAGCAGTTGATTTTAAATGAGAAACTTTACATCATGCTCTACAGAAGCAGGTGAGCTCAGTGGTTAAAATTATTTAATTTTTGACAGTTTTTTAATTTACTTATATTCAGGTGTCCTTGCTAGATGCCTAGACTAAGGTTGTCACTTTGTAGTAGGGGGACATGGAAAGATTTTTCTGAGCTGTTCAAATGTATACTTTAAGATGAGATAAATTGTTCTTTAGAAATATTTGATTCAATTCAGTTGCCTAAACCCATGCTTAGGAAACTGAAAGGCGGCCTTTATTTTTCTATGTTAACAGTAAAAAATACTGTAAATACAGTAAAAAATAGCCATCCAGACTCAAATCTAGACAGCTGGTTATAGGTATCTGCACTATGGATCTCTCTACTGATTCAGAAAAGTCCTCATTTTTGCTTCTGTTACAGTCACTAGAGAAATAGGGTGGAATACAGTTATCTAAATATAGGCAAAGCAAGTGGATTTAGTAGCTCTGAGATATTCCATCTTACTTTCAGCCAGGTCTCCTGTGACTTCGCTTTCACCTTTGGACATCTTAAAGACCACGGCATCTCAAAGAGCATTGGGTGACTATATTTATGTAGCTGAATTTCACCCAGTGGAACCTGCAGAGAACAGCTGAGGCTCAGTTCTGTTTTCCCACTTGGATGCCACATAGTGGACATCCTCTAGGGTGTTCTATCCAGACTTCAGCTGCCAGTTCAGAAGGGCATAAGCAACCCAAATTACTGTCCTATCTACCAGCTCAATTAGATGTCTGGTAAACTCCAAGGCATTTCAGTCTTGTTTATCTACATGTGGGTATCGCAATCAAGCCTTTTTTTTACCCAGTCTTTTCCCAGTCTGAGAGAAGTGTCTGTGACATGTGGGGTGAATCACTCCCCAGAAATGCATGTCTCCTACACTGACTTCAGAGAGAGCCTGACTTTTAGGCCCAGTACTGTGAAGATGTGATTGAAATGCCTTAGCATAAGTAACTTGAATTGCTTGAGCTGCTGTAGTGTATTCTAGCCAGCTCTCCACTGCTGCTCCAGAAATATACTGGTCTCTTCTAGTTCTTTGTGCCATATCTGCTGGTCCCATATTTCAGATACCCTGAGATGTCTCAGATGATGCTTTACATCCATGCTTCAATAAGTCTCTCAAGCTCTACATAACTTCCTGAATACATCTGATGCTTTTGAAACCACAGCTTTTGGGGTATATTTAATTTTTTTGCATATTTCTTATGATTTATTGTGATCTACTTATTTGTTAAGCCTTACTTGTTACAGCTATGACAATATCACAGGGAAACCACTTTCCCTCATTTTGGAACAGAAGAGCTGGATTAGTCATATAATTCAGGCAAGGATGAAGGAACACTTTCTCAGATGGGTTCAGTACTGGGTGATTTCAGTGCAGGGTTCTTATCAGGGCTGCTTTGTGCAAAATACCTGATAAAATATGCTCAACTGAATTAAGCTTAGAAATGGGGCTATGAACAGGAGAAAAAAAATTTGAATTAAGTTTAGAAATGGGGCTATGAACAGGAGACAAAAAAATTGGTTTAGATGTGCTATATTTTTGTATAAGATTGAGATGCAGAGGAAGTATTTTCTAAACTTGGTTTCTTCTCCTGTCAAAGACAGATAAAAGCAGAATTGTTTGTCACTTCTTTTGAGGTTTATGTAACTTCATGTTTGGACTTTGCAGTGACAGTTTAGAGTTAAGTTGTCTGACAGTGTTTTATGAATACAAACTCCAGAATAGATTTCTAAAAGCATTAACATAACACTGAACAGTCAGCTGACTTGCAAGAAAATACTTGTTTCTTATATCTGTGGTAAACAAAAGGATTTTTAACTGTTTGATACTACCATCAACATACCAATATTGCAGTATATTTATATTAAGTAAGCAATAGAAAATGATCAGTGTGTAGACAGGAAAACTGCTGTGAGTGGGGTTCTCCTTATGTCCTGTTAGCCATGCAAGGGTTAGGAGGATCTAAATGAAGCTGGTCCTCCAAGCTCTGGCTATAGTTAATGAAGAGATATGTCATTCAGGGAATGATTCAGCACATGAAATGCTAAGGTTCTTGTGTAGACAAGTTAAGTGGTGTTTCTGTGAGGCAGGAGTGTAGCATTTATATCCTTCTGGATAAAATTACCCAAGAAAGTGTGAGATGCAGGCAGTGACCTTTCCCAAGTGCTGCTAAGGGGTTACAGCTTGAAATAAGGCCTTCTGCTTTAATCCACATAAACAACCTTTCCCAGCTCCAGATGAGGTCAGTGGCCATCTCTGAATTGAGGGATTGTTGGTCTCAGCCCAGAAGGAGACAACACATTCATCACTGCCATTTGAAGATATATTTGAAACCAACACTCATCACTAACAGACCATAAATAGTTATTAATTTAAATACTGTCAGCAAGAACAGCAAAGAGGAAATTTGTGTGAACATATTAAAAAGTAACAGCAGCAATACTAAACTCTTTGGTTTTTTGTCTGAAATAATGCATGAACAAAACAAATTAAATCATACGGAGATAAGTTCCCTTTTCAAAATCTAGAAATTATCAGGAGTTATAAAGTTTATCTGTATTGACAATTATCTTTCACTGAATTATCTTTCATTAACTACAGTCTTTAAAGGCTGGCTGCTTTATTCAGGATGCTGCTCAGTATTTTGGAAGCTTGAATTTAAAAAAGAATATTAATGTGCTTAGAAGTATTCTTGTGTCAATATCTCGTGTCACTTAAACTGGCCTCTTTCATTGCAAAAATGCTCCAACTGTTCTTACAACATCATAGTAATTCAAACGGAACTGTGCTATCAGCCTTCCTTTGTATACTCTCTGTCCCATTTCAGCTGTTTGCAACCTTTAGCTTTGACAGAGCGTGACTGAAACCTAAAGGCTTTGGTGACTTTTCACTTCACCTTGGCCAATTCTAGATTAAGATCCAGGACTCTGCTATGAGCAATACAGAAGGACTCTGAAGGTTCTCTGAATACAAAGTGAAAGTATGAATTTGAGAGCCCATCAAATATGGATTGAGCATTGCCAGTCAGATTTTTAGCCTGAGATTTTACACTGGGCTATGAACCTGCTGTGGTAGAAAGCCCTAAGTTTGCAATGCAGGTAAGCATCTTTTCTGCTTCACCATTTAGGATAACCAGGCTATACTGTTTCCAGAAGAGCAGAGAACTAACAAATGCTGCTTTTTGCTGCTGGGTAATCCCATGCCTTTCCTGTTGAATTGCCATGAAGATTGACAAAATAGAGTAGACAGGATACAGCATAGATAGAAGTGGTTGGAAAGATTAGCACTGTGAAAGACTACTGTGATCATCAAATGAATTTGATGAATGGTGGTGTCCAGAAGATACCCAGATCCTCATCTGAATTAGTATATTTGGGTTCCTGCTCAATGATTTAAGTTGCATATCAGAGAAACCTTTAGACATTTTAGGCTCACGATCAGACAACAAGAAATTTTGGTGCCCTAGTGCAGTCAGCAGCTGCCTAGCAGCCACCAGGAGTGCAGCTCATCATATACCCATACCTGTTTCCACATGAGCCCTCTTTTCCCCTTACTCTTGCTGTAGCCCTAAGTGCTCCTCTCTTCAGCAAGGGAGACCAGTGCTGTGCAAGTGTGCAGCAATAAGCCGAGGACATGCAATACAGTATGTTTTAATTCAGAAGCTTTAAAACTCCTTGATTTTGCACATTGGTTTCACGAAGAGAGGAGTCCTGTGATGATATTAACAGCTATAGTAATTAGCCTTCTATCAATCTATAGATTTACAAATAGCAGGAACATTGAAGTCTTAAATGTGAATCCAATGACTGGTAGTAAAGAAAATAATCTTATATTAAAGTATTTTTTCCAAAATGATTGAATAAGTAAAGCAAAATTAAGGATCACTGAAGTTTTAGTTGATAAAAGTCGATTGTTGAGATGGATGGAAATAAAGCAGTGTTAATTTTATAATTAACTAAAAAAGTAAAACAAATTAATGTGCATTTGCAAGTGTATTAGTTCAAGAACTAAGTGATAAAAATGGCCTCAATATATAACAACTTGTTTTTAATATAAAATAAAAAATTTAAAATATTGCTGTAGATAATTTTTAAAAGAGAATTTATACTGCAAAGTACCTGCCATGGCTTATCTGTTTTTTGGCCTCCAGGAAAGAGCTTTTCCTCTTCTAACATTTCTAATACATAAAAACAGAGTCATATTATTCTCCTACAATGCAATTCTATACCATGTCCAATGGGGGAAAAAAGATTTACTGAATGCTGGAACAGCTGGCAAAGAAACAAGAGCACCTATGAAATTATTAAATTAGGAGATTGCAACCTTCTAGTATATTATTAAGCCTTTTCTACTAATTTGAAAATGGAATATATTTTGTCTTACCAGCCTATCCAAACTTGTGCCAGCAGCAGTTGTAGGTCGCTCCTCTGGGTTATATGGTCTAAACCGGGTATTGAAGTTTTCAGCAACAGATCGGGAAGATCTCAGAGCAGGTGCTGGTTTAGGTTGGCCACATCCTTGGAAAATCTGAGAAAGACATTTTTGGTTATATGACAATCATAAAAAAAAAGAAAGCTGGTATTTTGTAACCTCTTTATTCTTCGTTTTGTATATTTTAACCAGATTTGATTGACATTTTTATAATAGCAAATTGAGTGCTTAGCCTGCATTAAAACTCCATTTAAATAATTAAGCATTATTAATTACTTGGTGAAGGTATAAAAACACATAGGGACCTTCAAATCCCCTTAATTTAGGACAACATCTTAATTGCTGTCTTTCCTGGAAGAGAAATGAGTAAAAGGATGTTGTTCGTGGCAGGGCTTAATTGATAACTGTTTTCACTTTTGTTAAAATGTGGTATTTACCCAGAATCAGAGGTCATTCATAATCCCTACAGCTCTTCCTACCTTGTAATCTTATTTGTAGTCTTAGAGAAAAGGTCAGTGATGGAATAGTCTTATAACTGGATAACTCCCTTATTCCCTACCAATCTCTCCCTAGAGGAGGGCAATAGTGGTAATTATTTTCTGCTAGTGTGTTTGTTTTCTAGGTATAAAAAATAATAAGTTCAGGGTTATGAAATTTTTTATATATTTTCATTTGGAAAAAAGTTTCAGTATTATGTATCTGATGGGTACTAAAGTATACGGAGGACACTTTTGACTACTGGGTATCAAATATATTTCCCAAAGTCATTGTCATAAGAGCTATGCATCAGAAAAGAGGTAGAATATCCACAGAGTTAAAATTTTCAAGTGCTCTTATGGAGTAGGACCCTAGGATGCCTTCATACTGACTTTTTCAGTTCTACAATCATCTTTCTTTTTTTGTGACCATTGTATTTTGGCTGTTTCAGCATTTTGCCTTCATTCGGAAGAAAAAAAATTAAATGTCGAATTTTTTGTAAGATATATTTTTCAAAACCCTAATGCCAGGCACAGACTGCCTGGATGAGCTTTGTGGAGGTGAAAACTGTGCAGATGTTGCGTTTTGATTGTAGGACCAAATAACTTCTTTTTCTGTGGCTGTGTTGGGTTTGAGTGGCCACATTTTGATAGTGGGGGAGCTACGGGGTGTCTTCTCTGAGAAGCTGCTGGAAGCTTCCCCCATGTCTGGCAGGGAAAATGCCATGCAGCTCCAGCCTGACGCTGTCCAAGGCTGAACCAATCAGGAGTGACAGAAACACCTCTGTTATAACATATTTAAGAAGGGAAAAAAAGTTATTGGGCGGATGTAATTGTGGCCAGAGAAGAGCAGAGTGAGAATATGTGAGAGTAACAATTATGCAGACACCAAGGTTAGTGCAGAAGAAGGGGCAGGAGGTGCTCCAGGCACCAGAGCTGAGGCCCCTGCAGCCCGTGGTGCAGACCATGGTGAGGCAGCTCTGCCCCTGCAGCCCATGGAGGACAATGGGAGTGCAGAGACCCACCTGCAGCCCATGGAGGAGTTCCATGCTGGAGCAAGTGGATGCCCAAGAGAGGGCTGTGACCTGTGGGAAGCTTGTGTTGGAGCAGGGTCCTGGCAGGGACCTGTGGACCTGTGGAGAGAGGAGCCCACACTGGAGCAGGTTTCCTCGTACGCCTCGTGGCCCTTTGGGGGACCCCCGCTGAAGCAGCCTGTGCCTGAAGGACTGCACCCCATGGAAGAGTGACCCACGTTGGAGCAGTTCGTACTCCAGAGAGAGCAGATGGAGCAGAACTGTTGACTGTGGGACAAACTCACATGGAGAAATTCGTGGAGGACTGTCTCCCGTGGGAGGGACCCCATGCTAGAGCAGTGGAAGGACTCCTCTCCTTGAGCAGCGGCAGGAACAATGTGTGATGAACTGATTGTAATCCCCATTCCCCATCTCCCTGAGCTGCTGGGGGTGGAGTAGGTAGAGTTGGGAAGGGGTGGGGGAAGGTGTTTTTAAGATTTATTTTACTTCTCATTATCCTGCTCTGATTTTGTTAGTAATAAATTCAATTAATATCCCTAAGCTGAGTCTGTTCTGCCCATGATGGTAATCGGTGAGTGATCTCTCCCTGTCCTTATCTCAACCCACGAACCTTTCATTATATTTTCTCTCCCCTTTCCAGATGCAGAGAGGAGTAACAGAGTGGCTTTGATGGCTGCCTGGCATCCAGCCATGGTCAACCCACTAGAGTGGCAAATAAGACAACAAGCTCACGTTACATTGTGAGCTTGATTAAAAAGACTCATGTTTCACTTTCAGACTTTTAGATTTTCTGCCTTGAGTGGTTCTGTCCTGAAGTAGCCATGGATGGTGTGACTTTTGTTTCTTTCAGGATAAATTACAATTGGCTTTCAGTTAGGTTTCCTGATGTTAATATAAAGGCCCCAAATGATTCAAAATTTGCTGAAAAAAGCTGATTCATACTAAATATATGTCAAACCATCAGGTCTGTTTTTACTCGAAGTCCAGCAAGTCAGCTGTTGTATGGCCATTGGGATTTTTAATTTATGAGTGAAATGCCGTTTGGTCTGGTTTGCAAATATCTGTTTTAAGATTTTCTAGGCTCCCTAGTCATGAGGACTATTGGACAATAAATTAACTTAATCAACAAAGAAAGATGATTTTAGCTTGCAAACTTCTGGGCTTTTTTTCACCAGGAAAGAACCTTATTTTTCCTCTCTGAAGAAATTCAACGAAGATTATAGGATTACAGGATTCAGGATTTATACATGATTATGTAGGATACTGTATAATTTAAAGGGCCAAAGATATATGTTGAGGGCATGAATACAGTTACAAAAGTTTACTTACATTTCTTCTGACTCAAGATAAGTGATATGCTGAAAACATAATTGTTTATTTAGATATCTATGAAATTCCATTGACTCAACTAAGCAGTCAGGAATTTGTTTACAAAGACGAGGGACAATTATCCAAAACATGCAACTAGATTCTCGGGGGAAAGTGAGGGCACTTCTTAAATTTCCCAGTGTGTGACTGTTAGACTATTTGTATGACCATGTGCTGCAACTGTAAGC
Source organism: Neopelma chrysocephalum (assembly GCF_003984885.1). Lineage (NCBI taxonomy): Eukaryota > Metazoa > Chordata > Aves > Passeriformes > Pipridae > Neopelma > Neopelma chrysocephalum. Next base: position 24,284,777 of record NW_020897694.1, on the reverse strand, counting down.
CTACGTAATATATATTTCATCTTTCTTATGACATACTGTAAAACACCCAAAATAGAGTTTGTGGCATTTAGCTTCATCCAAATAGTTGTAGCAAGTGGGTTATATGAACAAAGTTACATACAGTCAGACAATAACAGAGATGCAAACTAGATAATAATTTTTACATCACAGAAGAAGAAATAACTTTTTCAATGACCTGGCAGAAATGCAGTAAGAATACAATATTCAGTAACTAAATTTTGAGTGCAAGAGACACTTTTGAATTTGCATCCTGGTATTAACTGACAGAACAGAAACTGTAAAGCTGATGACGGATATTAACAAATGCTTCCTAAGAAGAAACGGATGAAGTACTTTCTTCACAATGCTATTCAGAGATACTGAGCAATTTCTGGAAAAATATTTATGTGTTTGATTACATATGCTGTGAATTGGTAACATAAATCCACTCTCTTTAAAAAATTGCATTTTATATATAACTGGTGTGGTTTGTTTCATCTGAATTTAGGGAGTGGATTCCATTTGAAATGAAGAAACCTAAATTTAGGTGTGTACACGTGTTTACATTTAAGTTATACATCTGAGCTTCAATTTTAGGCAGTGGAGGTCAAAACTTCCTTGACTTTCTTTCTTATCAGCATCTATAGTAGTTCGTCTTAACACAAAACCATTCCCCACTGAACTGCAGTTAAAGCTCAAATGGACCAAATCTCTATGGTCAGGGATATGAACCAAGTAGTGAGAGCAAGTCAACAGAGCCAGTGAAGAATAACATCTACTGAGCTGAGGTGTCTACTTCAGGACTAGGATGTAGATATTGTAAAAAAAAAAAAGAGTCCTTTTCCCAGGAGAACTTGAAGTTTTTAATTTTTGCAGAGGATATGGTTTGTTCTCTATGAAGCCTTGAGTCATACTGTTATTTAACCATGCGCCAGTGCTCAGTGTTTCCAATTGAGTGTCTCTATATGACTCTGCTCCATTGACTCATCTTCAGATAGAATAGCATTGATTTTTTACCTGAAATGCCATTTTATTTTTCCTGCACAGAGCTCTGGAAAGAACACAGATAAATGAAGAGGTTTTCTTAATATGCAACTCTTGGACTATTTTAAGAAGAACCTTGGATGTAGTTCTGTGAAGATTTCCTCCTTATAAATAATGCATAGGTAGTCTGCTATGTCATGGAACTCATTCATCCATTTAGCTGAAGTAATTGCTAAGAAGGAACATATATTTATAGGTTAAAATGGCACATCCATCAGCTCAGATAAAAGCAGATTTAAGGCTTACTAAGGGAAACTCAGCTTGTCATGGCAGCCAAATGACTCTTATTGTCTTATTGCAGTCAAATACGCTTGTATAGAACCAAAGTGTTTTAAATGCAAAAAATAGTCCAGTATGTTGTGTTTTGAGTAGCAATGAAGACATGACTATGCTGATGCAAACAGATCAGGAATTTCCTCCATTTTGAAAAAAAAAAGGATGTTATTATATCTTTTCTGCTGTTTTTTGAGTTTTCCTTCACTTCTTGTGAATGAGCAATCTCTGCAGATGTCATTCATGTTAAAAGGGAGCAGATGTAGGATTTATCTTTTGAGTTGAAGCAGGAATGAAAGATAATGGTACTGACAGCCTTGCAGGAAAATTGTGAAGGCCCTCAAAACATGCTTGTTTTGGCCAGGATTGAAATGAGCATTTATATGTTATGAGTCTCTTAATACGACTACCTGAGTTACCTCAGGGAGAATAAGGGTGAGAATGTATGCTATGACCAGGTCTTGGATATGAGCTGAGCCATGAGAAACAACATACAAAATGTAAAAATTTTGCCTGTGAAATAATCAATGTGTTGCTGAGTGCTGAGTGTGTCACTATATTGTTCAAATACCAAAAAGGTGTCACTGGCGAATAACAAAAAGATTTCAATAAAGAAGATATCCTGTCTCAGATATTACAAGAAGAAATCCAAGGTAAATCTATTGCACCCTGACTTCTGCCACAGGCAACCTTCAGGGAACGCTACTGTAGTCTGGGTAGACCCAGATCACACAGCCTGCTAAAAGGTATTGATGTCTTGGGAGGCATCTGAGGCAGCCCAGGCTAATTGTTTTGCACTCTGTGTGGTTTGGTTTGCAGAAGGTGCTCTCTAAGAATGGCTGCAGGTGTTAGATGATGAATCTATGGAAGCTGCTTTTGATGATCTTCAGTCCTTGTCTTTTTTTGGAGAAGGGAAACTTCGGTCTGATCCAGAGCACATAGATTTCTCTTGCAGAAAGGCCTTGGGCCTTGATGTCTGACTTTCTAGACCATTGATCCTTTTTTGACAAGTATCTCCAGTTATCACAGCTGTCAGGAATAGGACTTTCCCCGAGGCAAAATAAGGACCTTGTGTGGCTGTCATTCAGGGACGTGACAGATGTGCAAGGTGAGCAGCCATGAAGCTTAGAGATTTGGAATCAGACTTTCTAGACCACCAGTGCTGAATATAAACTGCAGACAAATATTCAGAAAACAGAAAGATTGCAGCCTCAGGATGAATTGGATCTTAACATAGTACTAGTACCTGGTTAATGTGAACTGTGCTAGAAGAATCAACCACAATCATCACAGAAACAAGAAAAGTTACTGGCCTAGGAACAGAGATGCTCCATTTTATGCAGTGACAGATAGTGGGATGTGGCTGAGTCTGTATGTCCTTGGTTGGAAGTACAAAGATGGAAGAGGTACATGTTGCATCTCTATAATTCTCTGTCTCAATATTGATGTGCACCATCAAGAGTGGAAGACAGAGGGTTTTTGTCTTCTAAGGAAATGAAAGACAAGGAGTGAACTCAAGCCATAAGCCTTGACTGTCTGCACTGATTAATTATTAACTTGTTGGCTATTTCTTGGACTGCTCCAACTTGCTCTTGGCAGAATGAAACAGCTCCAGAGGTAGCTTTCAGCAGTACAGAAATGAATCAGGCTGTGACACTTTGGCCCCAAGATCAAGCACGGTCCTTTTCCCCCTTTTATTTATTAGTATAACTGTAACCATGAAGACTATTTCTCAGAAAAATAGTGCTGAACAGAAGGTGCATATTTATAGGGAAAAGATATTGGATAAGGCCTTCAGTATTACATCAAGTGAAGAATTGAGGGTCAAACCATAAAAATGGAGACTTAGAAAGTTTATGCTGTATTTTTCTGCTGATGTCTAAAATTGAAGACTTCATTCACATGAGAGTATGCATTGTTACTTATTTATATACACTTAATATGTTGGAAAGCGTACACTGTTCACTTAATTGTGCCTCCATATGGACAGTAAGGTACAGTCACTGTATTATATAAAAAAATCTATTTTTCTCAAATAGACTTCAATATATAATTGCAACTGGTATAATACAAAATATAATTTTGTGATACAAAGACAAATTGATAGTGAAAGTAAATGTTAATGACTTTTGGAATAGGGCAATTTTATATAAATATTTGAAACAAGAGCATATGGATTTTGGATTAAATGAATTCTGGGTCTTTGTCCCACAAAAGGGATGAAATAGTAGAGCTCCTTGAGGAAGAACCTTTTTGTTTTCATTTTTTCTACTCTTTTTAAAAGAGAAACAACATTATACCATGTGGTCCAAAATTCTGCTTTATACAGCACAGAGCTTTCTCTCAGACATCAACCAGATTTTTAGTCAGAAAAGGCTGCATGTCAGTAGTGAAAAATAATCTATGTGTATGTGGGTGTTGCAGGCATAACATTATTAGTGCGTTGCCATTTTCCCACTGTAAAAAGGCACTGACTGACTTGTGGAAAAATAACTGTGATTCCTAGTCACCACATTTTTCAGTAGGTACACTCAAATACAAGATACAAAATTGTTTGAAGAAAGAGAAAATAACATGATTTCAACACTCTGCCTGAAGCTTTCTGAGCAGCATCTCAGAATAATTGACAAGCATGGCTTTTCTCCCACATTAGGTCTGCAATTGCATTCCATGCACCCCATTACATCTGGCAAGGTATCTGTCATTTTCACTGAAACTCTAAGTGGTCAGTATGTATGGGGGAAAAATTAGACAACAGAGGACTGATTCGAAGTCTACTCGTTTATCATCTCTACAGATCTGACATGGCAAAGAAGAGCAGAGCACTAAGCCCAAAACCTTTGCCTTCTTATACAATTTTTTAAAGAAAAAAGCATTTTCATGTGACCTGAATAAAGATTGATATAACCAAGAAGATGAAGGAAATCATACTTCAGGAGACACAGAAATACACAAAGGTCCGTCAAGGACAGACAGCTCTGTTATCTATGAAAATATAATACAATAAATTTTGCTGATATAATTTCTTTTCTGTTCCGCAATATTTAAAAAATTATTGGCTAAGGTTTCTCTTAGAGGAAAAGCTTTTGCATTGCAAATGGCATTGCAATCAATCTCTACAGCAAATATTTGTGAGGGGCAGGAGAAGCAGTCTGCTCTGCTATAAATGAGTAGTGAGATGAGCTCGTGCCAATATGTCACTGGACTCTGGCAGGGAATGCAGCTTCCCAACTAATAGGAAAACTATTAAAACCAAACAAGTAAAAAGGAAAATTATATACACTTGGGCCTTCAGTGAGTTTTCAGTGAAAATATTTTTTGTTAAGTAAGGGCTGAGTTTGCTGAAGCTAGCCTTTAATTCCCAAAATATTTGGGATCACTTGATCACTGCTGCCAGAACAAAGTCTCATCATGCAGGATGTAGTCTGCTTTTAAAATCCAAGAAACATCATGTAGGTTGAAAGTAAAAAGCATCTTGAAAGAAGCCCTTAAAAACCTGTAGCACTGGGGCCATAAAAAGCATCTAATTTGGGTTGGCAGGAAGAATATTAACCTCAGCCTCCTGCCTTTTGTCCCCACATTTTTCCCAGCTACAGCAGCTTCCTTCCATGGAATGGAAATTCACTGACTCAGATGGCAATCTGGCCAGCACCCAACTGACTACTGGGAGTTAAATGCAAGATAGAAACTCCTAATGCAGAGAATGTGGCAAACTGTTGACTTTAGAATTTCAGCAACAGTGCACTGATGAGTATTAAGGGAGAGCCATTAATTGTTGACTATTGGCTCAACAGCACCTGCTACTGAATTTGAAGGATCTTATTAACAGGGGTTCAGAGGTGGTGGTGATCTGTGTATACACACACACATTTAAAATGGAAAGGAGGAAGCTGGTATCATTAGCTCTGTTTATCTTTGTGTCAGAATCCAGACAAAACTCTATCAAACTAGGGTCTGGTGATCAGAGACTGTCCAATGTAATATTTCCCCTGAGTGGCTATTAAAGGAGGTTAAACGGAACATTTTGTGTATTCACCTCAAACACATTGCACTTCACTCTGACCTAGATACATCAAAATGTGTTTGGAGGCTAATATGGAGAATCACAGATGAGACACGAGTGGAAGTTACCAGGTGTACTCTGCAGGCTATTGCTTACAGAATTACTGCTGATTTTCAGCACTCTCTATTTTCCTTAAATCTCTTACAGCTATTAATTTGAAGTTTAATAAATGGTATCTTTCTTCCTTCCACTTCCTTTTGAAAAGTTTGAGCTTGTTTAACTGGATGAAGAATTCAAAGGCAGTCTGGTAAACTGTTGAACAAGGAAAAGCAATTTCTGGTGGTCTGGACAATCTTTCTTAATAGTCTAGACAGAAAAATTGGTGGAGATGTTTTTTCCCCCCCGCTTGTGGCATTCAACAACAGAGAACGCACGACTCACACAGTACCTTTGCTGACACCTGCATGCTGTTCTCTTGCATGTTCATGATGGCTTCAGAAATCTTGACATCAATAGGATCCATGACTGATTCAATGTTGAATGGTCCCTCTAATCTCTCCGCTACCAGAAGCATAGCATCTGTTAAAACACAAAGCAGCCATTCCCTTAAAGAAGGGATACCTTTGGGTGCCTCAGGCAGACCAGTGTTGCCAGCTGTAGCTGTGGATACTCAGCACTCCTGAGCAGGAGCCTGTGGGGATATGTGGCAGCAAGACCGTGAAGCCTGCAGGGCAGCCTCCCAGCTGCCAAAAATATCTTCTTCTACTGCTGCCACCACAAAGAGGAATAAAGACTGTGAAAGTTAGATTAATGTTAGTTGACATGGCATTATCGAGCTTGGGGTAAAATTATTTTACATAGCCTCACATCACTTGAAGCAACCAGTGCTCTGGAGTGTACTTATGTAATCTCCTTCCCAAGAAAAAACAGGATGATAGAAATGAATCCTTGGTGTATATTCTTAGAGTTTGTGTGAGATGATGAAAACTTTGATATGATATATCAGGGTGTTATAATTAAAGCAGCTGTTCTTTCTGACCTTAATGATCTCATTTTCTTGCAATATGAACAGCAGATGAATATTGGATTTCTGCCATAGTATATAGGTATAAACTATGTTTGCCTTGCTACATTTTCAAAACATGGTTGTAAGCTGCATGGAGAAACATACTCTTTGTATGTTTTGAATTAAAAAAAGTTTGCTTAATTTGTATTAGAGGCCCCCTCCAAAAGAATTTAAAAGTTTTCAGCATCTAATTAGCTTTAAACAGATGCCACTTGTAACTTTAACATGATAACAAAAATCTTTCTTTGTGGAGAAAACATGGAGCACCCTGTAGCCCCAACAGCAGTGTTTATTAGCTCCACACTTGGCTGAAAGTCACAGAACTTTGTTCCAACCTGCGTGGCCATCTTCTCCTTCTCCACAGAAGCACATGTGCATGGAGGTATGGGAAGAGGTGGCTGGTGTTTCAGCCAAGCAGTTGAGACACACACTTCCAGGCATAGCCTGATCTGAGGGCAACAATATGTTATGTGCTGTCAGTGCATGCCTAAAAATCTCACTGAAACTAGAATTACTTGGCATGTAGTATCTAAGCACTTTTGCAAAATTACATCTAATATTTCACAGTACTTCTAGGCTGAAAAGAGTGTAATGCCAGTTATTTGGTGTGGGGCATATAGCACTTGTTCCTAACGGTGAGAAGTGGTGAGATGATAGGAAATTGGTTTCTAACAGAGATGTTATTTTGCCTTCACATTGTTTTAAAATTCTTTTCAGTGGGAAATGGCGAAAACAGGAACTACCTCTGACAGAGGAAACAGTTTTCATACACACAGAGACACACATACATATACGCATGCACACACATATACTTACAGATTCCTTCAATAAGCCATTTTTCGACATGCAAAGAGAATACCTAAGTGTGGACTGCTGTAAAGGATTTTCTTCCTCACACATTGAGTGACTTGTATAAAACATTTATGCTTTAGCACTTAGTGAGCAATGTGTCTAAATCCTAGATGCCACAATCAGTACTAGCCATTGCTAAAGCACAGGTCTTGATGGCTGGATTTTGATCGTTAAATTCAGGGTTAGAATAAAGATTAGGGTAAATGCATAAAACAGTGACAAGGAGGGCGTTGGGGTTTTTTCTTTTGGTTTGGTTTGGGTTTTTTTTGGTAGGAGTAGACTACAGTTTAAGTTAAGGACAGGTGCCTCTTTGTAGAAGTCCACTTTAGTTTGGGAACTAGTAGGTTGGACAAGTCTAGCGCTAAGCTCTAGATCAGGGACTGTGTTGAAACAGCGTTCAGTAAATAGGTAGTTGCTGGAGACCTCTCATGAGAATGGGTAGTGGCTTGAGTCTACTTGCTGTTTCTTCTGATGGCATGGGACACTAGTTCTGAATTAAATCTTGAAGTGAAATCTCAGATATGTGGCAGAAAAGTGCATCATCCTTAACTGCACAAGAACCACAACTTTGATTGCAGGAACAACCTTTCCTCAAGCCAAGTGCCTTCAGCTTCAAAATTAATAGTTCTAGGAGATGCAAACTAAAAATCTCTTCCTGGCTTAGACAGTTTGTATCTTTAGAAAGATATCCCTTAGTTCACCAGCTTTTATTTTCTTAACTTTAAGCCTAGTCTTTACATATTTTTATATATATATATATAAGTCTTTGTACTGGAACTGGGCAGAGGCTGAGGAATGTGGGTAATTCCTGGATGCTAAAGGTGAGCTTTTTGTTATGTTGGGCTTCTTTCTTTGATGTAGTATGATATAGGTCCGATGGTGAGTTCAAGAACTTGGGTTCAAGTTAAAGTTAGAGTCCAGTATTATATTTCAATCACATGGGCTATAGCTTTATGTTATTGCTATATAGAAAGGAAAAGAAAGGAAAAGAAGAAAAGAAGAGAAAATGAAGAAAAGAAGAGAAAAGAAGAGAGCAAGTAAATCTCTGCTTGTCCATATTCATTAATTGCTGTCTCCTTCTCTGATTTGGAATAAGTCTGAACCACTCCAGGTAGCTATTCTCAACCCAAATCTGTGGGGAAGCTAGCCTGAAGCAGTGAGGCTGTGAGCCAACAGTAACACTTGCCATTAGAGCCTTGTGATCTCTTACTTAGTTGTATCTATAAGGATATGGCTAAGGAACCATGGGTTAAGGGAGAATATAATTTGAAATATTCACACCTTTACTGATGACAGGTACATCCTTATATCAGCAGTTTGTATTTTTATTTTGGGGTTAGTGGGATAGGACTAATGCTAAAGTAGAGGCCTATAGAGGGACATATTTGAAGAGGAAGAGTGTGAGAAATGGATTAAATGCTGTGACGAGAGATGCTTGAAGGGCTAAAGTAAAACTGGCTCTTCCTGAAACATTATTTCTGAGGCTGACACAAGTTGTGCTTCCAGTTAAGGCTCATTTTAGGGATCAGCTCAGACTAGAAGTCTTGGGCAATTGCACAGTTCAGATGAGTTCTTGCACAAATGGAAAACTAATGTTGTTTGAGGACTCATTTTGTCATCAGTTTCAGCAGCTGTGTGGGGCCATGGCTGATTTAGCAGTGACCGGGCTGCTGGGTTACTCCTGTTTCCTTCTGGTAGGAGTACTACAAGCTCAATTGAGCAAAAGAAGATGAGCAAGTGCCACTTCTGTGAATGCCAAAATGATTAGCTTAGTCTCTATCTGACTGAGCTCTTCTACCTTTTCTCTAACCATCATGTTGTTCATAATATTAAGTCAAACATAACCAGATGATACCTGACAGCCCTAGACTGAGAGAAGCCTGGAAGAACTTACTATAGTCTTATTATTGCAACTGTGCAGGCCCCTTGGGAACATAATCACTACTGTATTTAACTAGCTTCAGTCTACTAATGTTTTGAGTTAGCCCTCAGATTTAAATTAAGACTGAATATTTCATCCTTAACATTGATTTTTAGAAAGAAACACCCCACAGTGTTTAAGGTGAATTACTCCCTTGGAAAATATTTCCTCAGCTCATTAGGTTGAATCCTCTTGTTTGCCAAATCTAACCCTCAATCCAGTGCTAAACCTTATTATTCACCTGTACTGTTCTATATGAACACGTACAATATATACACACCAGCTATTCTGTGCAATTGAGTGAAAATGAAGTTGTTAGGTTGAATATAGTGAAAATCAGATGAAATGTAATGATCTGAGATTTATGACAGAACAGTCAAAATGTTGTAATGGTCCTTACCAGCTCTTCAAATCTATAATCATGTATCAACAAACACAATACACTTGTCCCAAGTCCTTTTTTTGTCTCCTAAAAATGTTGTAAATATTATTATATGAGAAGCTGGAAAGATTTCAAATGAAGTTAAGAAAATCTATATGCCTCAGCCTTGAAATATTAATTGTTTGTGCCATAAAAATCTGAAAACTGATTAATTGACTACCTGGGTTTTTTTATCTTGTTAATACACTTAGACTGTATTGTTTAATTACATGTTTTTTATTTTTACCTCATTTGCATTTTTCAAAATCTGCTTTATGAGGACATCTCTTCCCCTTCCACATATACTATAATACTCGGCAAAAAGCTGGCATCTAGTTGCCAGCTAGGGTGAGTGGATCAGGATCTCTGTTTAGGTAAGTAATTCTTGCATTTTGGTTTTTTTAGGGACTTGGAAACAATAAACATGACTAATTGCTCACTTGAGGACACAGACTTGCAAAATGGTCCTGAGAAAGTACAGAGCATATGGCACACCAGATTCACCACCAGTGCCACTGCTCTTGACCTCTCCTAGATGCATGTTGCTCAAAACAGGAGTGGGGACCTTCCTGATGCAGTAAAACACTCATGTCTACTGGAGTCCAAGGTTGTAGTCCCAGGGACTGCAGAATGTTTCTCCTGGCTGAGCACAGCAACTCTCTTTCACTGTTTTGCATTCCCTTGTCCATCAAGAAATACCATAGGTATTTGGCTTTCAGAAGGACATTATTTAATTTTAAGCAATAAGAAAGAGATCCTGCAGAAAGGACACTGATTTATGAGATATCTGATAAGTGAAAAAACCCCCCAAACTAGACTGAAATACAAAGTTCTTGTAAGAACAATCATTGCCTCCTTTTTCTTGTCACCCCTCTATCATCAAGAAAATGCAAGGAGGATCTGATAGGGAAGACTCAGGAGGCTGATAAGGAAATGCATTTTTTTGGGTCTCTGTCAGTTTGGCTGTGACATCAGTTTTTGCTTTTATGTACACTGTTGCTCTTCTACTTCAAAATTATCTGTGAGGTTCTAGCAGAGGCTGAGCTTTCCTCAGGGATGTCCAGAAAAAGATCTGTGGATGAAGTCTCTATAAATGTTGTTTTGTCAGGGAGACAAAGAATGGTAAAATACAAAATTGCATGTCCTTCACAAAATTTTAAGGTATATTTTGTTTGGGGAAAAAAAAAAAAGAGGAAGATCTTATCTTAAATTTCTGATTAGGAGTTTTCCATATTTTTCTAGTCTCCTATATGTGGTCTTACATTTACTTAAGAAGAATTGTGAAGTGCTTGTTCATGTACGTGCTGGTGAAAGAATGTTAGAATAAATTTTTATTTGGGAAGCTTCGAAGGATTGCCTATGGACAAGTCCATGGATTGCAGACTAATCAGTTGTAAACAGCCTGAGCAACTTGTTGCAGTTGACTGTGACCTTGAGAGTGGCAATGACTGTTTTGGAAAAGGATATAACTATTGATATGATGGGCTGCAAGGCAGGGATCATTTGGTAGCTTCCCAACCTTTTGACTAGGGGCAAGGGAAGGCAGGAGTTTAGATTGTGTTTAGTCGGTCACACAGGCAAAACTCAGTGAGTTTTCCATCATGACACTAAATATAGCACATATAGTGGTCATAAAATCTTTGAAGCGTTAGATGGTAAACTAATGAAACAAATTAAAAACTAAAAATTGAAAAGTGAAATATGGGTACATATTGACTTTTTACAAATATAATAACAGTAGAAATACATTCCTGTAATACTCTGCCAAAACTTTTACTGCTAGATTCTGATTTACTAATAAAATTCAAGAAGAAGGAAGTAAAACTCTACCTCACATTTAAAGGAGGTGAGAGTAAGGAAATCAGAGTAAGGCATGGCAGTAATGCCAAAACTGCTGTTTTTCTTAGGGTCCATTGTTCCTTTTTCAAATTATTATTCATATGAGACAGTGTATGGTTCTTTTCTGATGAGGCTAAATTGACAGATTTCCTCTCTGACTATCATTAAGCTCTGCATATGCTTTGGCATATTAACATAATTTTCTACAATCTACTTTTTTTTTTTTAATGTGGGAGAAGGTACTTTTCTTGAAACTCATGTTTGCACCTGTGCAAAGGTGATTTCAATATTCCTTTTCTGGATATTCAGTTATCAATATCCAGCTAAGCTTCTCGGTGAAGGTATGCAGGGAAATGACTAGTCCCTGCTTGAGAAAAACATGAGAAACTGCTGTATGTGGGGGGAAACTTTTCTGGAGGTAAAAAGTATCAGCATAGGTAGCTGAACAAAACAAGAAGCAATGGGGAAAACGTACCTGGGATTGTTTACATGGGAGAAAACAAGGGTAAAGAAAGAGATGGATTAAGGTGAGGTGAGGAAGAAGCTTGGGAAAACTGGGGGAAGAGAGCATATGTCCTGCTAGGAAACTTCAAGCTGATGGAGGATCTGGCAAGCAGGAGACTAGCTGCAGGAAAGGGCTGACTCTTGGTGAAGGGTTTATGATGTGGCAATGGATGTTTGGAAAGAGTCCTGCCAAAGGTGGATTGATGAATCAGAAGTTTTTAATGTTGTTTAAACTCATGTTAAGAGGGCTCTTTACAGAGCCACTGCGTTTTCCCCTATACCTCCACTGTAAATCCCTTATCTCTCGGGCAGGAGTGTCCTGGGAAGATGTCCCAAGGTGTTCTCATTGGTCCTTTGTTAACCCCTTCCTTATTGGCTGTAAATCCTTTACCTTGATTGTGACCCCTCACCTGTGATTGGTTCCCAAGGGCTATATATAGCCCCTTCCCACATTAAACTTCCTCTTTCGTCCTCTCTCCCCTGGTGCTCTGGTGAGTGCTCCGTCTTGGGGTCACCCGGCCACGTGGTGGGGGGAGGGTGGAAGGGCATACTCCTTCCAGGTATGGGACTGAACGAGGCCTAAAGGATCTCCCCCATCCAAATATCTACCGTTAATAGCCCTTGGGAACCAATCACAGGTGAGGGGTCACAATCAAGGTAAAGGGTTTACAGCCAATAAGGAAGGGGTTAACAAAGGACCAATGAGAACACCTTGGGACATCTTCCCAGGACACTCCTGCCCGAGAGATGAGGGATTTACAGTGGAGGTATAGGGGAAAACGCAGTGGCTCTGTAAAGAGCCCTCTTAACATGAGTTTAAACAACATTAAAAACTTCTGATTCATCAATCCACCTTTGGCAGGACTCTTTACAAACATCCATTGCCACAGGTTTAGGTCTCAGTACAGAGTCTGAATGGTCGTGAGGTCCAGGCTATGGTTCAAGGGAGTTGGTTTAACAGGTGGATGTGTGAATAAATGGGTCTGCATGCATTTCCCTAATGAACTGCCACAGCTGCAGTGCGATAGGGATCCATCCTTCTGAGCTTATAATTTCTGTAGATCTTCCTGGAGCATGGAGTTCTTCAAAGGAGTAGTGGAGAAGGATGCACTCCTGAAGGTGCCTACCTTTACACAGTACAACCAAGACGTGGAAGACTCCATTTCAATTTTGTTTTACTTCAATTTCTTTTTACCTGCTGGAAAAACACCCTAACTACCTCTGCTATTCTTAAGTGCCCAATAGTTCTCCTTTCAAAGCTGTTTCTATGGAATACTTAGCTACTCACCTGGACAGAAAGACTGGTCTATGTCTTAGTATTTAAGACACATAATTAAGAAGGTGTGAATCCAGTTTTCTGGCTTATGTTTGTAGGGCTGATATCTGAAGAATGATATAACGAGTAGGTCAAAAGTTCTTTCAGGAGGGACTGGAATGCAGAATTGTCCCTTCCAGGTTAATTACCAACTAATTAAAAAGGCAAATTTTAAAAATGCATGTAGATAATTTTTTGTTATCTACGTAGATAGTTTTTTGTTATCTATGTTTAATTTCAGTTATAAGAATTTGCAGATTTAAGAATTAAAATGTGAGATTTGATATTTCTGATCAGCTATGTAGCCATGTTCATTCATGACAGTATCACTTACTCTTCCCTCAGAAAAATGGAAAAATAATTGTCAACAGTATTAATAAACTAAAGTTTTCCATAAGCAGTTCTATAACAATGGAGAACTTTTCATTACTCCTGCTAGGTTTTTATCTAACTGTCTCTCACTTAGAGTAACGCAAGAAAGTAGTTTAATATCATGTACAATATATGTATGAAAAAGTTATTGACATACAGTTGTCATTTTTTTGCATCTGACAGAAACAAAATGAATTTTGTTGGGTGAACTGCAATTTCATTAGAGTTTTTTTGAGCATTTCACATAACATAAATTTTTCTTCCATGTTTGAAAAAAGTGACTATATAAAAATTACTTTTCTTCTTTGTCTTTCTATGACTTTGATCAATTCTACAGAATTTAGTACACTGTTATTAGATTATATCTTATTTTTGTTCATGTACAAAAAAAAATAAAATAGCAAGGGCTAGGCACAATGGTAATCCCTGTCTACTGTTCTTACTTTTTCCACTACACTATAGTAGCTGGATGCAAGATGTTCTTCTGAACTGGACTTTTAGCAAATGTTATTGCTAAATGTTGAGGATTCTGTCTGAATGTTTGACATGCATCCATTAATAAAATGTAATACATTTTTAAAATCTTTGTCTTGTTGATGTTTCCATATGCCAGGAGATGTCACAGAAAATGTTAGTAAATAAAAGAATCCCCATTGATGCATGCCTGTGTGCTACCTGCTATAAATTAAATTTGTGTTAACATAGACTAGTGTTCACAATTCTTTTAAGATAGGTGGAGTTTGGAACACTGAAAAAAGTCTATCTTTCTGACTCTTTCTTGGTGAGATAGGGTCAAATGGTGTAAGACAACAAATCATAGCCTGAAATTTCCTGTTTAATGCATCCTTTCCTCAGTAAAAATCTCCTGGCTATAGAGCTTGCATTATCTTGGTACAGTCCAGACACTAGAACCTCAAAGATCTTTTCAGCCATTCTGCTGCCCATGCAGAGTTACTTCCCTAGAGATCTGTGCAGACAAATTTTAAAATAGCTTTATTACATTCTTCCCACATTTTTTAAGAAAACTATTCAATTGTCTGCTGTACATCACTATTAGAATATTTGTCCAGTTATGTGGTGTATTTTTTCTGCTGCTTAATTTGACTCAACTGTCTCTAATAAGTTACTTCATATAATCTTAAACATTTATATTCTTTTCTTGGTTTTACATCCCTCAGATATATGTAGACATTTATCATGTCCTTTAGTTTGTGCTCGGTCATACTTTCCATGCAATTTTTCTTACTCTGTGTCTTCCTCAGGTTTTTTCCTGGTTTCTTTATTTCCTTTAAAAGAGTTCTCTGTATTGTGGTGTCTAGAACTAATTAAACTTTTAGAGATGGATCTCATTAGTGTTGTTTTGCAGAGGTCCTTTTTGGCCCATATGTCTGACTCAGAAAACTACCTCAATTCCCTTGATGCATCTGATTTCCTTATCCCCTTCATCACAACTGATTTATAATTCATATTTCCCATGTCAGTCCTGACATATTTTTCAAGTGTCTCATATTCAGAATTTACAGTGAATATATTTGCTACGCTGTTTTTTTTCTTCCCTACTTATGTTTCTAAATTTTGTGCAGTAGAGCTTTTTCCAACCTTGACAGAATTTATGGTACATTTTTGAAAACATAATTAATGAGCTGTCCGTTATCTCTCCTTGAAAAGTGACACATATTTTACTTTTATAAGAAGTTTGTTTCAAAAAATTTTTGGTTATTTCAAGAATATTTCAATAACTTCACCCTTCAGCAGCATCTAACCAATGCATAGCATAGAATCATATAATAGAATCTTATCATAGAATGCGTTGGAAGGGAGAAGGGACCTTAAAGATCATCTAGATCCAAGTCCCCTGCCATGGACAGGGACACTTTTCACTTGACTGAGTTGCTCAAGCCCCATCCAACCTGGCCTTGAACACTTCCAGTGCTAGGGCATCCACCACTTCTTTGGGCAACCTGTTCCAGTGCTTCACAACTCTCATAGTAAAGAATTTCTTCCTAATGTCTAATCTAAACCTACTATCTTTCAGTTTGAAGCCATTTCCCCTAGTCATGTCACTACATGCCCTTGTAAAAAGTTTCTTTCGTAATCTTACTATGAGTAAGTGTGGTGGTATCTATGGCTTTAATGACTTCTTCTGTAAAAACCCAGTTTAAACCTAACAGACTTACATACTTATTAGCAGTTTACGACCTTACGGAAGGACATTGGTCCTCATTCTATTTTTTCTTTTCCTCGAATAATTTTTTCTCTTTTAGTCTCTCTCTACTGCTGGATGTAATGCATCTTCAGTGCTGCAATAAGATTACCAATGAATTTTTAGCCATTCTTTGGGTTAAAAGAATCCAGTGGATGCCCATCTGGATGATAATGTTGGAAAACTTGACAAATAAGGGCTGAATGAACTGGGTTTGTTCAGCTTACAAAAGTCAGGCTTACGGGAGATCTCATCAGTCTTCAGTGCGTAAAGGGTAGGTCCAGAGAAGATGGTTAAACTATCTTCTCACAAAGTGGCAGAAGAAGACAAAATGGGCACAGGTTTCTTTTTGTGTATAAGAAAAAAATCACCACTTCAAAAATTAAACCCTGGAATAGGTCAGCCAAGGATGTGAGGGAATCTCTCTTACTGAAAATATTTAGACTTGGCTCTGCAGAGTCCTGAAAAACCTTATCTAGGGGGTTCAATTGCAGGAAGGTCTCCGCAGGTCCCTTCCTAATGAAGACTTTTCCTGTGATTCTGTGGTTGGGCTTCAATTCATTTCATCTATCTAAAGTCAAGCTTGCAGTCTGAGTTCGTTGTAGAAAGCTTAGATTGGGATAAGTTTTGTTCTAAAGACATTTTTAACAAACTCCACAGGACCCTCCGTCTAAGACTTTTCTGTTGCTGCCTGCTCATAAACAATCTGGGACTGGGTGTAAACAGGCACATGAAAAAGCACACTGGTGTTACTGTTGAGGAGAGTAAAGATAAAGACTATCCTAGAAAATCTGAGAAGGGCTTCATGATACTGAATGACTGAGCAATAAAATGGAATCAAGTCATGAATATAAGAAAAAATGAAATAAGCCCTAACATCTTTTAGGCAACGGAGTGTTCTGAGATGACCATTGTCACTCAAACCAAGCTTTACAGTTCATATTGCCACAGTATTGGTTTAACAATCATTAGAAAACCTCACTCTGAATATTCAGAATAACTAGAGAACGAAAAGAGCACCAAATAAAATATGTTTATATTTATGAATAAATCCACAGTGAAATAACACCTGGGATAATGCATTTTTAAGAAGAAGCGAAAAATGTAAGCTTTAAAATATGACACAAGTCAAAATCTAACATTCTAAAATCTTGAATTAGAAGCCAAACTGTGAGTGATATGGGGTTGTGTTAAGGTTCGTTGCTTATTCCATTACAGGGAAGGAGGTGTAGAATATGAAACTAGAGGATCACATTTTATTAATTTCTTAATGTTACAATAAAGATACCTTGTTAATTCCAAGACCATATGGCAAATTTCGTAGTGTTGCCATCTTTTCAGAGAATATCTGGATGATCATCAGTTCCTTCGGTAAACTCAGCCTTTATTTCCTCTGAATCAAAGAAAATCTTTGCCCCCCTTTTATGAGGGAAGCCACAATTGCTATTAAGGTCTGAAATTCCCCTGGTATAAATGCCAGGTTTTTGAATAGACATCCTATGAGTAACATCTTTCCTGATACTTTGTCAGTAAGATGACTTTGTCTTTCCTTGCCATGAATAAACAATCAACCTATGACCATCTTTGCTGGCATGAATCCATCCCAATGGAACAGCTCTTAAGGAGGTGTCACACACAGTTGCACAGACAAAATTGATTTTTGCCTTTCATTTTATTGATTAATATAGAAATGTACTGCGGATATCTCATTGCATTTAAATCCTGCCACTGTGCAGAGAATTTTGAGATGCCTAACAGCATTTTCTCCCAGTGAATCTCAATACAGGAAACAAAAATGGTATGATATTTCCCCCACAGATAAATGTTTGAATCCCAAGTGATTGAATACATCAAGGTTGTCACAAATCAATAGTGTTGGTATGACTAATCTATTTATTGTTTTGACATTCCTCTTGAAAGGAAAGAGCAATTTCTCTACGCTTGTCTAGCTGCACTAACTATATTATGGGGATGAAACAGAACTAATCAATAGGATAGGGGCAACATTGTAAAAATCCTGCACTTGATCTCCTTAATTCTTCTAAATTATCCGTGTCCTGATCTTTTAAATGATTGGTAGACCAAAAGTAAAAATTTTTGTCCAGTCTAGAGAACATCAAAGTAATATAAAAAGTTAATGTTCATCACACAAGGCCACTTGCCTGATATGCTGTAATCATCATAAATATTAATAATAAGACAGGGACAGGTTTTGCAGAAAATAAAAGGTCTGTTCCCACTAAAACTTTCATAGCAGGAAAAACGCCTTTAATTGAGGGTGAAAAATTAAAAAATGGAACATTTTCCACAGCAAGATTGCTGTTTGGCTGGGCTGCACATTTGTGAGGCTACCAGGCCAGTGGCCAGGGAACCATTGTACTAATTCTCCCTCAAAATTTTTGATTATCTAAAATGAACATTTGCCAAATTCAAAAAAAATTCATCTAATAGCTCCACCTTCATCCAAGGGGCATTTATGAATATGAATTAACTCTATTTCCCCATAAGACTGCTGAATGTCATAAAAACAGACTAGGAAATCTAGGAAGGTATGGGGATGATTTGGGATCAATTCTCTGTAACTTTGAGTCTTAACCTGTTCTTACAATTCTAAGCATTTAGTTGAACAATCCCCCCTGCTTCCCTGAACATTAAATTTGGAGATGTAGTCAGCTCTGGAGACCTCTGGGGGCAGATCCCATCCACCCAGTTTGTCTAGGGATTAAGTTTGCTGTGAATTTATTCACACTGGATCCCCTCTTAAGCAGCTGCCCCACTAAAGCAGCAGGTTTGTGCCTCTGCATTCAAGATGCTCCATAGCTCTGTCTCACCCTCCTTACCCACCTGAGCTCCTCCTCTGTCACAGACCTGTGCTTGACACCAGTTTTCATGCAATTCCTAATCTTTCTGCACATCCACTTAATCCAGGTCCTCTACTAGAATAACAAATGTTGATGAAATTCTGCTAATTCTGTTGATGTAATTCAGCTATACCTCCAGGATACTAACACTGATTTCATTGCATCTCCTTTCACCTAAAGCAGATTGATATTATCCATATACCCCACCTTCAGGTGGGGTCTCTAGTCTTGTGAAACTCAGCCTGGAGTACTGCATCCAAGTCTGGGGCTCCCAGCATAAGAAAGACACGGACCTGTTGGAGTGGGTCCAGAGAAGGGCAGTGAAGTTGGGGTTGTTCAGCCTGGAGAAGAGAAGGCTCCAGGGAGACCTTAGAGCAGCCTTCCAGTACCTAAAGAGGGACTGCAAGAGAGCTGGAGAGAAAATTTTGACAAGGGTATGCGATGATAGGGCAAGTGGTCATGGCTTTAAACTGAAAGAGGGTAGGTTTAGATTAGATATTAGGAAGAATTTTTTCCTAAGAGGAAATAAGGGTGGTGAGACACTAGAACAGGTTGTCCAGAGAAGTTGTGGATGCCCCAGCCATGGAAGTGTTCAAGGCCAGGTTGGATGGGGCCCTGAGCAACCTGATTTAATGGAAGGTGTCCCTGCCCATGGCAGGGACATTGGAAGTAAAAGATCATTAAAGTTGCTTCCAATGCAATTCGTTCTATGATTCTATGATAGTTTTTTTTAGAGAAGTGAGTTAGACAACCTGCTCTCTCAAAGGTGAGTTGCACAAATGGAACTAGAACAAGTCTGGTCTTTTGATGTTGTTTACTCAAACCATGGTACAGAAATGTTTATTTTGATTATTTCAAACATTTCTCTCTCTATGGAAATATAACAGCTAATAAATTCAACTTACCCCTTGCACTAACTTCATTGCTTAACTTTTTTATTTGTTTATTTTTCTTCTGCAAATATTGGTGTATTTGGTGTTAGTTTACACAAATATTTGTAGAGAAGTTTCCATTCACAAACAAATTATTGTGTCTGTATTTCAGATGAATTTGTTTAGCTCAGAATTTCTTGACAGAAATACAATACATAAAAATTTTAGTAAAACATCAGTCACTTAGGTAAAAAAGACACTATGTGAAAAGCCAGTTTTTACTTTTCTCTTTTGTTTGATAAGAAGGAATCTCACCAATTTAAAATGAAAGAGAGTCTTGCAAGGAAAGAATATGAAATATTTCTATACCTCTACTATGCCTCTCACTACAAAGCTTTTCCTTCCTTCATTCCTATGGAAAGTCTGAAATATCTAATCAAGGACTGAAAATATATTTGCTGTAAACTAAGTGGTCAGTTACCAAAAAAAAATGCATGTCAGATTGTCCATAACTCATACCTCGTGGTTTCCTTTAGTGTAAATGGTTCAGTAGAACTGAAAATCCACTTCTGTTTATAAAAGCTGTTCTTTGAAATGTAGTGAATAATGACTGCAGTCATGACATGATTGCATGCTTCTGGATAGCTGCCTGAAGGAACAACAAGGGACACAACAGTGTTCATGTGCCTCCCCAGGCACTTTCTCCTGTCCTTCTGCTATCCTGGATGCAATACACAGTCTGGATATCTACATGGAGTAGTGAAAAAGAGGACTTGGATGTTATGCATGGAGGAGATAACTTCCGAGAAATTCTAAATGAGAAAGCAGTGTCAGAAGACTGGCCAACTGTGCCTGTTCAGATCAGGATGCAGTCAAAAAACCTGCGAAAGCCAACTGAAAAAGGGACTTATTCTACCCCATACCACTCAGGACAAAATTTCGTCCTGCTCCATGACAGCTGGTGCTCAGGGAATATATAGACAGATGCAGGGAAGGATGGAGGTGGTTGGAAACAGAATCCCATTTTCAAGCAGATTAATTTTCAGCAGGGTGTAATCTACTGCAGAGCAGATAAAAAGATATTGGGAATGCGAAGGAGCTTGCCTTACAAAGGCATCTTTTGTTAGTGTGGTTTTTACAGGTACTCAGACTAGTGTTGTCATCTGCTTCAGGTTTTTAAGTGCTTCCCACCATGCCAGGGGTTTGCAGGAAGAGGTGACTGCAGGCCTAGACAATGGATGCACCCAGAGGCACACTGTTTGGTTAGAAGGCTCTGACCAGGAGGATTGAGTACCAGACCTCCTCTGTAGCATCAAGAGCAGCTCTGGAAAGAGATGTGCATGCTGCATGTATTTCAGAGGGATATAGTGGGAACAGAATATTGTAGAGATGCTGCTTTGCTGAAGTTGAAATAGAGGACTGCCATGGTGCTGGAAACTGTAGCCAAAGCAGAAGTATTACAGTATTGTGAGTCAGCAGCAAAAGATAGGCCACAGCAAAGAATTGATAGAATGGCACCAGAGAACCATGACAACAGCTCTAAGAACAAAGTTCTGTATCTGCTTCTCAGTTGGGTTCCTTCTGTGCATCTGCTGTACTTAGACCTCTGTTATTCTACAGTAACCAATGAGTGCTTTGAAAGTGCTTAGGAAGTTCTAAATGCCTCAACAAAACAAACTAAAAAGAAAATATCAACAGTAAAATGACATCTTGATATGTCAAGGCATGTCATATATGCCTTTCAGTGAATGCTGGATATAAAAATGAATTGTTTCTAGTACAAAAAGGTGTCCATAAATCACTCTTGTTCGAAACAGTAAATGGTTTTTAGTCCTTTTTATTTTGTGGAAAAGCAGGAAAGTATAACAATAACTGCTGATTGGGAAAAGCATAAAGAGTAATGTACCAGTTTGTGTTCATTCCATCTCCCTACCTTCGCATGCTTGAGAAAATGGTTAGCATGTTGTGATAGCAGATTGATGGATTCTTCTGGATGATTAGGAAAGAAAAATCTACAATACAGGGGAAGAACGGGGCAATCTCAATCTTTTTCACACTGAAGAACAAAACAATTATTCATGGGGACAGAGGCCACTAAAGACATATTTATTCTGAACTTTGTTTTTTGGTTCAGTTAAAGGTAGACTTTTATCTTTATTGTCACTTATGATATATTTAAGGGTTTCTGATATGTGATTGCTTTGTAGAGCTTCATGTTGCTTGAAAGAATCTAATTTCTTAGATAAATACTGCCATTATGCAATTGTTTATCCCTTTACCATTAGGGCATAGTCTTTGATTAGTAGTGTTACAATTTGGTTACCATAGAGATTGCACTGTGTTGTGCATATTCTTGACAATCAGACAAAATACCCTGGTTCACATTCAGCTTCATTGTTTCACACTTACTAGCCAGTTTATATCAATCACTTGCTCACATTCGCCCTGAACTCTTAGATAAGTCATTAACAAAAAAAAACCACGGGCCTTCAAGTGATTTGCATTTCTTTCCTTTCTCTCAAAAGTGAACAGTGTTGTACAGGTATCTCCAATTCCATCCTACCCAAACCACTGCTTGATGGTATGGGAATTAAGCTAATGACAGCCCAGACTGAAGTATACACCATCTTGTCTGTTCATACTGATTTCCTGCAGTAAGCATACTTTAGAGGAAAGAAAAAAACCTCTGATGGCAATTGCATTTTTATCTCTTGGGTCACAGGTTGAAAAAATTCCCAGATATTGCTGGAAGTTTTACAGTGCATTTAATTTTGTTTCAAAATTAACAGTAATTTCCTTCACATCCCATTTTCCCCGAAATATCATGTGCATATTGGATGCAGTCTCCAGAAAGACATTTTATTTAACAAAAGTTTAATGGAGTTTGAAGCAAGAGAATAAATAGACACTTTTATTCCAGATAGTGAAGTATAACAGAACACATGTCCAAGGCTACTGAGTTACTGGGTAAAAGTGTTTGTTTTAATAACAAATTATCAGAAGAGGGGTGTCTTCCACCCCTTAAGTTTTCTATAAAAGCCTTTTCTGCAGTGCACTACAAGGCATGTGGATGGCAAATATTTCTCTATTTTAGTCAAACCAGGAGAAAAGTCCCTTTGAGAGAGGGAGGGCCACTCAAAGTGTCTCACATCAGGTTTGACTCTCAGAAGAGAGTTGTTAGTTAGTAACGTCAGTAGAGGAGCCAGGGCTCTACGGGAAAATGCAGCAGACAGCATGCACCAGACTAGGAACGAGAACATGGAGGAGGGCTGTGTTATGGGGATAAATGTCTTGCAGCTGTTAAGTAAGGCACCTCTCTACCAAGAGCTGATGAATCCCACAGCACAGAAACAGGAGAGGGCTTTCCTCAAGTAACGATCCATCTGTCTTCTTGTAGCAGTTTTAAAAAACGTAACACCTTTCTTTTAATGTTTTTCTTATTTCATGTTTCATGCTGTCCCTAATGCAGTATTAAGGGCACGTCATGAGATCATTTCTTCAGCTGTCATAATTTATTTTAAAGAAAAAGATCAAAGAATTATAATTGCAAAATCTGCTCTGATTCAACTGTTACTTAAAATGCACAATGAAGGCTGATGAAACAATTCCTTCTTTATAATGACTTTGGTGAGACCTGTTTGCATCATTTTGTAGGGCTGTGCTTTATGTATGCACAACCACGCACATATACACGTGCGCACACACATGTACATTTACCAGTATGCATATAAATTTCATAACTGAAAGTGCAAGTAAATAAACCCTTTAGACACACAGATGCATATCTGGCTGCAAACATCACTATCTGTTTGCTAGTTGCTAGTACCAAGCTATGGCAAATAAACTCAAAAACGACAGTACGTTTATGAATTTTTGCAGAAAATTCCAGCTCTGTAAAAATACAGGCCTAAAAAGCCACTTGGTGTCTTTTTGCTTCTATTCACAGTTTGACTCAGATCTATTTAAGGATGAAAATCTAATGAATTTTATTATTCCAGTCTTTTGCTAAATTTATAATAGATGAAGGACAGGACAAGACAGATTTATACACCTGAAATGTTATTGGCATATTGTGTGCATTTGCAGGACCTGATTATTTATCCTGCTTAAAACTGACCGGCACATGAGTCCAGGAAAGAAACTGAGCAGACAGCTGGGTTTTCATCCCTGGATAATTTAAGAATTTTGCAAATGCACTTTTGGCTTGTACATTATTATGATTTACAACTACTACACACAGAAAGGAGAAACACTACAGAAAATAACGAGATAAATTATTTAATGTTTTCAGCTTCATAATTTGCAAAATGGAGCAATTATCTGCTCTAGTTCCACACATTACAGGATGGGGCAGTGGGAAATCAGTCAGGTGGCAGAACATTCCCTGCCTTATAATGGAGCAGCCATAATATCTTGTCAACCACCTGCTTAGGGCTGGGAGAACATGAGGTATCTGGTCCTGAGTCAGAGTAAGAGTTGCAGTACCATGGTGATCTCCATGTGATAGTCTTGCATGCCAGGGCTGGGCCAAATTATCCATGTGACATTTATGTGCATGTTGGGAAAGGTGCATGTGTATCTGTGCATATACATGTGTGTATGAACCCAGTCCTGCACCCATGAAGCAGAGCCCCACAGAATGATCTACATTCAAACTGGCAAAACTTTAAAATGGAGATGACATAATAGAATCATAGGATACCAGATTGGAAGGTTCCTCATGGGTCATCTGGTCTAACCTTTCTTGACATTAGCACAGTCTAGACCAGACGGCTCAGCATCCTGTCCAGGCAAATCTTAAAAGTGTCCAATATTGGGAAATCCACCACTTCCCTGTGGATATTATTCCTATGTCTGATTGTTCTCATTGCAAAAAATTGTCCTCCTGTGTTCAATTAGAATCTCCCCAGGAAAAATTTGTACTCATTATTCCTTGTCCTTTCCATGCAACTTGTAAAAAGGGAGTCTCTCTTTGTATCCTCCTTGTAAATACTGGAGCATGGTGACAAAGTCTCCCCTAAGCCTTCTTTTCTCAAGGCTGAACAAACCCAGGTCTCTCAGCCTTTCCTTATGTGCCATGCTTCCTGTATTTGGAACATCTGTTAAATTTTTTTTTTTGGACAAACTAATGTTTGCCATGAAGCTGGTTTTGTCAGCACTTTTGTTACTCAATCCAGTTGGAAACTGAACAATGGTCCAGTTGGGAGCTGAACAGTGGTCTGCTGCCCTATGCATAGCTCTCAAAAGACCATGTCAAAATGCATATAAAAATTAAGCCATAAGTCCTCACCTAACTTCTTCTGCTCACAGAGGTTTACAAAATAGAGAGTTCTGCATTTTTTCCCCTTCAGTGGGTTTTCAATGAAAAAAAATACTGTAATGTAAGAGGTGAGTTGAGCAATGATCTCTGGTGCATATCAGTGCATGCAGAACCTTTGCAGCCTGGTGTGCATTTGTCTCCAACCAAGACTGCAGAGGGAATGCAGTGGTTGTTCTATGTGATAGCAAAATATCTGAACCCTAATTATATAATAAGACCTTGATTCAGAACTAGTTATAGGTCTGGTATATTGGAATAATTCCAGAAATGACTCCATTATTTTTTAGAAAATTCTAGACAAAATGTAATGCACCAATTCTGCCTATGATAAGCAATTTAGGGCTGTGAAAAGGCTCAGAGAGAACAGCTTCAAGGACTGATAGATTGCTTGTGTATTATCCCTACTGATTACTGAACACTGC
This sequence comes from Neopelma chrysocephalum, assembly GCF_003984885.1. Lineage (NCBI taxonomy): Eukaryota > Metazoa > Chordata > Aves > Passeriformes > Pipridae > Neopelma > Neopelma chrysocephalum. The sequence continues at coordinate 24,259,489 of NW_020897694.1, read as the reverse complement.
ATCTTGATAAGTACTTTCACTTTGAAGATACAAGGTGCAGACTTTGATCAAAATGAATTAAATGTTTACTCTGCAACACTTTTCCAACTGCAGGCAAAGACAATGCAAGCAGGAGCTGTAGTTGTGATCCACGTGCAATGGGAAGGAAGAGTTGAACTTGAGGATCTTAAGGATATTTTTCAACCTAAACAATTCTACGATTCTATGAAGTCGAAAGGAGAACTGTGTCACCAACATAAATGTCAAACATCAGTTATAGGCGATTTTTTTCTATTTTCACTTTGAAGTCACTAGTATTATACAAATACCAATTTTCTTGCAATGCTATGATGGTGTAGGCACAGAGTAAGTAGGTTTCTTTAGTAATGAAATGAGAATTAATATCTCAGGCCAGTACAAGCTGCTGCTGGATGTTTCTCTTTGATGCAACACCCTAGGAGCCCAGCTGCAGAGGGGTATCCAAAAGGCAGGAGCCCTGGCCATTAGCTACCTCTGACTATTGCTGCCCAGTGACCTGGAAAGCAAGTGGCTTCTGGCTGGCAGTGGGAGATGCTGTGCATAATGTTGGATATTTCTTCATGCCCTCCTCTCCCTCAGTGGTCTTCCCACATGCATCAGGGTTGCAAGCAGTACTGTGGCTCTCCTGAGGGCTACATGCAGTGAGACCCCAGCCCTTCCTCAGCAGGTGCACTGGAATCTCTGTCTGTTCCTCATGCTTGGCTCATGACCAAACCCCAGAAGCTCAAGCCCACCTTCCCACATCACCAGAGCAACCCTTCCCTATGTGAGGCTGTAACTCAGAGCTCAGCATTGCTACAGCAATCACCCACCATCCAGCACGAAGAAGTCGGGGGAGCCTCCTCAAGTCACCATTTGAGACTGATAGCTGACACACGGTGCCTCCCTGCACACCTCTGCTGAGTCCAAACCTCTTATATCTCTTCCTCCTCCCTGTCTCATCTCTGGTTTTCTGCTCTGCTTTGATTTATTCTGCTTAAATTTAGGCATTGAACTGAAGTACCTGAGAAACTGGAAACTTGAGAAACTTGACACTAGACTAAATCAGTGTGTGTATTAAAAAATAACTGACATCAATGACTGCATGGAGCTATTTTCCTTTTATTTTAGTGGTCATCATTTAGCAGTCATGCTTGACTGTACAAATAAACCAGTGCTATGCCTGTTTGAGCTAAGTTAGCTAGACAGAAGTGCAGTGAGAGTACTGTGAGAATGGGCTGCTCAGCAAGGCAGTGGCAGGCAGTAAGTCAGCTGCCTTCTTGATTTTTCCTGTTAAATGACATCTTTATTCATAGGCTAATCTGTTATGCAAATTGTCAAGTGAAAACCCAGTTTGAAAATAACATGTGCTCTCCTTTCATCAGGTTGGTTCCCTCTTCGAAAGATGATATGTTTTTTTTTAATTCAGAAGAAACAGTTGCTTCTGTGGAAGAGCTGCAGCCTCTGGGTTTCTAATAATTTCAGGCTTAATTCTCTTTGCTTCCTTTTTCTCTTCTTCTATTATCTGTTAGTTAAATATAGGCTACGTATGAATAAAGAAATAAAAAACATTGCAAACTAATTTGCCATGTACCACCTCGCTTTTCTGCTATAGATTCAGCTGCTTCCTGAAATCCTTTGAAAGGGACAAAATCTCTGGCTTTTTTTGGTGTTGTCCCCACCAAGAGGACAAACATCACATATGATTATCTTTAAAAGAGTAAAATCGGCCCTTCTCAGGCATATTATTAGAATGATTGTTTTTGAAGAAGGATATGAGAAGCAGAGGCTTTGACTAGAAGAAATGGAGGGATTGTAAGGGAATATAGTACAGGGATGTTTCCTTACAAAATGGGTGTACTGCAAATTGTGGAGATAATTTCTATAAAAGATATATAAAACCACTTAGTAGCCTTTTGAACAGTCTTAAATTTACTCCATAGTGAAATATAGAGGAGAGAGATAGTCAGAGCTGTAAGGGCTTTATCCAAGGTACCCAAGAACGAAGCTCTAACAGCAAGATTTTTTATTCATTTTAGTTGCTGGAAAATGGCCATGGAAATTGTTCCATTGCTGACTGAAGGTAATTTCGTTTGATCATACCTACTACATGCAATTTTGATATTCTTTTCCTTAGACAATGAAATAAAGGTATATGAAAAATGCTACAAAATGACACAAGATTATATTCTGGGAAAAATAATAAATATGGAGAAATCCAATCTCTTTAGCTCTTTTTAGTATTTGAATATTCAACCTCAACAATTTTAGCTTTGAACACATACATGAAATGCCATCCTAAGTTAGGTATCCAGTTTGCACAGGAAGTTTAGCTGTCCAGTCAAACAGTTTAGCTGCAGTGGGTGCATTTATTCTACCATTTTTGTGCAGATCAAGATTACTCTTTCTAAACACATTCCTTTCGTGTCCTCACTTAATGTGTTTTGGTTCACTTTGCAGTGTGGACTCAGGACACAAAAACTGGACCCTTTGGAATGGAAGCTGCATGGGAAGATGTACATCAGGATGACATCCATTATATTCCCAGCGTCACTGGACATTGGTGCTCAGGTTTAGGGCAGAGACCTGAAATGTGTACGGTGCACATATCAGGTCGTCTGCACCAACTGGTTTGCTTTGAAAATCTCCCCCTGTTGATCTACAATTCTGGCTGATGCAGAACATATATTCTGTACACAGAATTTGTTTTTCAGTCAGTGGGGAGACACGTCAGCAGAGGCCTGTGGAAGGACATCCCTGCCTTCCTAGTCCAGACACTATAACCAGTCTGGCAAGATTTCTTCTGAGAGGTTTTTGGAGCCACATTCTTCACTGTCTAGATAAGAAATATAATTGTTTATGCCAGGAGCTAAATCAATACTTAAAGTTTGGGTGCAAGTTGTAATGAAATGGAGTTCAGCTTCTTTACTGACTGAGTGCTGGCAGCTCTGCTGTTTAACTTTCTCTAACCAACTAATTATTTTGAGCACACATGTAGAGTGATAGTTTTCCAAAAAATATTAATATGTTGATTTGCCTCCTAATTCTTCTTTTATGTGTACAACAGATCAATATTACTAGGGAGATTCTTCTTTCCAAATAAAAAACTCATGAACTAAAACTCCCTTTAGCATGTATTGATGATCAGAAAATAAACCCCTTTTCATAGGGTTTCAGATATTACTTTTGGTTTACACTTATGTTTCATCTAAAAAGTTTTACATATGTTGCATTTTTAAAGCTGCCCTCAGATACACTCCTATTTCTGTAGTGTCCTACTTCTCTCTCTCTCTCTCTCTCTCTAGGTCTCTTTCTTTTTTATATGTACATATAAATATTTTATGGAAAACAGATGGTCTGGTAAAGTTGCTCTCCACTAAAAAGGCAGAAGATGAAACAGAATGGATCATATTATTCCCTAACTTATGCTCATAAAATAATTCTATTAACACCAAAGTGGGCACTTAAAGCTGTAGGATTTACCTCCACCTATTGAAGTGAGTTACCTACACACAGCCTAAATCATAATTATTGTTCTAGGATGATAACTGTAGTTAACCAGCCAAATGGTGTTTATACATGATTAAAGGGCATATATATCGGTTGAAAGAGACATTATCTTTCTCTTCCTCAGTCTGTTCATCAAGAGATGGTGACCTTTCACTCTGCATATTGAAAGGTCTTTCAAGTTGGGGAATCTTAGGAGTGCAGATCTGTGTTGATCCTACTTCTGTCAAAGAATGATGGGGGCTTGCAAGCCAACTTTTAAGCTCCTGGCATTTCAATAAAAAATGCTCTAAGGTAATAAATGATCAAAGACCTGTTTCTTTTCTTTATAAACAGTAGGTGTATCTCTTTGTTGGTTCTAATCTGAGGAGCTACCCTGAGGGTAATGTAGTCTCTCTTTTCTCTGTGCAATGCCAACTGGACGTTCCACTAAAAACCTGGAGAAGTTTGAAAATTTACTGTGAGACAAGGGCCTCTGAAATTAGAGCACATAACAAAAATAATCACTGTAATAAATGAAGTCACTACTTATTTCATGGTCTACTCAAATGTTACTGAAATTTGAATTTTCTATCAACTGACCCTGCAGAAGTCCATCAGCAATATCAGCTGATCCAGGGAAAGAACAATCATTGTTATTTTATGGAAATAGCTTCTACCATACCCTTATTTCAGCACAGAGACAAATGGAAATAGCCTTTCCATAAGAACTATGTTGAGTATAGCATTAAGAGCTGAATAAACTCCCTTTCATCCTTTTAAACTTTTGGGTGAAAAAAAGTTTTTTAACTCTTGTGGGCTTTTCATGCTTGAGTTGGTTTTCTCTTTTAGTGGGGAAAAATGTATGAGGTAGTACTACTGTAACTCTTCTTAAAATGAGGGAACTAATGTTATCTGTTTGTTTACTGTTGTGCTGGCAAAGTGTACATTGCCAATACTCTCTGTTCGTTTGTTCAATACGTATCAACTCCGTTCAGATTTTGAAAATATATATGGTGTCTATTTCAGATTTTGATTCAGATATGCTGTTAATTTACAACAGTACTGACCATATACCTGTCAAACAGCTGATACTACACTTTAATTTGGCTGCAAGTTAACTTTTGCAGTCTTAGGCAGCAGCATTTTTTCTAATGTAAAATTCCAATCTTTAAAATAGGTGGGTATATGTTATTATGTTCATATGTTATTTCATAATTAAAACAAGGTCTCTCTGATGAAAATGTAACCTGCAAGCACTTTAAATTTGTTTTTTAAGAGAGAAAAAAAAGTAGTGTTTTCAGTGTTTTGAATCTGTTTCATTTCATGCTGATTATTTGAATGCATTGCACCAGTGTTCCTCAGACTTTTACAACCTAGAAGTGTATAAAACTTCTAAAGTCAGGGTGATTTTTCTGCAAAATATGGATTTCTGTGTCATTAAAAAATGCTTTACAAGCTCTCTTAGGTACCACTGCTGGAAAAAGTCCTGTTGTTAATCTTAGTGCCAATGACAAAATATTTAGAGACTCCCAACACTGACTTCCAGAAGGGAGATTGTAAATGGAGATATATATTGGATGATGTGATGGGAATTAGTAACATGTTTGTGCGCATGTACACTCAGGTTGGAAACTTATTTTATTTTAGTTGGAATGCAAAGAAATGAATAGGGAGAAATTCTGCTGGTTCCTGTTTTAATGTAAATTGAGGTCTAAACTAAACATTGACTTATGAAAGAGGTTTCTGAAGGATGAATGGAGTAGTCATTTCTCTGTAAAAAAGAGGATAATTTGAAAAAAAGCTGGTATATCCAATCAAAGGAATCTGCCTGCTCTAGAGATATTTTTCTGTCTTTAAAATGATGCTGTTTGAAGCTCTTCAGCACAGACTTATTTGAACTGCTTGGCTCTACTTCCTCTCTGTGTATTCACCCATAAGCAAAAATAGTAATTTTTATAAGCATGCAATCATGTTTTTCTACTGAAATATTTGCATGTGAAGAGTTTTGACTCTTTCACTTTGAAAAACATTTTTAAAAGTTCTTTTTAATGAAAAGAAGCTAGCAAGTACTCTTTGTTAGAACCAGCACTTTATGAAAAGGATAGGCCAACTTTACTTGAAAAAGCAATGGTGAATTTATAGTAATAAATCGTGACTTTTTTTGGCATAAAGGATTTCTTATAGTGTCAAAATGTAAGTAGCATAATGGGAGAACACCAAGAACATAGGAGAATTGACAAGTTTTGAACTAATGTTGGAAACAGGCAGAAAGGAGGTGAAGCAAAGGGCTGTTCTGAATGGTTGGAGAGGAAAAGGAGAAACAGTTCTGGGCAAACTGTATGAAAAGAGATTTTTAATATTGGGTATGAATCTAGTGAGCAGTTTAGATAGCTTGAATAGGATTTGTTAGGGTTTGAAAATAAGGAAAACAATTCTAATGAGAGATTTGGTGGGAGTCACTTCTGACTGTGACGAGTAGTAAAGCAATAAGAGAAAAACAATTTTCAGGGGTGAGTGCTCCAACCTGCGTACATTTACCTCACAAACAAAGCAACTGCAACTGCAGATATACTCTCAGAATTAAATCTGCCTCTACTGAAACAAATAGATAAATTCCTGTTGTTTTCAAGAAAGCCAGTGTTTCATTTCTAGATAATATACGTGTGTAATAAAAGTAAAAGGATTGTTACCCATAGACCACAAACACACAGGCCTATTTTTATTTATTTTGTGATCCTGGGTTGTATGCCAGACAATTTAAGATAACTTGTAAAATATATTGCCAAAAAAAAAAAAAGTTTACCAGAATGTTCTTTATCCTGCAGCCCCTGCATGTTTTATGACATTAAAAACTACTTGCTCAAATAATGAAATAATACATTTTGTTTATCTTGCACTTTAATTATCACTAGCCACTTAAAAATCCTTTCGCTACAAATGTTAAATAACATAACGTATGCATTTTATAAGAGCAAGATAAGCAAAAACCAAAGATAAATGATGACACTGAGTACAGCTTTTTAATTACTAAATGTCTTTTAAGCTGTCCTTTGTTTCTTTTAATGGAAAGTTCATAATAAAAAGAAATCAAAAAGTAAGATTAAAAAATGCATTGCATCTAATACATGTAAAATGTATTGCTACTATAATTGCCTTACACAGTATTTTTTTCTATGATTTAAAAAACTCCAACAAACATTTTAGGTGAAAGGACAAACTCTATAGACTCATACGTATTAAAATAATAATACTTTCCTATATTTCTTTCCAGATGTGGGCTTAAAAGCTTTTTGAAATATTCCTTTTTAATGGCAAAACTGAAGCAGAGAATTTACTTTATTACTTTAAAAACTTGTGAGGTTTTTTTGAAAATCTTGTTTCCCTGTCTCTTAAATTGCCAAGTAAAACATACACATTTTGAAAGTCTTAGTCTACCCACTCTGTTCATATTGAAGTTACTTATCTCAATGATTAGCTACTTCATATTTGACCAAATATAACTGTTACATTCAGAGGACACTAGTGCTAATTACAGGAGAACAGAAGGCAACAAATTTAATTTTAATAGTATCTGGATAATTGAAAGTTAAATGTCCAATAAATGTCATAGACTGGATAAACTAAACCTTTATGTAAAGTAAAGGTATGTTTTCTTTGAGGAAATAATTCCCATTCCAACATCAGTGTGCTTGGCTACCTTGGATATCTCCTCTTTCATATTTTCTTTGCAGATGTTGTGTTAAATGACAGATGAAATATGATGATCTTAAAAAATGTTTTCAGATTCTTTCCTGATTGTTACAGAGCTTGCTTTTCTACAGAACACTTGAGGTAACTTGGACCAACAAATTCTTCATCAAGTTTTCCTTTTATGTAATTGCTTTAAGTTGTAAAGGTGGTCTTTTTGACTTTCTTGAGGCTTTAAAGACAATACATTGAATGAACAAAAAAACTAATCTTTCTTCCACTAGCTGTAAATCAGATGTATTTTTTGAGCATTTTACTTCTGTACCAAAAAAAAAAGTAACATTAAAAATAAAACCAAACTCTTTAGATACAGAATAAAAATTATGAACTAAAATAACAACAAGATCTGCGAAATGAACATATGAATTTCATATGTGAGATTTATAACCCTTTGTTTAGTGTCTTACTTCTCAGCCTAGATCCTGTCTGATGTGTTTAAATTTATAATGACAGTCATGGTATGGTCTTTACATGTGTATAAAGACTGACAAATAAGCAAAAAAACCCAACCCTGTTTAACTTATATAATAGTAGGAAAAAGTAAAAAGTCTTTCACTCCTGGTGCCCATGAAAATGAAGGTCATGTAGTTTTGCTTAGAGGGAGATCTAGGATACCCTCACAGGTCCGATGGACAAAACAAGGGCAGGATATGCCATATAGTGCCATATTAGCACAGGCATGCAGCTCCCAGATTGGCAAGCACTCCAGTTGGCCTTCACCCATTGGGGTAGTCATGTCTACGGATGGCCTTTTGTTGCATAGGTTCTGCTCAGCCAAAGCATTTCACAGTTTGTTGTGTAGTGCTCCCTCATTGAGGTGTATGCTTGCGCTTTCTGACTCCTTTCCAGAGACATACATACCATTTAAAAACACACACAAATCTCTAATTCTTGTGATTGAAATGTAAACCTGGTCTGAAATCAAAATCTTTCTCAGGTTCTGTATCTTGCTTCTGTAATTTTGGGATTGCACCCATGTCTGTACACCAGGATAAACCTCAGAGTTGCATTTGGCCCCTCTCTGGTTTACATGTAAAAGAAATAAAAGATGTGGTCATGGTGCATTATCACTGATGCCCAGTCTGGATGCCCAAAGATCTGAGCCATCTGTTTGCACTAGTATGGTATGGATTTTTTGAAGGGCTGATCCACAGTATGAAGCTCCTGTGCAGTTGCCAGGTGTGTCTGTATGCCACTGAAACTACCAAGAGTGTCCTTAGAGAGAAAAAAGGAGAACAAGTATTTTGAAAAAGGTATTTCAGCCAAATACCTAGAAAATAGAACTTGGGGGTCTAATTTATTTCAATGGTTGATAATAGAACTACTACATTTTAATCTTAACATGGCTGTCCGTTTCATGGCACAAAGTTCAGAAAGAAATAAGAAACAGAAGTACATGAAGCTCTGTATTGCTTACTTGCTTTGGAAATTCTCTGGTGTAATAGCAGGGGATGCTGACAAAATTGGTTGGCTGTGTTTCGTTTCATTTTTGTCATTTTGAGACTCAGTTTTCAGACTCATTTGAGAGCCACTCATAAAACAGATAATTTAAAAGCTCTCCTCAGTGTACTGCGCTCTTGACCTGCACCAGACTTCACTCTTCACTTCTACACTTGTTACATAGTAGTTTTATGATCCACACTAACATTCACAAGAGCACAGGTTGACACTGCTAAGTCATGTCTGCATGGACAATTGAATTTTGACCCCAGGTTTCTAGAGATGAAGAGTTAAAGCACATTCCTCGGCTCCATTTGTGACTTCCTACCCTCTCCTTCTGACATAATTTTGAAAAGCTGGGTAACACTGAGTGAAACCATTAATGCTGAATTCCAGCCAGACTAAATCAATCTGTAATTAATATTTTATAGGTTTACTTCACAAGTTGGTAATGCCATATGGTTCTTCAATAAGCTGTGGGGGCTCATTCAGTACCTGAACATAAGGATTTACATTGTTGTTTCCTACTATTATTAATGGAAGAAGCCACATCTATTCAAATAATATTGAAGTAGAAAATGAGATGGGATATAATGGAAGAGAGTTATTTAGTTTCATGCAAGTGAAAGCTGATACAAAAATATTGTTTATCACTGTATACAACACATACAGAATTGCTACACTGATTTATGTAGTATTAAATAAATAAGTAGGTGGTTTAAGTTTTGTGGATGCTTAAGGAGTTTTAGGAGCTGTAAATTGCTGTATCAGGTCAGACATAGATTTACATAATTTACTAATCTCTGACAGTGGTTAATAGCAGATGCCTAGAAAGCACGGAAGAGCAGGTCAGGCATATACTGACATGCCCTTGAAGAGGCATACTGCTAGAGGAGCATCTTTGTATTTGAAAGTTCTTATCTGATTTTACTTTAAGGTGTCTGCTTAATCCCTTCTCTAAATTCATGTAAACTTCTCGGGGAGCTGCACCACCTGGCACTAAGGTCTGAGGCTTAACCATGCCATGTGTAGAAGAGCACCTCCTTCTGCTGATTTGCAATCTGGTATCTGTTGATTTAATCAGGTATTTCTCACCTCTTGTACTACGAGGGACAGGAAATAAATTCTCTGTGCACATTCCCCTTGCTTCTTGGGGTTTTATAGGTCACTGCAGTATCTCCCTGGAGGTGTCTCTATTCTATTCCAAGATGAAATGTACTGGTCCACAGAGTAAATTGTAGTGTGGGAGAATTCCTATTTCTTTGTTCACCCTCTTTGCTCTGTCCTGCATCACTTTTAGTTTTACTCAAGGTTTTTCAAGATGGGGAAGCCAAAGCTTTACAGAGTATTTAACGTCAGCTATCATCACAGTTTAGATGCTTTAGAATACAGTGGGTAGAGACACAGTGTAATTCATTTTCTTTTGCATTTTGGTAGCATTATGGACCTTAAGGGTAATTTATGTGAGTAGCTGCAGTTTGCATCTAAAGCTTTTTGCTGCCTGTGTGGTGAACTATATGTTTCATAAAACGCATCACACCTTAAGTGTGGTTCCATATTTTATACTGTTGATGTTTTATTTAACTACATACTATCCAAAAGATTTTCTCCTATGTGGAAGAACACTTAGCTCTGGTTGTTTATATCCTGAAAAGATGTTGTTATCCAGGTTCATAAGAGGAAGATAACAGACTTGTTCAGGAAATGTATGGCTACTACTCAGACATTTGTTTTCAGAAGTTCTCTCATGTGACATTGGAAAACAAAAATCTCCTATTTTTGGGGTCATCCTTTAACATGAAAAGATGATAAAAACACAACTATATTTGATTCCAGTGATTGTACTACTACAGAGACAGCAAGAATACAATCAATTTGTATAAATAGCTTCTTGTGGCATATGACAATCCTATTTTGTTCAACGGGATGCTGAGAGATTGTTTTGCAAGTGATACACTACTTTATGTTTCACTTTAAGTTTTTTTCTGTCCAGAGCTTGTTTCATCTCACCTGCAACACCTGAGACTTCACAGGAGAAGAAGAAAACACAAAATTATCTGTGTCTAATAAAAACAGAGCATGTAGGTTCACCTCTTCCATGTAAATTTAAGTGATCTTCCATTTTACAGAAGTGATATTCACCAGATGTGAATCATATCACTTTCTCTACAGTTACAGAAGCTTTCTGTTCAGACTGATTTTGATGTACACATATTTCAGTGCCATGTACACTCATCAACACCTTGCTTTCCCTCTGTCTCCTTGGGCATATATTATATAGACCATTTAGACTGAAAAACTCTTGATTTAAGCACCAGGGAGTGGTATCAGTGCTCAGCACAGATTCCTAGTTCTTTCAGCTGATCTGAGAGCATTGGAGATTGCATAAGTGATTAAAGCACAGAAAATGTTCAGCCTGCTTGCATGGGGAGAAGAAACTGGGGAGATGCATGCCACAGCCGAGGTGACTGATGTCCCAGGGTTTGAACTGAATGATGGAAGAAACAGGTAGCAACTATTTTTACAGTTCTACAAATGATGTTAGCAATGATGAACAAGTTTTATACTCATATCTGCTAAAAATTAATAAAAACGTGGAGGTCTGGATTAGAGATTCTACACCAAAATTGTCATGTAATAAAAAAGTGGCATTGAATTTTCAAAGTAAAATTGTTTCAATATGCGTATGCATCTCACATTCCTATTTATTATTCATATAAAATGAACCTTAAAATGCCATTAAATTATGCTCAGTGGTATCGGACACAATTATGATTAAGTGAGAATGATTTACTGCCCAAGTCCCTCAGATTCAAATGCTTCACATTACCATATTTATTTACTTACATTGAGCATTTATCTACTTGTTTTTAACATACAGCTAGAGAAAAGTCAGAATATAAACTTATGTTCCCTTAGTTTATCTACTAGTATAATTTAATTCTCATAATAGCTGTTTTTCATTCTCTTTTTCAAAACTAGTCATTATAGGTGCTGGTCTCACTTGGACTGTGTTCATGAGTACTTGAATCAAGCTTATCTCCAAATTATCAGGTTGCTCTTCTGAAACTGAGATTACTACCTCTATGACAGGATGATTTGTCATTCTGTTGATATTTACTAGGATAATTTTACCAATACGTTTCTTTTCATGGATGCCTTATTTCTAAGTAATATCTGAATTTCTCCTGCTTGGTGAGTTATGCTCTGTGGGTAGAGCCCTTCCCAAATCTTCGTTCGCGAAGCCTAGCCATGATGACAGTGACAGGATAACTATGCTTCTACATTTCACTATAGAAGAAAATGCTAAGCTTCATTACCAGTCTCCAATAAGTAAGTGATATTGTTTTTGCATAAATTTCTAAGAGGCAGTGAGATGCATCTGTATTTATTTAAGAAAAGAGAAAGAACAATAAAACTTTTCAGACTTGACTCTTTCATGTAATATAGCCCTCTTTTACCATTCCAGTGACTATGCAGATTGAACGAGTGGCTTTAAACAGCTCTCCTGGAGTACAATAGTGGAAGACAATGTTATTATCCCTGTCCCTCCTAAGACCCTGTATTACATGAAAATCATCAAGTCAGCGCGAGATGTTTTTTTCTCTGTCCTATGCTTGAATAAATCACACAGAACCTGTGAAATGTTTAGGGGTCTTAAATAGCTCTGAATCACACTTGGGCTAGAAGTGTAACAAAGAAGGTCCAAGGGTGGAACAACTTATGCGCTGGCTCCTTGAAAAAGAAGGAATGGTAAATCTGGGTAACTGAATATTGCGTTTTGCAAATTTTCAGGATTTTGCATAGATGAAAGTATTACTTAAGACCAAAATGCTGTTGAAGTTATTTCAACAGACCCTACTGGGATGTCTGAAATCTTTCTTTCGAATTCAGCATTCATGATCTCCTCATGATGAATAGTCTGTATAATGAGATTGAAGGATACCCTATAACCTTACTGTCAGTGAAGCTCTGCGGATTGACTTCAGACTGGCACACTCACACTGAGTAAGATGCATGGACTCATGCTGGCATGCAATTAGCACATACATTCTCATTTGTCATTATCTCTTTAAACCCCATTCCTTATTTTTTATTAATCAAGTATTAGGAGACTTTCTCAAAGATGAAAATTTTCTCTATGTTTTTTTCCCTACAGACAAAAATAAGCCCCCAACAGTAACTTGTGTTTAAATTCAGGAGAAATACGACACTTCTAAAACACAAATAAGCTCTCTGTGGTATTTTATATCATGGAAACAGTGACAGCACATAAGCAAAAGAAGAGAACACATTCATATTACTCAAAAAACATCTACCTTCTTCTCCAACTGAGCCTGGACACATTTGAAGAGACACGAAAGCACTGCATGTTCAGCAGCGCTTAAGTATTGTTTGTTTATCCCTATTGCCATTTGAAGGGTTTCCCATATTTAATATAAAATTTTACTCTAGAGCACCCTAGAAAAACCCTTACTTACTCTGATTTTTCCTGATCTATATGCATATATATATGTATGTAAAAAAATCAGCAGGTTTTTATTACATATATTTAATATTTTTATATGTTTTTGAATGAGACACAAACACATGCACACAAGATGGTGGAAATTAAGCTTTTTCATGATTCTTACTGAAGCACATCTAACAGTTAATATTTTGGGACTTTATCTGCCTCTAAAAAATCTAATATAAATGCTTCTGTAAAAAAATGACCAACATATCCCAATTCTTATTCTTCCATTCTCTGAAAGAAGACATCTGGGACACTGGTGTCACTGCAGAATTCACTGCCTGTATTGGAACTCTGCTCATAAATCTCATCATTAATGTTTTTGTTTGACAGTGGTTTTTTTTATTTTTTTATTTTTTTTAATGAGACTTCAGGAGAAATTTTAATTTTAAAGACAATATTAAAATATTAATTGAATTAATATTCAGGGTTATAGGTTCAGAGCAAACTTTCCTAAGTATCTTGTCAGATATTTCTAATATATTTGTGTCATTGCAGAAAAATTCTGAAATAATTCAGAATCTATAAGGTCCATGCAAAAAATTAACCAAAATTCCTCTTTCCTTTCTTTCCCTACAGAGAAAGGGAAAATATGTACATATGTATTTTTATCCTCACTTTCTTCTGTGAAGAGCCATTTTCAAACAGTGGGAGTCAGAATTCAGGCTATGGGGATTTAAACTCTCCTGAATTCCCTAGACATGTGGTGCACAGAGGAAATTTTTACCCACCCAGGCAGTCTTCACTGATTTCACTTGTCGTGCTAAGCTCTTACAACACTGTGAAAACAGGGCTGTTAAAGACAAATATTGACAATAATTTGTTGCATTGTATAATTTATCTTAGTATATCAGACTTGAGCAGAATCAGCACAGAGTGAGGTTAGCACAGCCTAGTTGTACCAAAAAAACACCAAGAAAACTATAAAAATAAAACTTCTATGAGAATTCTTGTAGTCATTTCTGCAACCACACACATTTTAACAACAACTGAAAGATATCTTGGTAAAAGAAAGAGAATCTCTCTTTAATTGAAGTTAATTGAAGGTGGGCAAAGATATCTAAGATCATCAAGTCCAACTGTTAGCTCAGCAAGGCCAAGTCCATCACTAAACCATGTCCCTGAGAGTCACATCTACATGTATCTTAAACATGGAGTTTTCTCCAGGGATGGTGACTTACCACTTCCCTGGGCCACTGTTCCAGTGCCTGATGACCCTTTCAGTGAAGAATTTTTTCCTAATATCCAATCTAAACCTCCTCTAGTGCAACTTGAGGCCATTTCCTCTCATCCTACTGCTTGTTGCCTGGGAGAAGAGACCGACCTCCACCTTGCTGCAACCTCCTTTCAGATAGTTGTAGAGAGCTACAAGATCACCCCTGAGCCTCCTTTTCTCCAGGCTAAACAAACCCAGCTCCCTCAGCTGCTCCTCATAACACTTGTGTTCCAAACCCTTCACCAGCTTCATTGCTCTTCTCTGGACATGGTCCAGGCACGTTAGTGTCCTTGTAGTGAGGGATCTAAAACTGGATACAGGATTCAAGGTGTGGCCTCACCAGTGCTGAGTGCTGAGTACAGATCACTGCCCTGGTCCTGCTGACCACACTGTTATTGGTACAGGCCAGGATGCCACTGGCCTTCTTGGCCACCTGGGCACACTGCTGGCTCATGTTTAGCTGGCTGTCACCCAACACCCCCAGGTCCTTTTCTGCTGGGGAGATTTTCAGCCATTCTGCCCCCAACCTGTAGCATTGTGTGGGCTTGTTGTGACCCATGGGCAGGACCTGTCACTTTGCCTTGTTGGACCTCATACAATTGGCTTTGGCCCACTGATCCAGCCTGTCCAGATCCCTCTGCAGAGCCTTCCTGCCCTCAAACAGCTCAACATGCCCACCCCAACTTGTTGTCATCTGAAAATTGACTGAGGGTGCCCTCGATCCCCTCATCCAGATAATCAATGAAGACAGTAAACAGAACTAGCACAAATACTGAACACCCCCAGTGACTGGCAGCCAGCTGGATGTAATTCCATTCACCATTACTCTCTGGGCCTGGCCATCCAGACAGTTTTTCACCAGTGAACACCTGTTCAAGCCATAGGCAGCCAGTTTCTCCAGGAAAATGCTCTGGGAAACAGTGTGAAAGGCATTACTAGAGTCACACACAGAATCACACACAGAATCAACCAGATTGATTCTTTTTGGAAAAGACCACTGAGATCATCGAGTCCAACCCATGACCCAACGCTACCCTGTCAACTAGACCATGTAGACATCCAGGTAGACAACATCCACAGCTTTTCCCTCATCCACTAGGTGGGTCACCTTGCCATAGAAGGAGATTGGGTAGATCAAGCAGGGCCTGTCCTTCACAAACCCATGCTGGCTGGGCCTGACCCCTGGTTGTTCTGCATGTGCCATCCAATGGCACCCAACACGATCTGTTCCATGATTGTCCCTGGCACTGGTTATTTTAGGGCTATACCTTGTTATTGTTAACAAGTTAAAGAATAGATGTTAAGTAGGTAGAAAATTTTCTTTCATATTAGTAAAGTAATAATCCCAATGACATACAAAAAGCCACATCTTTTTCGTACAAGCAGTTTAGCAAATTTCCTTGCTTTGTTCACACATTACATATAGCTAAGTCAAAACTGACACAAAATCAAAACATTTCTGACTTTTGCTTAGCATCTTGGTAGAACACAAGGAAATCACCTTTTCAGAGCAGCACTTGACATGCAGCCTGCATGGAATCCACATACCTTGGTTAAACGTAAAGCAGTATAGAATGAATACAACAATCATGCTATTCCTCTTTCCATTTTCCAGAAGTGGTGCCTTATTGCATAAATGATATTATTGCCCAAGTGTTTCAAGAAGTTTAATTAAATGTATCACTTCCAATAAATTCCTTGGGCAAAAGGACTACCATAGGGGCACTTAAAGAATGTGAACATTAATTGCGTTTGAGATTAGCCTTGTTGAATTGAATTCTTGCACACTGATACCCTTTTTACTTATGCCATAAATATCAGGTATTTATACATCCAGCTATTGGCAGGTTTACTGTAAAGTAATATTCCCACCAGACTGCAAGCCTACACAGGAAAAAGTTCCCAGTAACAAAACTACCTGCTTACAAATGACCAGTGAGGAAGACAGAACCTCTCTTTTGATATCCTTTACAAATTAGGCATTTGTGTTCAATATTATTCCATTAACAACCTCTGCATTAGAGAATTGTGGATAAAAAACCCCCCTATAGTTATATAAACCACCAAAATTTCTGGGGAAAAACCCCACTACAACCACCAAAAAACCCCCCCCCAAAAACACAACAAAAAAGAAAACCAAATCAAAGACACCTAATGAAAAAATCCAATTTGCTGATAAATTAATTAAATTCCCTATTGACCCAACCCTGACTGAACATGCCCCATGTGGGAGAGACTGAAAGGCAAATTTGCTAATTAATGTTAATGCAGAGATTGGAACAATTAAAAAATAGAAGACCATCCCTCTTTTGCTCAGTGAGTTGCAAGCATGGTAACTAGATCTTTACATTTGCAAGACCTATTGTGAATTAAACAATTCCATTACACAAGTAATAATATTGCAGTCCCCTTGTGGAGGGAAATGTAAAACAAGTAAGGAATAGCTGTTCTTTCTGGGTTTATATGTAATTGTGTCCCAATATCTTGAGTACCATGGGAAAACCTTAACGATTAGTACTACTGTGGCACTTCAAATAGTCTAAAAGATTATAATGCCTGAACAACTTTTCTAGGCATATTCTAATAGAGACTTAATTATCGTAAATTTTTTTCAGTGAATATAATTGCAAAATAGAAAATTGGATAAACTCACCTGTATGGCATTACAGACTAATGAGAGATGTGAAGGCTCCAGATGAATCAAATTAAAAGTGGCTGAATTCCCTTTATCAGTGCTTACTTTCACCACTGCTAATTTTTACAATCAGTAGATGAAGACTGCATACATGGCAGTGACTTGCCTGACTCCTTCCTAGTTTTAATAGATCTGGTTTAAAAATTAATTCTGGATGAAGTAAGCTTCTTAGCCTACACAAGGAAATCTCATAATATCAGTTATAATTTTATCGAGTTTATTGGTTTCTACATGAAAGAAAAAATAGTGCAAAAGATACTTGCCAGTTCCTGATGTTTTTACCATTTTTATAAATAACTTCTTTAGGATTCTTTATCATGTATTTCTATTTTGCCACCATGCTATCTCTTAATTACTGATCAATATGACTCTAAATATAAAGCTACTCAAATGGTAGACTATAAGGAGCCATAATGGTCTACTGGATAACTAATGTCTGTTTTAACAAGTCCATAACCATGTATTTGCTATAGGAGATACTTTGCAATGGCTCCAAAGGAGCTATTACAAGCTATTGACTTTGAGCACATTCCTACCCATCTAATTATGTATTAATGTTACTGCTGTTACTGTCACAACAGAGAGAAAATTGAAACGAGACAAAAAGTTAAGAAGTGAAGTAAATGCAAATTTATCTAGCATTGAAAATTCTAAATGAAATGTTTCCCTTCTGCTGTTTACATGTTTCTTGGTAAAAAACATAAAATTGGTAAGCAGCTGAAAGGAAGAGGGATGCTTTCTAACACTCAGTGGATTCAGTTTTCAGTAAGTTAGACAGTTGTTCTGTTTCATTCTGCATTCCTGAACAGAGGCATCCCACAAATTTCTCTTTTTAATATCGAGCTGAGTGAAAGGAACAAGTTTGGTTTCTTTTTGCATCTGTACTGTTGCACTGATTTTCAGCCTAAATCTTTATTGAGAAGGGAGATTTTGATTTCCTTTTGATTTATCTGGGTTCGATTTTCAGTTACATAAGGAAATGTGAAGAAGAAAAATTTCATTTATTCAACTTTACAATGAAGAATTTTCACAGCTTCAGTCCTGGCATCATGTAAAAAGCAAAGAAATAGAAGAAGGAGTAATTAAATCTTCTAAAAGGGAAACAAAGCTAAAATGAAGGAACCAGATGAACTAACTATCTTTCCACCTCCCCAAAAGGCAGAAAGTCCTTGAGCTACACTCCCAGCTTTTCTGCATTCAGGGGTTTGACTGTATTCACATTTACAGAAATGACAACTACTGTCTAAGGCTGATAGTGGAAAAGACAGTGGATGTGTCTGATAGTGTGACAAAAGACAAGCCAGGGACAGTATCATTTTGGAAGACAGCCAGTATCTAAGCCCTTCTCTACCACATTAAGATTCTCACAAGGAGTCTTGTAACTTTGTGTATGATGATGAGGCAATCCATACGTGGACATCTTGTTTTTCTAACAGACAGCAGATGTAACCAATAAAGTGGGTCAAAAGCAGAGTATTTTCCTAAATTCCTGTTAAAAACTTAGTCAGAAGCCTGAAATGCAGAGTGCAAAATACTTTTTCCTTTAAATAAAAAACCAAACCCATATATCTAATTCTTTCTTCAGTAGTTTGTGCAGTCTTCAGCACCTCTAAATCAAGACCTTTCCCCAAAACATGCAACTGTCCTCATGCTCCAGGGGAGGGAATGGAAAACAAAATTTTTCAGCAAAATTGCTCCTGGACATGATTTGCTATTGCCTCTGACCAAAGACTTCCTAAACTGTAATGAATCACCCTGACAGTTACAAAAAACTAAGCAATAGTACTTAGAAATGTCCACAGAATACATATTTTCCCAAGCCACATAATTCTAAACATTAACCAGAATCTTAGATGGAATCCATTTCACCTAACTTCAGGCATCTGTAATGTTTAGAGCTGAGCTAAACAATTAATCTAGGCAGTGTCTGCTGTCATTTGACAGAAACAGAATTTTGAAAGCACAATTCATTTGACTTATTTTAGCCATCTTTACCAGAATGATCTACATTATAATATAAATATTAAAAATAAGCCTAATGTGCCCAGCTTAGATATGTGGTAATTCACATTTAGTTTGATCAGTTCCCCTTCTTAAAACAAAGTTTAAGAAGTACAGCTTACATATCTGAAAGAACTACACAAAGGAACACATAAGACAGAGAGCTTTTCAAGTTTCCTTTAACAGCATCTCCCTTAATTACACTGAAAGTTACAGCCCACAGATCGTATTTAAAAAAAACCCATAAAACTGAAACACACCCAAGTAATGTCCAGAGAAGCCTGACTTTCCCTCAAATTTGAGAGATTTAGTGAACCAATGTTCCACAAGTAATTTCTTACTTCACAAGTTACTAGGACCTGTTAGTCCTAATGATATTTAGATTTGAAGGGATATCTGGAGGTCATTAGGGCTAACTTTGAGGATTGATTTAATTTCAAAAGTAGCTCAGGTTCTTAAGGGCCAAGTCCAACTGAGGGATTAGTATCTCCAAGAATCCACAGCATTTTTGGGACACCTGTTCAAGTAAAAAGTCCATTGCATCTGCAAACATTACAAACTATGGTGGAAAAGAAACAAGACTGCTGTTAGCAACAACACTCTGCAGTCCTTCATTTAATAGGTAGCATTCTACATGAGAAAGAAGTAGAGGAAGCATGTACGTACACTACCTAGAGAGAAACCCAACCATCTGTTAATATTTCTTTGGCAGAGTTCAGTAAGCTGCCCAGTTTGATTCAGTGAGATAATAAAATCAGCTTTTCCAGTTTTATTCTTTAAAAGAAAAAGAGACAAAAAAAGAGAAAAGGTTTCTTTAAAGAAACCTAAGGACAGGAGATGCTATAGTCTTTTTTGATAATTTTGCGAAAACAATCTACTAAACAATGGGTTTTATGAATGCTCAATTATGTCTAACTGACAACCAGTAGCTAGTGATAGCTAACAGCTCAGGTAGATATAATCTCTGTTCCTGATGTCCCCAGATCAGTTTTAAACAACCCTGACTACAATACCTATATTTGATCTTTATTTCATAAAAGAAGAATGTGTTGTAAGTGAAAGAACAGGAATGAATGAGGAATTATGGTATAGCTGCATACCTGGAACAGCCTCAGAGAAATTACAGACATTGCAGGTATCAAATCACTGAATTAATTATCTAATGAAATGTCATTTCTCAGTTCCCTCCTTCTACATTGTAATACTGCATGCCCTTGAACTGCTACCTGTACTCACTCACAAGTCTTTATTGTTGGGAAAAAAAAGGAATGAGATACACAAACATACTTTCTATTATATATGCTACAGACAATTCCAAATTATGCCAAATAGTCAGAATGGGGTTGCAAAAATGCTGCAAAAGCAACATTGACATATATATATATATGTGTATATATATATATATATACATAATTCAGGAGCAGGAACTGTTTTTGCAGTACCATCAAAGCTATAGCCAAGTTAGTGGGCATAGATATAGTCATATCTTTATTCTGTATGATAGAATGGTTCATTGCTTTCTGCTGTATATTCTGAAGGGGAAATTAGAGCAGTTAGGCATGGATGTTCTAGGGATGATAATATCACCAGCAAAGAAATCAAACCAAAAGGATTTGGCCCTCATTAAGACAGATGAACCTTGTAACTGATCCTTCCAGAAGAGTTAAATAAAGACACCAAATAGCGGTCGATGTCCATATGCATAATTTCTCCTCTTCTTTCAGCTCATAAGAAGCAATTTGACCAGTTACAGCTTTATGGTGATTAGATGCTTTAGGCAGAGGTGAATGGTCCTATCTGTGCTAAAGCTGGTGACCTCCATCACCATCAACTATATATAAATGATACATTTCCCAGAGGTCATATAAAAGTCATGACACCTTTGCTAGAGGAACTGCTAGGTTAAAAAATGGTCCGTTCATAGTTGTCATATTCTTTGTGAAAAACAATTGTCTGATGAGTCAAAATGGCCTTTTCTGATTACCCTTCATCTAATTTTGTATGTTTTCAAAGAAATACTCCTAGTCACTAGCAGTATTGTCTAAACACAAAGCTGCATCATGCTGCTGTCTGGTACCCAGAATCCAAAGGCTTTGCTTTTAGAGTCAGCATGCATGAGGAAGAGGATTTTCACAGTTGCTTTGAGTTGTATTTCTTAAGAGATGTGGCTTTGCTTTTTTATTATTGCTTTAAAACAACTACATCTTTTGTACATTAATGTGAATATGGAAGTGTACCTTAGACTAGAGTTTCACTGTATTTTTCCCCTCCTGCAATGAAATGCTGAGCAGTGCTTCATTTGCCAAAAACCAGATGCTTCTTCCTGTTCCTCTTGTAGCCAAATGCTTGATGCGGATGGGGTTTTGCATCTGTTATACCAGTTATGGGGATTGCAGGAACTCATTAGCGCTCAAGCCCTATGTCAGTAGACTTCCTTTGGGAAATAGAGGGAAATGAGTGCCCCACAAATAATCCACAGCAGGAGGTTTCATCCCTTCAAAAATATCAAGACAGGTATCTATAGTTCTGTAGCTATTTCTGTAAGCATTTCTGAAATACCTACTTTTTCTCCATAAATATGCTTATATTATCTGCTGCCAATGAACAAGTCTGATCTTTGACTTCACTGGGAACAGAAATATCAGAAAATAAATCAGTAATTTATAATTACCTGACTTTTTAAGGACTGGATTTACTTTGACATAAGTAATCCGTGTACTGCAGATATATAAAAACCAAACTTTGGAGGCTGCTCTTCAAAGTTACACCATAGGTACTGGCAAAGCTCTACTTAGATTTTTTTTCATTTTTATTGGCATCTTCACAGGACAACACCTTGTTGGCATAAGAATACACCCAACTCCATTCCTCCTTGCTAAGAGTAGCTGGTTGTTACAATGGATATTGTCCAGGAATTACCTGAAATTGAATGTTTGTTGTAAGTTTATCACTTTTTTTCAGGACAGACATTTTTAACTAGCATGGAAAAATGAGAAAAGGATTATATTTGTTTTCTTTAGTTTTCTCCAGAATTTATTTAGGGAACAAAGGTGCTGCCATTTGGATTCTTAAAGTATAAAAACCACATTTGCTCCCTTTTATGCTGAATAAACAGACCAAGCTCCTATGAAATGTCAGATACATTCTTAGCAACTGAGATATTTCTCATAAAGGATCAGCAAATGTAAGCATTTTAAAAAAATTTATAATTAGCAGCTTTGCCTTTTCAGTCAATCCTATTCTTCTAAATGTTAACATCCTAGAAGTTCTCTTCTGTTCCCTTTGAGCTCTGTTGCTTGAAACATATGAGATAATTTTTTGTTTTTCATTTGGCTGCCATATCCCCAGGGAAACAGAAATTAGTCTGTCATTTATTGAGTGTTTTTGAGAACAGTTGCCCAACTACCACCTCTTAAAAACCAGTTGGCCAGCTATGCCACACCAAGTAGGGATTGCCAATGGGTACTATGAAAAGTGTGTATGTTCCCCGTTCTAAGATGAAAGACATTGCAAAGCACTTAAATACACTGTTGAGAATGAATAGAACCACTGAGGATTGAATGGTTATTTTCATATACAGGCAGAAATTATACAAGTGAGTGATTGTGTAAAGCAGCTCAGTTGAGCAGAGAAGGTTTTTCAATAATAAACTCAAGAATTATTTTCAGAACTTCTGTTGTTAAATGAGTGGCAGCATTTGTTCAGATTGTTTTTGGTTTGACAGCTGTGATAAGGAATCCACTTTGTTCCAGTCCTTGTAGTAAGTTTCTTCACTTATCCCAACCCAAGAAGCCACACAGAAAATGACCGGATATAATTTATACCACAGCCTATGAGAACAGAGGCTTGTTTAATTTCCAAAACCATCCTGCTTCATGTATTATTCCCGCAATTTAATGTAATGACTTTTTTAATGTTTCACTTGGATTCACTTCAGTAAAATGTCCTCTACCCTCCCTCCCTCCAGTTTCCTGCTTAGAAATTGCAGCTTAATGAGAATTTACATGGTTGAAATTAATTCTGCTCCATCAACTCTCAACTATTTTGTGAATGGTTTACAAGTTGTGGGTTAGTTGAACGGCAGATGCAGGGACACCAAGCTGGCTCCTTGCAGAGCTGAGTCTGGTCTGGCAAGAATTGTATGCTACTATACAGTGCTGTGGGAAGGCATCTTTACAGTTTCCAGGATCAGGTTGGCCCAGAAACAGTTCAGACACTTTACAGAGCCTAAAATAATATCATCTGGTCTCCCTGCACTATGCAGAGTCAACCAAACAACTCAGCATAGAGCTGTCCAAGTCTGCAATGGTTGTCTTGGAAAGGAAGTATAGAGTTTGATGGTCACTGCATTATAGCTCATAGAGCTTTCTCCATGCCTCCATGCTGCTTTCCTGGTCCAAGGGATTATTGCTAAGAGGCAGAATGCATAGACCCAGCATGGGTCTGTTGCCGTGCCTGAGCTGATACACACTGGTAGAGTGGGAGGCTGGGACAGAGACGACTGAATGGCTCTGCTAAAGTCAGCTGTGGTCTACCTGCCTTGTTAGTTCCACCAGACAGCATAGTCATCGACTGTCTTTTGTCCCATGCTTGCTCAGTTCTTTTGTATATCTCAGGTATCCTTATTGTCCTTACCAGCGGACAGATGATGATAAATTCCTTTCTGAAACAAGACAGATTTTGGGAATACTTATCAACTAATGTTTGAGGAAGAAATGCTTTTTCTGAGTAAAAACCTAATTTCTGGTTAAAACATATTTATTTGCTTAATGGAAGTATTCTTCTGGTATAAGAATAACAAGGGCATTTAGTTTTTTTTTAAAACTGCTTTTAATCATGTTACAAATTTCCATCCCATCTGATGTAGAATGGAATGAAATAGAATGGAATAGAATTGAACAGAATAGAAAAGAATAGAATATTTCAATTGGAAGGCACCTGGAATGAATGTTTAGTCATTCTGCCTAACCCTTTCAGGGCTGACCAAAAGTTAAATATTAAGGGCATTGTCCAAATGCCTCCTAAACACCAACCGGCATGTTGCGCAGGAATGTTTTAGCCTTCCTTCTGATTTCAGCTGTGGAAATTTCCTAAAGAAACAATATTTTGAAAAAGAAATTTTGTGGAGAGACAGGGCACTTTGATTTTCCTCCTGAAGGTATTAGAGTGGGTACTTGCTTACAGGCACTGCTCAGTCATATGCCTGTCCCTTCAGAGGTGGGCACTGCAGCAGTCATTTTCCCAGGAGATGCTCGCCTCTAGGACTAAGGAGGCTGGTACCTCCAGCTAGCATTCCTGTCTGTGTAGCAGGTACCTGCCTAGAAGCACTTAGGGGTCTGATTTTCCTCAGGCTCTTGGACTTTTGACATAATACATGGGAGACTGGAGGTACTGAGAATGACAGATCCTTGCTAAGGGTCCAGCCATTAGGACATTGAAACAGCAACAAGTGGGACCAGCCAGCACAGTAAAGGTTGCATCAAAGCTTTCCTTTGTGTTTTCCTGCAAATTGGGAAAAGTTTATGGAGCCTATGAGCCAAATTGTGCCAGGGAATTTAATGGGAGAGTGCTTGTTAGTACAGACCAAAGGGATCCAGACAGGGAATATTTGCATGGCATAGGGGTAACTTGAGGAGGGTTACATAAAATATCTAGCTTCTGGGGGAGCTAGTCATTATTGGTCCGGAGTCTTTACAAAGGGAGCCTCCTCATCCCCAGCTCCATAACAGGCATTCCTCCATCCCAAATATGCTGTACAGCAAGGCTGTTCAAGAGCCATTAAAACATCTCTAAATTATATTATTAGTTTTTGACAATGAGTTTAAAATATTTCTGAAGAGGAGCATATTACAGGAGGTCCTTACTTTATACTGTTTCTGGAGATAAAAGGGTTGAACCAGAGCAGATCCAGAGAATGTAGAATATAACCTGCTGCTCGATGGCTGCCAGTGAGCATTACTGCCCATTTAGGAGCACAGGAACAAAAGACAAACTAAATTATTAACTGCACGTACTTGAAAAGAATCTTAAAGATTACATCGTATTGCATGAAACCCTTTTATCAAACTCCACATCAACAACTGTGAGTATATTAACTCTGAACTTGATACAGCATTTAATTGGCCCAGGGATCTGGCTTAGCTCCCGATTGGGCCTCTTGAACTTTTGTGCTGAGAAACTTCTTCTCATGCCTCGCTTTTCTAGTGTTGTCTGTTTTCTGATAGAGTCTTCTGGGTACTGAAATGTTGAGAGTGCATTAAAAAACACCAGTTTATTCAAAACTAGGTTTGCAGAAATTAGTAAATGATGGGTCCTGCATGAGTGCTGAGAAAGCCAAATGACAGAGGTGAAGGGGCAAGTTTACATGAAACAAAGCCTAACCTGTATTTAATTTTATTTTACTGTAATACAAGCTGCATATCCAGAGGAATAAGAAGCTTTGGGAGTCTTATCCTATAATGATCAATTTTAGGTATTTCTGAATACAACACTGATCTCCCTATATATTTTTTGAGAACCTCAAATGTGCTGCGTGACATTATTTCTCTTCATACACCTATATGTGACCTTAGAAAATGTCTCTTTAGGATGGCATCTTATCTTCCAAAGCTTTTTTCTTTTGAGAAAATTTTCTAATGCATTCATTCATGATATGTATAGCCGACTTCTTGCTTTGTTGTGGGCATATCTTAACTTTTCTTTGGAGCAAAACTTATACTCCTTGAAACTGATGCATGCTAGTGCAAAGAAAAGAATTGTAGCAGCATTATCCACTCCCGACAATTTCAGATTTCTGGAATTATCTGTTTTAGAGTAAAGGAGATTCAGGGAACCCCCAAAATTAAGAAATGCCTTTGTGGCTGATTTTTCAGCCTTGTTCTTCCAGCTCTCAGCAGACTCTCTAGAAGACTGCCAGGGTGTAAATTCCAAAATCTCTTATTCCTTTCAGCACAGATTTTACGCAGCTGTGAAAATACGTAGCACCTCAGAGTAGTGAAGTATTAATATGGGAAAATCTGCTAGGAGAAACTAATTCAGAGAGAATTTATGGAACTTCATTTTTTTACAAATATTTTTTGTGAGTGCTTATCAGGCAGAAGAGAATCCGAGGGCAAAGACTGTTGTATTCATTTTCAATCAGAATGACAATCTTATTGTTCTCTTTTTCAATATGGTAGGAATATATTTTCTCTTGGTATTACAATGCCCTTTTCTAAGGAAGCAGCAGTAAACTTTATCTGAGGTATGTTAATGAAGTCTTTTGACAGAAGACAGACTTCATAGGAAATTCCTACCCCACTTTAATTCAGCTCTCAATAACAAGGGCATGAAGAGCTATACAGCCTTTTTTAACTTTGCAAAATTTTTTTGCTAAATTTTACTTTCTAAAAATATAAAACTATAAAAATATGGAAAAAAACCCTTCCCATGTGTGGAGTTCAGTTTGGCTGTCAGGTTTCGCTCACAACACAGCACTAAGGATTCTTCTTTTTCCAAATGCCCTGTTAAAAACAGAGTCATACCCCATTAGAACAACTTATAAATGATATGCTTCACCACCTTCCTTTGAAAAAATGGGGATTAGTGAGGAGACTGTCAGAGAGTTTAAGGAGCATATTAGAATTGTTCCTCTCTGCAGCGACGAGTAAGTATTTCCATCTTCCACAGAAGAGGCTCCAAATAGCTTTAGCCTGTTCCAACTACTGTAAATAGATTGAGTGCACAGAATGAAGGTGTCTAGAACCAGTGCAGACAAATTGCACACTTTAGAAGATAAAGGAATCTAGTTTCCATCCCCACTTTGAGCTGGGAATCAATGAAGAGATCTCTGAAGGAGTGTTTTGCTGCATGGTATTTATCCCTCAGCTGCCTGGAAGTGGGCTTCAGTCAGTCACACACTGGCTAGAAAGGAAGTTCCGTTGCTCCTTTGCCTTTAGGTGATATCTGACCTACAGTCATTGCGGATACACCTAAAAATATTTTAAAGTTTTGGCAGTTTGCAGCAGGAAGGAGTCCCCAGTTCATGTCAACTGACAGAATATTTTACTTTTCTTGATGGGTGGCTTTCCCAGGCTATCCTGATTTGTGCTACCTAAGTTAAACAGCTACCAGTGTCTGAGATAACAGATATTAAGGAGCTTAGTTAATTGCAAATTACCTGCAGACACTGTGCTTCAAATTTACTGTTTGTTTATCACTCTTGAAGAGAAAAGGGATTAAAAGCAGTTTTTTGATGTTAACATATTTCTTAAAAACTTCTCCAAATAATAAACAACAAAGGATTGGAAGAGATGTGAGTCACTGAGAATTGGTATTTCAAGACTGTTATGATATAAAGCTTTTCATAAAATTATGAGGCTTCACCTTAAAAGCAATTAATTTTATCCTCCCTATTGGAGTGAGAGGAATTCTAGAATCTCACTGCTCTAATTTTGCAACATCTTTATTTAACTACCAGAAAAAAAATATTGTGTCATCATCCTCCAACTTTAATTTCTATTTTCTTTCCTTATGCTTGTTTCTCAGAAAATGTACTGACTGGGTCTGTCTGAGATGGAGTCAATTTTCTTCAAAGTAGCCCATATGGTGATGTGTTTTGGATTGGAGACTAAAACAGTGCTGGTAACATGCCAGCATTTTGGCTGTTGCTCAACAGTGCCTGCACAGCACCCATCTCTCTCTCTTTCTCAAGCTGCCTCCCCAGCAAGGAGGTTGGAGGCAAGCAAGAGGCTGGGAAGGGACACAGCTGGGACATCTGACCCCAACTGGCCAGAGGGATACTTCAGGCTATATAATGTAAGGCTCAGCAATAAAAGCTCAAGGAAATGAGGAGAAAGAAAGTGACATTCATGATTGTGGGTTTTGTCTTCATAAACAACCATTACCTGTGCTGACCGTCAGCTTTCCTGGAAATGGCTAATCATTTGCCTTCTGGTGGAAAGTAGTGAGTGAATACCTTATTTTGCATTGCTCTGCATGCAGCTTTGCTTCACCTATTAGACTGTCTTTATATTTGCCCACAGTTTTTCAGCTTTCCTTCCAATTCTCTGCCCCGCCATGCTGGATTGAGTGACTGGGTGGGTGCTTAGCTGTTGGCCAGGATCAATCCACTACCAAGATGGAGAACAATCACATTTTCTTACTCTCTTCCAGGCCTTATTTTTCTAGCTTTTCTTAGAGCTGGAACATATTCAGCCATTCTCCATAAGTTCCATTTCGGACCCTTTTTCCTGACTACAAACTGCCTCCTATTTAATTATTTATTTAGTTAGTTGGGTTTAATTTTTCTCTAGTGAGAATATTTCTACTGATACACCCTAGGGCACAGTTTTCTTTTTCATTGCACTATGGTGCATCTCACTTAGGCACACTAAGTTTCTGACTGCTACTTCTTGTGACTGTGAATAATACAAAGTATTTATTCTCTGAGCAACACAGCTCAAAAAAAAGGAAAATGTTGATTGTGTCATCAGAGGTGTGTTCACAGTACTAAAAAGTCAAATAGTAATTTACTACTATTGTGTATTATACTACTATTACGTATTATACTAGTATACACTGAAGGAAAACATTTGCACTTGCTCACACAGTCTGAAAGGCCTGTACAATAAGATCAGGATTAAAATATCTGAAACATCAGTGGTACTTTGGAGATAGTAAAGTATGAACTCTTAAACCGCGTGCTTCAGATTTTGAACTATGTCAAATTTTGTGAAAAACATTAATCTTAGAGTGGATTATACAAGTCTTAGAAGGGAAAAGTGTCATGTGGCTTTTACGAACCATTATGCGCTACAAGACGAACAACGACACTGCTAAGGTAGAGTTCATTTCATCTAATGTAAATGTATTAAACACTAAGGTGAGCCTATTTTTGGGCAGATTTAAGCTGCCTTCTTTTTTCTTTTCAGGGAAACAGGGTTACTTTGTTTCCAAGATACAACTATGATGCAGCTCAAAATTTAGACATGTATATCTGTAGACATTTACACCACAGTCATTTAAATCAAGTTGTCTGAAACTGAAGCTGAATACTGCTCTTAGTGTTAGGTGATATGAATACTTCTTTTGGGTTATTTTGCCATTTGGGAAGGGTTTTCTAAATATCCTCCATTTCCACCTTGTTTTTTTTTCGAAGTTTCATTGGATAGTTTAACAAGCTTAATTCAGTTTCTTTTCAGATATGAATCTGAGTTTTTTGACACATTAACATGAAATGGCAAAGGATCAGATTCACTAAGGACTAAGAGGATCAGATTCAAAATGAAAGCATAAACTAGATTCCCTCTGCTTCTTCCTCCAGCTAAGGAGATTTCTGAGTGATTGCTTCCTGGAACATAAATTTTTCTTGCCCTCTACTTGGCTTTTTAATTACTTTTTATCAGGAATGAACAGAATTTCTGTCAAGCCCAGATATTTTTTACTTGGTTAAAAAAATAAAGAAAGAGGGTTATATACTTGGGAAAATTACAGAAAGACAGTTTATGGCTGTAGCAAGTGAGAACTACAGGTGTAAAATGATTATCAATTACTCATTTTCATCCAGCTATCTCACTGGATCCATTCTACCCACTATATTGTAGTGCATTTATCAACTTAATTCAGGCAGTAATTCGATTTTCTCATTTCATTATTCTGTATAGAGACCAATTGTTTTTGTAATTATGGTAATAAACTATATTTAGACCTGATTTAACCTCCCACTATTTTAGGCATCTCAGTTAAGTGTGTAAGCTGTGATCCTTTTTGGTCTTCCCAGTACGGAATGTTCCCTTTACATTTAAAGGAAGAAGAAATGGGGTTATCTAGGAAATTTAGACATAAAGAGGCCTCAGTGAAGAACTTTAATCAGGCAGGTTGGGTTTTGTCCACGGTCAGTACCACAGAGAGATACCTGATTCACTGTTTTAAAGGAAAACAATGCCAGATTTGCGAGAACCTTACTGGAATTTAACATGCTTCTTGAAATTTAGCTTAAATTTTCCTAAGGTTTTTGTGCATCTGCTAGCTTGAAACTTTGGAAGATTCTGAGCTTTCACAAGTTCTCCTGATGTTAGTCAAAGTTACACACAAAACAGGTGTACGGCGTAACTCTGAGGATTTGGGTTATTTCAGTGTAATTTTTTATTGTTATTTTTCTGAGCAGTGGTTGGGTCCAAACTAGGATAGAAATCAATGATAGCAAGAGGTCAATCTCCTAATAATTTACCCACTATCTACAAAAGCATCTATAAACTGGCTGTTTAAATGGCCGGATTTACAAGAGACATTAAAACTGATTTTAAGATTTTCATATAGTCCCTTGCAGTATGCTAATGAAGTATTGTAAAAAGCAAATATCAGAGCTGCAGTCCTCTGGTAGGGCAGTTTCTGCTCTGAATCCAAAACAGCTTTGACAGTTTTTGTTCCTTCTTTCAAAATCTTACACATAATATCTCTCTCCCTCTAATTATTTTGGTCTTTGTCTTCTTCTGATTACTTCCAAATTCAAGACATATTTTCTTTTCTACCTTGAGATATGTATATATTTTTTTCATGGAAAATGTATTCTTAAAATTTGTTAAATATGCTGTGAACTTCATCCCTGACCTTTTGTTTTCAGCTGTATTCATTTTATACAGTCCCTTGGTAATTGCTATAATGTATATTTTCGGATTTAGGCTTCTTTGTTCATCAACATTAGCCTTTATTTCTGGTGTATTTTTAGCTAGATTACATGCATAACCCTTGGGCATACATTAATTTATCTTTGAATGTTTTCCATTTCCCTCTGTGTCCTTTATCTCTATTGATTTATCCTACTTGATTTCATCCTGTGCTTTTACATTCTTCTGAAACTCACTCTTTGAAATTTAACATCCTTTTTTTTCCTTTTGTGGTTTTACCTGTGTCCTAATTACCATCCTAATTAGGTTATGAACACAATCGCAAAGAGTCCTACTCACTTCTGCAATCCTGTTATATTTACCACACACAGATCTAGCCAAAGATTGATTTTTTTCCTCTAAATTCCTTTTTCCCTACTGGATATATAGTATAATGCTGTGCTTTAACCACAGAATTAATAAATCTCTTGATTTATTTATCTTATGTAATGAGCCTAAATTTACTAATTCAGAACTTTAACACTTCGCTGTAGGTAATTTTTTCAAATGAAGACTATAAATTCGTTTAGTTTTGCTTCTTTTTCCAATACTCTCATTTCAAAATACAATAAATAACCTCTACTATCAAATTTTCAAATATAAAGTATGTTTATACTTTTCTTAAGAAACAGATTAGAACCCTATCTCCCTTTACAAATTTCTACACCTGCATGAAATTTTTCTCCTTTCCTCCTCAACTTCCTAATTTATCTCAGTTTCTTATATTAACCCTTTGCAGACTTTCACAGCATTCATCTGATCAATCTTTAATTAATTTTATCATATGCCTCTTTTATTTGTATGTGTATGAAATTCTTTGCCATGCTGACAATGTCATTGTAATTGTGATGTACAGAACAAAATTAAAATTGTTCAGGAATGTACTGGGATATTGTACAGCTTTAGGGTAATGAATATTCAAGTTGCAGTCACTTTTGCCACCGTACCATTAGGTAAATCCAAATACTTGATGCTTCTATGCAGATTTATCATAGAATCATAGAATGGTTTGGGCTGGAAGGAACCTTAAAGATCATCTAGTTAGGCATAGGTAGAGCAAAAACCTCCGCAGTGATTTGCCTTCATATTTGTTTCTGTCTCCCCATTTAAGCAACTTTCCCTTGCTTACAGTAGATGGTTTCCAGAAGCATACTCTTCTTGTGCTCAGCTCCTTCCTACTGTTATTTCTGGCTAATGCATTGAACCCGCCCAGTTTTCAGTTCTTTCACCTACTATATCTTTGAGGACCAGAAAGCATTTAAAGAGACTGAAGATTTTCTAATTTCATGTCTCCATCATATTCATGACCATATGACACCACATATGCAGAAAATAATTCTGTTTCTTAGAAAATTATCCTATTGCTTTCTAGCCTTCTAGACTTTCTAGACTGCTTTCTAGACTGCTTTCTAGATATTAAACCCTATAGATTCTGAGATAAATGGTCAAATTGCCTTCCTCCTATGGACACCAGCTTTCATCTCACAGGTAATGATTCAGTAACTTCAAAACAGTTCACCAGAAACTTCATTGCCAACTTTATTTTTCAACAACATTGTATTTAAGTTGAGAAAATGCTGGGAATTATTTGAAATCTTGTAGTCTCTTAATTTCAAAACCCAATCTAGTCCTCTAGTGTAAAACATTAATATTTGTTCTTTTCAGTAACAGCCTTGTTGTCTTTATTTTCCATTAGTAACCACTGCAATTGGACTGGGGCCTGTGTGTGTGTGACTATGGCTACTTGATCTCCTACAGTAAGGTGGGATAACACTGGGAGGTGAACAGGGAAGAAAGTAGTATGATTCACGTGTGACTTCTTCCCTGAAATCCTGCTCACAAAATTTGGATATATCATCTGTCCACACCACAGCACGAGGCAGCTCCCCCACTTATGCTCCAAGAGCCTAGATGCAGCTGTTTCTGCTTCACGTTCTAAAACATTTAAATCTCTTACGATTGCACGTGAGTTAGACTGAAAACCACCCACCTTGCAAGTATTTTTTGCATGACTTTGTGATCCACATAGTATTTTTTCTGCCATACACTTATGCTTCTTTCTAGCAGGTTTTAACTTTACCTCTTCAGGTTTCTCTCCCCACAGAGCTCCTCTTTCACCATCACATTGATAGGTGGTTGAGAGTTTCTATGTATGACTTGGCATCTATTAAGATCTTTTTTCCTCAGTGTCTTCTCTCTTTTGCTCTTGTTCCGGCCTATCTCACTAGCTCTAAACCCTGGTATTATTGATCTTATTCTTACTGTGCTCATCTTTTCCAGATACCCTTGCTATGAAATGCTTGTTCTAGGCACCGGGCAATGTGATAACTCAGTTCATAAGCTCAAAAAAAGAGACTCCCATCAGATACTTCAGTTAATGTAGATGCCATATGTATCCACATTTCTCTTTAATTGTCTGCCTTTAGAAATCAGCATATCCTGCCCTAGTTGCAAACTTTTTGTTTTACTAAGTCTAACGATATACAGTTTGTAACATTTTACAACCCACCAGGTTGAAGTAAAAGAGGATGAACACAACATGAAGCAATCAAAGGCCTGTGAAGAGGGCCCTCGTCACACCCAGTCAGACCCCTGGTGTAATCCAATTAAATTGAACAGTTTGCAGGAAAACCCAGAGGATTAAACACACTTACCCAAGCAAACCCATTTCCTACCACTTGAGGGGTATAGCTCTGAAAACATGCATCTGATTAAGTTCCTAAAATGGCAATTAAGGCTAAAAGGTTAGAGAAAGATAATAAAGCATTATAGGGATTCGGTGAACTCCAGAGCCCCATATCTCCCTCTTCCCCCCAGCCAATGCCAGCTGTTTCCTAATTAACCCAATGGTAGCAAGGTGTCCACAAGAGGATATCAGCTGATTAGCCAAAGAACTCCCTCTTGCTCAATGCTATTAGGTCTGTGCCTCTCAACTCCCTGTTTTACAAAAGTCTGAAGCCATCACCAAAGTTATGTCTGCGCAATATGCAACTACAGCAGCTGTACAGAAGCAAAGCTGAACAAATTCCACTAAAGCAATCAGCTCATGCTGAGTATTAATATTTATGTATCTGAGACCAAGGCAATGCAGTGAAATCATCACCTTTTCCACCTTTTTCTCAGTTTGCATCCTTTCTTCTCATCTCCCACCAGTCTTTCTCCAACACTGGAGTGTCAGTCAGACTCTGCCCTTAGGGAGCAGCTCCAAGGTGTCTGGGCACAACCAGGAGAACCTCAGCAGTCTGCTGTCGCCTCATCCTGACCAGAATGAGTTGTCAGGAAATCACTTGTAGATAAAACTTTTGCAGACACAAGCACTCACCTGCCTTTCCATTGATTTTAGAATCACAGAATCATGGAACAGTTTGAGTTGGAAGGAACCTTACAAATGATGTAGTTCCAACTCCCACCACCATGGGTAGGGACACCTTCCAGTAGATCAGTTTTCTCAAAGCCCTATCCAACCTGGCCTTGAACACTTCCAGTGAGGGAGCATTTTTGTAGGCTGGGGTTTAGACTTGGATTCGTTTAGGGGAGTAGCCAATGGAGGGAATATTGCAGAGAAACAGGTACTCTGGAAAATCATTTAGCAAAGCAAGATCTGGACTGCCCACTGGAAGCACATGCAGTATGCCTTGAATCATTAGACTCTTCACTACAGTCAGCGAGGCAACTCAGTTTCGGAACATAGGCACTAAAGCTGGTGTATTAATGTACCTTTGAAGACTTAGGTAGAGAAAATTGCAATAATCTTCTGTGTGAAAGGGAGAGAAATGGATTTGCCTTGCCTTGGTATGGTAAGAGGCATACTGGTGAGTCTAGCAATAAGATTAATTTTGCCTCTCTTAATAGTCTTTATTTCTGCATGTTTCATGGCTTAAAAGGTAATTTGCTTATAGTTTAGTAGAAGAGAACACAATTTTCAAAATTTTCTTATTATTACTAGAATATCTAAGCATACATTAAGATTTCTGTTGAGCCGACTGACAAATGATCTTTTATCTACAGTTTAAGTAGTGAATTTGAAACAGCATTTCTTTACCCTGTTTGTAGTCCTATCTTCTAAGATACCTTCTGAAAACCTACCCCACTTCCACATACCATTCAGCTACAGAATCACAGGCAATCATTTCACACATAATAATAGAGCTACTTTTCTAGTTGATATCATCTTGTGCATTTAATAGTAACATCCTGTGAAATTTCATATGCCACTTCTCAAATAATATATTTTTCTTCCTTAGAAGTGCTATGACAAATGCCAACCCGCTGTTTTTTCAAAATGTTTGACAATGGTGCATGTAAAGTCATCTGAGAATAACAGTGATAGAGAAGTCATTTTATAAAATGCCGAAACTTAGTCCTACAATGAAACTTTCATTCACTTGTCAGTGTTTAGATGGTTAGATAGTACAGTATCTTGTATTACTTCAGTATACCCACAGGCAGCTCTAAAGTTGAAAGGTTTATGTTGCTGTACATTAGATGTTTTAAGTCTAGATTTTGTAACACTAAAATTAGACACCAAACAGTAAAGCAATCAATATACTTCTTTAAACGAAAAATTAATTAGGATGTAAGATAGTTTTAGGGTTTTTTGCCTTCTCAATGATATCCATTGTCTACTAATAATTTATCCTTTTCTATTTACACACAGAACTAAACTCAATGCAACTTACTCCTGTGCAAAAATTTGATCCAGTGCATACATAATTTCGTTTCTCTACTATAAAGACTTGTTTTAAGATTTTTGAGAGCAGTTACATCTCTAAAAAGAGCAATTGCTTGTGTACATTTATTTAAATATAACCAATCCGAAAAGTTGTAAAATTTTGTTTTTCCAAATTCTAACTAGAAAATATTTGCAGTTTTCACAATTGACATTTAATAATTATAATGCTATAATGTTTTGGCTAATTTTATAGATACTTAAAATGAAAATTCTATTAAGAAATTAAAAACATTTAAAATAGAAATGTAAAATAAATAAAACTATAAAAAGGATAAAAAAGGAAGAGGGAAAGAAGTAGAGAAGTAATTCAGCAACTGTCAATTCTATTTAAATTTAAGCAGTTAAGTAAGGTGAGACATACAAAGAAAGCTACTTTGAGAAATACTTCAAGCAAAATAATTGTGTGGGTGCTACAGACCTAGTAAGTAAAAAGCTAAAAGATGGAACTATAGCTGTTCAGTCAGTGCATTTATAGAGCTCCAATTTAAATATTTCCTTTATCAGTCATATGAGCAGGGAAGATGGTAAACTTGTTGAATTAAACTTACAGAGGCATTTGACTTGATGTTACATGACACTTTAATTAACAAATTAAAATTACTTCAAAGGTCTGCAAGGGATATTTAAAAATTATTAAAGATTGTTAAATGATAGGTCTCAAAATATGAATGTAAATTGAAATTGTTGTTGTTCATCATCAAATCCTTTCAGTGAACTCCCTCAGGGGCTGGTTCTTGGACTCAGATACATCATGTATTTATCCAAGATCTTTAAGAAGCAGTAAAATTATTACTGGTATTGTGTGAGGAAGACCCAGGGACAGGGTGAATGGTAAAATTGGAAGACGCTAACTTCCAGATGAAGCAATTTGGGACTTGTCACATAAGCAAGTAAGAGTTGCAGGGAGGAGGTGTTGTGGCATATCCCACAGTCTTGATCTCCCAAGGCCAAAGCACCTGCTCTGTCATCTGGAGAGCCTTTTCGTTCACTGAAAGCCAAGCAGCAGAAAGGGAAAATGATTTTTCCTCTTTACCTGCACAGTTAGAGTGTAAACCAACTAGAAACAGAGTAAAGGTCCTAAAAGACATGGTTTAAATTATTTTGTGTTTCCTTGACATCTCTTTGGAGGCTGGAATATTTTTTTTCCTTTTACAACTTCTGTCCCCCAAAGAAGAGTAACTGGAATGAAAAGCAGTGCTGACCTAAAACAGAAGGGAAAGGATGTATAGCTTTTCTCTGTGGGAGCAGCTTACTTAGTTTCAAATGTGGATATTTTCAAAATAGTGTAATGAACTCACGCAAGGGCTTATGGCAGAACATTACTTATGTGTTTTGTGGTTTTCTGATATTTGCAGTTGTGTGATTAACATAAAAATAAATCATAAAACTATGAGTCTAAATCAGCAAGGCTTAGTTTGCGTGAATATCAACACTTAAGACTAGTGTTCAGCATGTGGTAGTTTTGTCTTCTCAGTAGTATGTAAAACTTTTCAAAAATCCCCACAACATCTTTAATGAGAAAGCATTGTGGGATGCCATTTTTTTCATATTTTTGTATTTGTCAATTTTCCTTTAATCTCAACACAATCAGTAAAGTTCTATATCTCATAATACTTTTGTTATTATTTTAAACTAAGTCCAAAAATTACAGGAAGTTAAAGACCAAAAGCCTATGAAAGTTGCAGTTGGAAGTATCTTTGAATGTTCAAAACCAAAGAGATATCAATTAATGTGTATGTCATTCTTTCATTTCTAAATTGCTCTGCCATTATTTCCTTTCCAATGTTTAGGAAGTTTTTAGGGAACATGCTCACAAATAAAAGCAATTTGTCAGGAGTGCTGTAAGAAAGACAGTATGGTACTGAAAACACAGCAGATACCATTATTAGAAACATGACTTCTACTGTAAACACTTTAGTTCAACTTTACCATAGAATAAAAGATGTGTTAAACTTTCCTTAATTGCCTATGGGAGCAAAGAAAGATTCTGATCCCTGCAAACTCAAACTGCCTAGTCAAGCCATTCTGTCCACCTCTGGATGCTCTGCAGGGATCAGATGACCAGGAAGCAGTGCTGCTCACTCTCACATCTCTGTGGATTTGGACATTGTCACTGCTACTGTCTGCCCACTCAGAGCTGAGTTGGGTAACACACGCTGCCAGCTAATATGGCATGTACATCTGCCTTATGGAAAAGGCATGCCTTCAGTGCCAGTCAAAACCAGACCACAAACCCCATGCTAATGGCAAACTGACATAATTTGCACATGTGTCAGTTCAGAAGCATGTGTGAAACGAGTAGGCTCAGAGGTGACCTTATCACTCTCCACAATTACCTGAAAGGAGGTTGTAGCCAGGTGGGGGGGTCGATCTCTTCACCCAGACAAGCAGTGACAGGACAAGAGGACATAGACTAAGCTGTGCCAGGGGAGGTTTAAGTTGGACATTAGGAAGAAATTCTTCACAGAAAGGGTGATTGGATATTGGAATGGATTGCCCAGGGAGGTGGTAGAGTCACTGTCCCTGGAGGAGTTTAAAGACTTAATGCCATGGTCTACTTGACATGGCATTTGGTCATCAGTTGGACTTGATGGTCTTAGAGGTCTTTTCCAACATAATTGATTCTGTGATTCTGTGAAATCAGTGTAATTGAGAGAAATATGTAATTAACATATGGGCCACATCCTTTTCTTCTCTTATTACCAGACCCTCAGGAAATACTTCAGGTCAACTATGAAACCAGCTGATTTCCTTTTCTTTCATCACTAAAGACTGCTCTTTTTCTTTGTCAGCAGAAAACAGCTCTCAGGTGATATTTCAAATGTTCTCAGGACTTGCACAGTGCTGCTGCAGAGAAAGCTATACCATTGCCAACACTGAGAGCATGGTCAGGTTAAAGCTGGATTAGTATACCTGAAAATTATGACTGCAGCAAAGCTGTATTATTCGCAAGGAGTTCATAATTTTATTCTCAGGATTAAAAAAAAAAACTCAAAGCAAAGAAAGTACCAAAAAAAACCCCCAAACTGCCTAACATTGTTCTCTTAAGGAAAGACATATACACGCTTTGCTGAAGTGACAAACATAAGTGTGAAATTAATAGAGCAAAATTCCACAGTCACATATATATAAAACATTAGTTCTGGCTTAAGCTCAATATTTACTTAGAAGCCTAGTTAATAGTTTTATCTTTGGTGGTTTACTTTTAATTTAAAATCCGGTTACAGCAGCCTTCCAAACATTACTTACAATATTTTGATACATTTGTGTCAGATATAACTGGATCCTAAAAAGCTTTCAAAAATATTTAAAATCTGCCCTTTGGATGCCAGACCCTATTTGTCCAAGAAATTTAATGTTTCACATATTTGAAGAGCTTAGAATATGTACTGCATTAACATGAACTTTGACTCAGGTCACCATCTACCTAATTATTCCTTATAACAATGGCATAATAGATTGCTATAAAGGCTCTGCAAAGCTTAATAGCTCCATTTAAATTTGTTTTCTTAGATGGAAAATGAGCGTGTAAAAATCTGGTCTATAAAACAGTATCAGAATTGACTTCTTTCAAAAGACAAAATGAAAATCTATACTGAAGTAAGGTATTTTGCAATTTAGACACTTTGATCTTAAAGTTCTTGATCAAGTGAAAGTGCTTGTTTCTGATATATATGAGTACAATTGCTGAGTATTTCAGACAGTTTTAAGTTGAATAGAATTACTTGTATGTTCAAATATCCTCAAGATTGAGTCCATCTCTTGTGAAATGGAGACCAAGCAGAGATTGCTAAATGAAGATATATTTCAGTAACAAATTTAATTTTTTTTAATTGCTGACTTTTTTAATAGAAAGGAAGTCCCAAAGCTCTAAGAAATGCCATTAAGGATCAGTGTTCTAAAGTCTATTTAGATGGCAAATCAACACTTTTTGCTCTGACATCAGAGATTATTTGAGATGCATTACCCTAGGGATTATTATCTGTCTTTAGCAGTTGGATATATTTTAAAGTTAATCTATTATGAAGTGTAAATTCACATAGTTCAGAATCAGGATGCAGAAGATGATAACAAAGTGCTGCTTTAAGAGATGATCCATAGGAATCCTAGTATCAGCAGGCAGGTGTCACATTTGTATGCATTTCTCATACCCTGCTTGGATCTCAAATGGATAGCTGCCAAGTAGAATAAATTTGCTTTCTTTCTCATGTAAGACCTTCTTCTTGTTGGTAAATAATATATTTTCATCAGGAAAGCATGAATATGTAAAACCCCTGAAAAAGATAAAATACATATTTATATAATCACTCATAGCCAGGCCATGTTACTGCAATAAATTATACTGTTTGATGTAATAGTGAGAATAAAATGATGATCATAATGAACGGAGAGGATATCATTATTACTGTTCTCAATGTTCTGGCACCATGACCATATTATTCTCATTTCAGTAATATTTTTGTCAAGGCAGATGTTGTAAAAATCATAAACCTGATGATGCATCTTGCATTTCAGAATGAACTCCAGACAAAAACAAGACCTGTGCAGGGGGCACTAAAACCAGCAGATGACCACTCTGCTTTCCCCTTTGAATGCTGGGCTGTTGCTAACAACTTTGTTTGCAGGTCTCAATTGCCTTAGTGTTAACAGTGTCGTTGTAGTGATTGGAGTGATACCTCCCAATGTCACGGAAGGATTGAGGATACCCTGTATTTGCAGATGTCTGCATCAACAATGAAACCTTACATTCTTCTTTTGGATCTTTGATTAGAGTACTTCAACGTTTTTCCAGGCTGTGTTAAACACAACTTTATTTTTACTCTTATTTTTCTTACTTATTTACTCCTCTTATGATTTATAAAAAACCCACATTCGACTGCTAACGAAAAAGAGAAGTAGCATGATGGTTAGTAGTTAACAGACAAGAGAAGCATAGAAAAGGTTCATCCCACACTGATATCATCCACCTGAGTGAAAGACAGAGACTTCCAAGAGCAGAGTCATGACTCCTAGACTTCCCAAAAGACTCATTCATACAGATACTCTCACTAGGTTTGCTTTATTGAGAATCGAAGACAATCATGGTCTTGACTCAAGAGCCTTGAATCAGGTGAAAACACATCTGTCCTTCAGTGTATTTGTCAAAAATACATGCTGAGTCTCTCATTGAACATCTAATTTGACGAAAACATTTTACAGGATAATTTTAGAGGCTGATGAAATCACTGTAATTTTAAAGACACTATGTTTATGAAAACTTCATAAGTTTAGTCTTAGTGATTATAATTCAGATGTGGATTAGCATAAATTTAGCAAAAGAGTATCTTACAAGAATGTTTCAGTTTGCAAATTACTCAATTCACTAACCATGGGGAGAGGCAAGTATCTCCAGAGATATCAGTCCAAGATCTCCTCCAGCCAAGAATATGGTGAAGAACAGGAATACAGTCAATTGTGAGACACAAATGTCAAAGCTAGAAGTGTGGATCAACCTCTGAAAATTTTCAGTGAACAGTAGATATTTGACTATCTGCATAAATTGTTCCTGATATTATAGTTGTATATATTGGTTCAACATGAGACAAGAATGCCACTTGGCTAAGTGCTTATAAGCACATTGCCATAAAAAACCTTTGTCATGAGAAAATACCATCTATCTGCAGTGTTTGGAATGCAAGCATCCAAACTTCATATACCAAGAATACCCACACATCTTCCTGAACTACTGTTAGGTGGGAGTAGCTGTGAGTATGTATCTATGAGAAATTATTTCAGAAATTTGTTATGCATATAATAGTGTGTCCATAAGTAATTTCAAGGTATTTACCAAGCACGCAAGGCTTCATACCTTTCTACTTGCTACATGATTGGAATGTAGATCTTATATTTCTTGAGGCAGGGATTGTGTCTTTATCCTCTTGATCTGCATATGAAATTGCATCAGTAGATGTTATATGGTCTGACTGCAAATATGGTTGCTTTAATACCTCACAAGCACGGAAAGCAAAAAAAGGGAGAAAATACAGCAATCACTGAGCATCTAACATTTATCCTGTCTTACCTTGTGAACTGATAGCATCATGAGACATCTTCTGACTGTTATCCTCAGGCATAATTCCATCACTAATTATTTTTCTTATTACCAATACTTGCAATTAAAGTCTTTGTAATTAGAACA
This sequence comes from Neopelma chrysocephalum, assembly GCF_003984885.1. Taxonomy (NCBI): domain Eukaryota; kingdom Metazoa; phylum Chordata; class Aves; order Passeriformes; family Pipridae; genus Neopelma; species Neopelma chrysocephalum. The sequence goes on along the minus strand of NW_020897694.1, from coordinate 24,217,836 downwards.
CCATGTTTTTATAAAACAATTTGCATTTAGTTAATGTCTCATTACTTTATTTATTATCTTTCTTTTTGCTCCCTCCCACAAATCAGAGTGAGATGATCTCAGAATGTCTTTTCAGAAAAGTTTAACTGGTGCTTCACTTGAAACCAGCTAAGAACCACTGAGTGCAAACCATCCAGAACTTCTTGTGCATGTCTCTATGTGAACATAACATTAGTGAAAACATTCCAAACTCACTCTTCAACAGTGTGACCCCACCCCATTACTTTTCTCTTGTCAGGATATGAAAAAGCAACTATTGCAGTAAGAGTGAAGGACAACTGTAGATAAACAGGAACAAATTATGATCTTGCCAAGAAGTGAACAGGAATTGCATTTAAAAAACCCCACTAAGCTATCCATTTAACATACCATTTGTAGTAAGCTGCAAAATGACAAGGAAACAGCTTGGGAGAATCATCTTAAGCTGTAAATTTGTATCTGGATTCAAATGTCTGAAAGAACAGGGATATTTGTCCTTATAGGTTTATATCAAATAAAGGAGAAAGGTATACAGAACTAATTTCTGAAAGTTATTCAGCTGGTGCTGAATTGCTGACATGTGTTGACTCTTATTATGGTGGCAGGACCTCTAGTAGCTATCTTTGGAAACCTTCCTGTTGTGCTCGCGGGTCCACAAGGACATCAACGATTTTCTTGAATCCTGTTGATGCCATCTGTTGAGTGCAGAGGTCCACTATATTGTAGCTGCCCATGCCATCTGCTTTGCACTTCTAACCTGCTCCATGTGACATGTTGGGTGGGCAGATAGCAGGCTAGCACACTGAACTGCACTGTGTGAGTATTTCTTAGCTTCCTTATTCAATATGCCTTCCCATCTCAGTTTTATGAATTGCCTCAGAAGGTTGCAGTCAACTGGTGAATCCCAGCAGTGACCACTGAGCAATTTAGAGTAATTGTTTTATGACAAGTCATAACTCCTGGGATTTACTATGAATTGAATTGGTGTTATTTATTGAAATAGGTTTATTTGAGAGAGGAGGTCATGTACTAACTTAGGCACTGTGCATTTCATGCAGCGTTAAGCAGTGGTAAGATTGACGGGGAGATAGACAATAGGTTAGCGAAGGCATATAGTGCTTTTGGAAAACTCCAAAAAGAGTCTGGCGTAATAAACACCTGAAGAAAAGCACCAAGATCAGTGTTTACAGAGCCATTGTGCTGTCTACTCTTTTATATGGTTCCGAATCATGGGTCATCTACCGCCACCACCTGCGTCTCCTAGAACGCTTCCATCAACGCTGCCTCCATACAATCCTGAACATCCACTGGTCAGATTATGTGACCAACACATCTGTTCTTGAACAGGCAGCAATCACAAGTATTGAGGCCATGCTACTGAGAACGCAACTGCGATGGGCAGGGCACGTCTCCAGGATGAAGGACCACCGCCTCCCTAAGATCCTGCTTTATGGTGAACTTGCCAGTGGCTGCCGCAAGAGAGGAGCTCTGAAGAAAAGATACAAGGACTCCCTGAAGCAACAACTCAGCCTCGGGCATATTGATCACCATAACTGGTCTACTCTGGCCTCTAATCGAGAGGCCTGGAGACAGACCATTTATAACGCTGCTGATGCTTTTGAGAAAGCACGCAGGATCACTCTTGAGGAGAAAAGACAACGCAGAAAGAATCGAGCCTTGCAGAATATACCATCTAAGGAGTCTTTCTGCTGTATCTTTTGCAACCGGACTTGCCTTTCTCGTATTGGCCTTTTTAGCCACCAACGCGCTTGCAAGAAACATGGGTAGAGCCCTTCCTAAATCTTCGTTCGCAAAGCCTAGCCATGATGATGATGAAGCAGTGGCCTTACTTCAGTTTTGATTTGACTTGCACTATCTTAACAGGAAGTAATTTTTTGCAAAACGACAGCATACATCTATAGTTTATCTTCTGTGTCTAGTTGGCATCTAAACTCCACTCAGATTTTACTAAATTTTTTTATTCCTCCTGGCTCATGTTATAAATTTATTTCACTTGGATTCATAAAAATCCATCAAGGCTCAGTGTACCTGTTCATCTTTGCAGCTCTTCACAAACTGTATACGCTTTCAGTACACAGCTCAACCTTTTCTTTTCCAGTACCTTACAACTGCAAAGTGGTGGCTCTTCACAGTTTTTTTTACTCTAACAGTCTTTTCATTTGATGATAGAAATTTATCTTCCACGTATACTGTCAGTGTTATTACATTTAGCAATAATGTACCATCTGATGACTTTCAGTAACAAATTACCAGAGTTCTGACTGTGCAATGCACTGGGTTTCTGATCATCCAGATGAATAGTCACTATCTGCACCCAAAGTATCTCCAGGTTCTGTGTACAGAAAATCAAACACAGCCTGGACACTTTGAATTCAGTGCAGACACATCGTATCAACCTACACGAAGACTAGTCTCAGTTGGGACTTTCAGGCAAGAGCTTATCTGTGGACATACAGTGTAGACCAGACTGGCAACACATGCACAGATGGTTTTACAGACACTTTGGACTCCTACCTTTTTCTTCATTATAATATTGTCATGTATAAACTTTTCTTATTATGGGAAAATACAGAAGATAGCTGTCACATAAACCGACTGCAACTGCAAAGGATATTGAAGAAGATTTTTTACGGCAATTTATATTGCAATACTAGAAAAAGAATCCTGGTTATAACAACTGTCTATTTGGTGCTATGCATATTAACAGTTTACTCATTCTGGTAAGGTTAACTTTAATAGTCTAAAATTTGTGTGTAACATAAAACCATAATTTAAGTTTTCTCTCTGAAGAAAATGGAGAAGCAGAGGAGCAAATAGTTCCAGAGGATGATCCATCTTACTAGTCTTATGCACCCATCCATCTCCATTTACTATGAAGGTATCCCAGGTGGTCACCTTAGACTAAATATCCAGGTTTTAGATGCCTGATGAAGTTTAAGGAGATGAATCCTTCTCTAGGTGGTGCTAGCCTTTGTTTAGGTCTGAGGCATAGAATGAAGAAACTAGAATCTGCCATTCAATCAGTGGGTTAGATAAAGGCCAGAGCTCCTTCTCTTGGGATATTTATTGTCCCAAGAGTACCTGGTCTGGAGCAAAAGTCAGACCATTGATTGGATGGCTCTGCAGGTGCTGTCAAAAGATGCTACGTATCATCTCAAAGCTGCAGTGCCTGTGCTCTTTTTCACAAAATTAGTCTGAATTCCCTCTTACAAGCTATGTGGGAAACATATGATGACTGACATGTAAAGTTAATCAACTTTGCAAGCGATACCTGAAAACTACCACCTTGTATTACATTTGTTCTTGAGAGGGAACTGCATTAGAAATTTTCCTCACTTGTTTGGTTAAAAAAATCCTGCTATGAAGTATAAACTATTACTTGCTGACCATCATGAAATAGCTTTCACTTCATTCTCTACTGTAATAGCAACTATACCTTGTAAGCAGATGGAAGTTAAGTAGATCGCTTTGTCATTCATTTCTGAAATGTCTAGCAAAGGCCTATGCCATACTTTCTTGAAGAAAAACCACATGGGAAAGTTTAAACACTGTGTGGAGTAAACAAACAGAAAGGATATGGGTAAGTTTTATTTTTCTGCCTCTGAGACACTTTAATGGTAGTAGAAATACCTTCATTTTGAGCAAGCTTTTACTTGTCATTCAAGGGCTTTTTGATTGAACAGGTCAAAAACCTGTTGAAAAAAACATTAATTTCAGGCTTTTTATAGAAACACCCAACTTCAAATGAAAAGGTTTTCCTTAGTACATAAAAAACTGCCAAAACAACCAATCCTCTAAGTTATTGGAAAAAATAAGCAATTTCCACAGCTAAGCCAAGAAGACTGACAGCTTACAATCTTTCAGAGGCCAAATGCCAGATGCCAGATTATATCAGAGATTTATTAGGTGGGGGCTAAGAGATGCTACCTTTCAGGGGATCCATTCTCTTCACATTAACTTATTGTTCTGTTTTTGCTGAATTGGGAAATTTGAAGAGAGTCACTGCTTTTTTCTCTCAGGTCTTGCTCAGGAGGCTGTAGCTCCAAACTCCACCATCCAGAACCTGCCACCTTCTTGGTCTTAGGTACGAATCAGTGATTTCTGCAATAGGCAGCAGCAGTATGAAATGGGAGGAAATTTTTATCTTTCCATTTAGAATTTTTTTTTTAAAGCCAATTCATTGGGATGCATTGCTTATTCAGATGTGAATAGATGAGAACATTTAAAGCCAGATGCCAGACACCTGTGCCTGTGCAATCCACCTGTCTCTGCTGTAGAAACAAAGATGATGGGAAAAACTACCAAAATCAGGAGCTTTCGCACTGGAAATACAACTCTGATGAAAAGTACTAATTGAGTTGACTTTGGCTCTAGGAGGTCTACTGGTACACTAAAAATTGCACATAGTTTAGTCATGAGAAAATAAATTTGCAAGAGATTTCAAGGAAAAGAAGCACTCACTGTTATCTGTGTGCTTGCAGGAGAGAATTAGCAAGTTCTGTGGTAGGTGAGGAGGTAAAAGGTGTAGAGAGCAAAGATCCAGTTCTGATCTTGCACTATTGTAAAGTGGAAAAGGGCATCATCATCAGATTTGCAAATCTGTTTGCAAATAATGACCAGTAGGGAGGCAATTGAGTGAGTCTGGTATCTTGCAAATCATGCTATATCAGCTTTTGAAGACCTGGTCATTTCTACACTTACTCAGTAGGAAGAGAGTTATGCAGGCATTAGTGCAGCTCGGACAGCAGCATGAGGGATGCAGGTTGAAAAGATGCTAGCTCCTGACAGAAACTACATTACTCTTATTTCACATAGTCATCTTCAAAAAACTCACCTTTTTGTCCTTTTATTTTTTGTTTCCCTGGTCAACCAGGGCAACTCAGAAAGGTGATTTGAACCAAACAAATAATGAGAGCCAGGCAGGGAGAGAAGTGAAGGCAGAAGCACCTTCTGTGGCAATCCTCTCAGGAAAAAAAAGACACTGAAGGGGTGGTAAAAAGTTTATAGTAGTGAAGTTATCCTGTGACAGGATACAAATTGAATGATTTTTGACACCAGAGAGCTGGTGAGGCAGAACTTAACCGTTTGGCAAATGCCCTGCCATTACACTGCAGGAACAGCGTAGGGATATGCTGTGCTTCTCCCCTCAGCTAAACAAATGTCAGTTATGGTCAGACCTGAGTGAGAAAATGTTCCCGTATCAGGAAGCAAAGAGGTGAATGAACCAAGACATGAGCTAGTTTCCCGGTACAGTTCCTCTCAATAAGTAGGGAGAGAGAAGGAGAAAAAGAAATACTGAGTGAATATCTCCCGAAGGAGATGGCAGCAGCTGCCTCTGTCATGGGGGGAGAGGAGTCAGACAAAGAATAGAAATAGGAAAGCTGGTGCAGGCTTGAAATTTGTACTAATATGTGAGACACAGTGAGAGAAAAACTATCAAAATGTTTATGCTGCCAGACCTATGGCTGTTGGGAAAGTGCATCTCTTGGCCACTGCTTGTAATGAAATAGCAAATGAAACCAGCAGTGTCTATGTGCACTGCTGTTAATGGGTGATACTAAAAAACTTAGTCCACTTGCAATTACTACTCCCAGAGTAGTCACTAATCTGTACTATTTTCACTCCAGTCAGCCCCAAGACACAGGCACTCATTGGTTTTCTATTTCTCAAGTACCTAAAAAAACATAGGCAAGCCAAAGCAATAATTTAGTTTATTATATGGCAAAGGTACACTAGTCACTTGGGTCCTCCTTAATCACCAACCTTGGCAGTATTTACCTCATTTTTGAGATATAAAAGATTGGATTCAAGCTATCAAAAATGTAGCACCATAGATCTTTGGGGAAAACAGATGCAGGAAGCCTTAATTTTCTTAAGTGCCCAGCTAAATGACCTTAGATAACAGAGCAGGTGTGGTGGGTAAACATTTTCCTTGGTCAGGGATGACAGTCTTGTGCTTCACACTGAACTGTTCCTGTCTTTTTGCATCCTGTCATCTGCCATGGTCCATTAAATGTGTACCCACCTGCCCTGCACAGACTCTTTTCCTTCAGGCAGCACTCTCAGCCATACTTCATCCTCAGTGGAGAAACTTGATGTGCAAGGCCAGGCTCCAGGATAAGGGTAATAGATTACTAAACAAACTCAAACCCACAAACTGCTGCTGCATTGATTTAGCATATATGTATATATCTATCCATCTGTTACATGTATGCTAATTATGTAATAATGCACACGGACTTATTTTTATTAATTGAACTATAACATACATATTTCATTTTAAAAAAGCAAATTCACAGCCGAAGTTTATTTGAGAGACAAATATGTTTGATGTATTACACATGTATGAGAGCCCTAAAATGCCCTAATCAATCTCGTGTAATCTCACAGCTGGCCATGTCTCAAGCAGAAGGCTGGACTAGAACTCCTGAAGTCCTTCCCAGTCTAGGTGATGCTGTGAAACCGGACAGAAGACAGTAGCATTCTTAAGTTGTTCTTATCTTTTGATGCCTCATTAATTTGGCAAGGATACATTATAATTTCCATTTTTCAAATTTATTATGTTTGTCACTCCCTGTCTTTGAATCAATCAAACAGCATCTCAAGTGAAAATGAACAAAACCGCACTCAGACAATCAAGCATGTTGGCATTCTCATCCCAGAGACATAAAATTAACTTGGGTGAATAGTTTTTTTAAGTAATTTCAGTTTTCACCCAGGAGAGTAAGTTTACTTAAGGACCCTTTTGTTGTATTTAGAAGTATCTCAGACTGTTCAACTCTCTGGGAACACACGCAGTTCTTAGGTGGAGGTATTTGAAGCTTTTAGAGCTTGGGCCTGGATCCGCCTCATAGAAAGTTAGGTACCTAATTAAGGGCAAAACTGAGTTTGGCTGCCTGGATATCAAAAGGATTGGGAAGTAGCTCAGCTTGAGGTAGTAATATGGAGATGCTTCTCTCCTGACAGACAGTGTCAGAATCACCAGTATATCTGCTTACCATAGATCTGACCTGGAGGTGGGTATTTTTTAGTGTAACACAACTAAGAGTAAGTAAATTTTCTCCTGAGCCAGTGAAGTAAATTTAGAAAGAAATTGTGAGTACATCATAAAATAACATTGAATTAGTATGTTCATTTCACGGGCAGTTAACCTTTATGTCTCTTTAATAATTGATTGCTTTAATACTTTGTTAATATTATTAGTTTCATTAGTTTATGATCTTTTTTTCTTACCTTTGATCTTTTATTACATTAGGTCTATAAATTTTCATAGAATTGATTAGTCACAAGAATGAAGTTGTTATGCTCTAATACCTTTCTGTCTTTCATGGAAGAAAAACACTTCTAATTTTGTTACGTATCTCTCTTCACAAGGATAATTGAAATACAGTGATTACTAATTAAATTAGTATAGCTATGCTAGCTCTGCCAAAATTTTATGATTTATAGTTTTGGTCAAAAACAAGAGTAAAACTAAGATATTTTTTATAGTTATGTTATTAATTGATAAGGCTGTATTTTAATCTTTCCAGTAATGGGTCATGACCTCAAGTATTTCAAATTATGTTACATAATCATGTAGGAAGAAAGAAAACTTGATGCCATATAAAATATAATGTTCTAGACAAGAAAAGAGCAGTTCAAGCAATTCTTACTATATGGTTGCGTCAGAACTTAAAAGTGAGTGAAACTCTGAAATGTATCTGTAGGAAGCATTAGCTAGTTCATTCAGTTTCTGGACTAAAACGTGAATTTATAAGCACTTTGAGATGTGAATGAAATAAAATTTTCACATAAAAAGAAAGGCATGCTGAGATCAGCAACCAGATCTATTCAATGGCTTCTTTTCTTGTTTGTTGCTGAATTTTTTCCTATCATACAAGAAATCTGACTGGCTTAGTTAAATTTTGTTAACTGCCTTGATCATTTAACGTTGCTACTGTTGAATATTGCTCTCAAAGTGCAAATGAGCTTGATCCAACACCTACTAAATTGAATGGAAATGTTCCCAGTGCCTCTGGCTGACACTGGAGCAATTCCATGGTTTGTATAATTTCTTAAGGCATTTTGTTGGTCATGATTTCAGAATTCCTTTGGTAAGACTCACACTTTTCTATCTGCATTAAGTTGGTATTCCAAAATTCTGTCATTACCAAAGAGTTTTATTTAAAACCTGTAGAAACCTTGAAGACTAATAATACAATAGTCTTTAAAATATGTTTGTACAGCAGATCTAAGTCTAGAACAATCTGGTAACAATCAAATTTCAGAGTACATTCTTTCTTACTGACCTTTTCAGCTCCAGTGGACAGTTTTCAAATCATCTTACACGAGTAGTCACTCAACTTGCTGCAACACCTGGGTTCAGACAAATTGTGACTTGTCTGCACATTACTAGTCTATTAGAATCATAGAATATCCTGAGTTGGAAGGGACCCACAAGGATTATTGAAGTCCATCTCATGGTCCTGCACAGGACAGCCCCACCTCACATCACACTACATGCATAATATTGCTTTATTGATCATCAGAGAATGGTCACCACAGTCATATTAACTAGAGTTAATTTCTTTTGTATATAGTATCATTTTGATGTTGTTTTTTCTATTCTAATAACCCAGTGAATGAGATGTTTCTTGTAATGGACTCTCCTGGCAAAAAAAATCTAACAGGTAAATGCACCAGTCCAAGGTAATTTGTACTAATGGCCAGTAAATATATTTGAAATATGACTGGTTTAATTGCCAAAATTAAGCCTATTTTTTCCACATGTCAGTAAAGGTAGCTGCTCCAAGAAAGTCAGAATCTGAATGTAATACAGTTTAGATAAATGTTAATTTAGAGAAATTTCTATACCATTAGAGGGTAAAAAGCCTTAAATGTAAATATTAAGATGTTTGGACATTGGCCAATATAGTGCACAGTAGCTGCCAATATATGCTGTGATTAGGGAAGACTCAAATTCATGCTCGTAGAATAACGTTTCACTCAGGGAGCTTAAGCAGCGAGTCAACTCAGATGAGCTAAACTGTTTTATATGAAGCTTTACTTTTTCATTCAGATTAAAGGAGACATTAAACATTTCCAGACGTTATTCATGAGAAGCTTCCTGTTCTCAAATTTAAAGTTTATCTCATGGAGATTACTGATGCAATTTGTCATGAACTGATTGTAAAGCAAATGTGGAGTACTGGTGGGCAAAAACAAATTGATTTCATCTGCACTAGCTTTCCTTTTGTGACACTTCATTGCCTTCAGTAGACTCACTTCTTGCCCATAAATACGGGATCAAAATCAGACCCAGACATACAGTCTGTATTTCATTTGCTAATTTTCAAGAAATAGGCTCACAGACTATTGAACTCATTTACATAGTAGGAAAACTATTAAATATCCAGTCTGAGAGGTATAGACTTGCTTTTTTCTCATCTCTATACACATATAGAATAGAGTTGTGATTTTTAAAATAAATGTCATATATGGTTCAGTTTATCCTACACCTTCTAGGATGAATGCCTATATTTAGATCATAGTGTTTTCTGAAGAATAAGTAAGAAAATAAAAAAAAATGGAAATATTTTTTCAAGAAACAATATAAAGATTTTGCTGTTAGTTTGGAAAACTCTGTATTTATTCTCATCTGATTCATTCTTAGGAACAACTAGGGCTTGTTAAACCTAAACAATGACTTGGGAACAAGGCAGCTGTTGTCATTGGGAGCTGATTGTAAATGACAGAGAAAATGAGAAGATACTGGACTCTTCTGTACTAGAAATACATCTATTATGGCTGGGTGTAGAGAAATGGTGACTGTTTGGTGTATGAAAAATTCCCTTTCAAAATCACATACTGCTTTGTTTGAAGATGCAGCTTTCAGGCACTATTTTACTAAATTGTTGATCCCTAGGAGAAAGGGCTTATATGTTGAGGAATATATGTGGTACAGGTAGCTCGGTTTGCAAGATGCTGATTGAGATGCAGGTGAGCTCTGGGTGGGAGCTGGAGACAAGAGGCTGTGAACTGCCAACCCTTTGGTTAAGAGAAGGCACGAAGATGGGTGATGCCGACCTGGTGAATGGACATTGAGAGACACAGCAGAAGCTGAAGACTTGGGAAGATGAGCAAGAGTTTCATGCACTTGGACTGTGAGGTGATAAAAGCCCACGGCATCCTTTGTTTGGGGTCCCTCCTTGGAGGCACCAGCTTGGGCTGTTTCTGTGTTACTGCACTGTGAATAAACAGCTTTATGGAACCACAGAATCACAGAATATGTCGATTTGGAAGGGACTCACTGAGTCATCTGTGACTCTGCTATGGGAAACCTGGTCTGGCTGTGCAAGGAGGTTGTTGACAGAGACAAGCATGGCACCTGTGGCCCCCCTGTGAGGAGGCTTTGGTCCCAGCAGTGAAAGTCTCTGGCCTTGGGAGTGTGACTGTCAGAGAGTCTTGTGAATGGTCAGACTGGGAAGCTTCCTTAACATAAAGGTGTCTGCACAGTTGGACCACTAAACACAGACAGTGAATGGGATGGAAACCTAACTAAAAGTGTTAGGACTGTACAGTTACATATATGGGTTTGTAGGTAATCAAATATCCCCAGAATTCTTGTGCTAGATCACCAGGTCCGAAACCATTAACTACCTAGGTGCTGCCATGAACACAAAGAGACAGCACACTGAGCCCTAACATGAGTGAAGCCTAACAATACAGTTACGTTCATGTTGGTAGCTTTTTCTTAAAAAAACCCATGAAAAATCCCAAACAAAAAACTCCCCCAAAACCAGAAAATAACCCTTGAGTAAAAAATAAATTTAACTCATGACCATTTCTAAACTTTGGCTGCCATTGCGTACAACTTAAATTACCTCAGCATTTTAAATAGCACTTACTACATTCCCTGTCCATAAGCATACTTCCATACAGTTTGTAACATCATCCTTAGAACAGGATATATGGTTCATGTTGCTGATTACATTTTCTTGGCCGATCACGTATACACATAGAAGATCATAATACAGTCTCTTAATGAGATGGATGCAGTTCCCATTTTGAACTGGTATTTTCAAAAACATTTCTGTTTCTCATAATGTTACATATATCTCAGTAAATAGGTCAGTTAGTTTTAGTTGCTAAGTGCAAATCAGCTCAGCTAAATCTTTCGTACCTTTTACAGATTAAAATACTGTGTTCTATGTGCTAGCTACAGCACCTATTGCTTAATATTGCATAAAACACTGGTAGGCTGACCTTCCATCAGGTTGCAAAGCATTGCTGGAGTCCTAGGCATTTGTAACTGGATAAGAACCAAAACAGGGCTAGATTTACTCACCAGTTTGAGGTTCTACTCAATGATACCGCTGCTTTTGGTGTTTTAGATTGTCATGATATGGTGAAAAGTAAATTAAGTCAAGTGTGCCTAAGAAATACAGACAGTTGTCCTTTTTGAAATGTGTGTGATGGATTTCCTAGTGTGACTAAGTGCCATGAGGCTACTGAGTCTTGACATTTCTAGTAGCATGTATAAATCTAAGAAAATGGGCCTTTTTGGCAAATATTGAGATACATGTATAAAACCAAAATAAATTATCCAGGTTGGCTATGTATCAAAAGCCTTCTAAAGAAGATACTTAAAACAATTTAATGATGAAATCAGAAAGGTCAAAGGATATCTTGTAATAATATTTTAAGTCTTCACTGGTAATTTGTGACATATTGTACAAATCTTCTCTGCTGCACTGTGCATATACATGTATGTTCTGTAACATCTGGAATAAACCAGATTTTGCTAGGAATGTATCAACCAGGGATTTCTGAGATATCATAGTTTTGTATCTAAGTGAATTATTTCTGCTTTCTAAAGGCAAGCATTCACTTTAGTGTTCGCTAGTGTTCACTAATCATTAAGTCTAATGCTCTGTTTTTGGAGCATAATTATCAAAGCCAGTAGAAAACAGTCCAACTATTGGAACTACTATTTGTACCAATTTATGTATGGATGTTATTTTATGATTCTGTGGTTTTGGGATTCAATCGGTAGAAGATAAGAAGCTCTGAACTGATACAGAGACATTTGCCTAAGTTAAGACATCTTTCTATGTTGAGTGATAGGACCTTCCCTATGAAAACCTCTTTGTTTTACAAATCACACTTAAATAAGTACGAGATTGTTAAAGCAGAAAATAAACTCTAACAAGTCTCTCATTATTCTGTACACTGAAGTATTTATTATCCTAAGGGACATTAAAGGCCACAGTAATGTTTTACTGGTCACAACAGGTTTTCCTGATAATAAAGAATAGATTTTTCCATTATATCACTTTACAACAAGCACTGAAGAGCAGCTAAACTGTGGTAACTTAAATCGAGATCCCTGTTGTCCTAGCTGTGTTATTGCTCATGACAGGCAGTTGTCTGATAGAGGTGTGTTCAGCTGGAAAGGCATTTCTCGAGCCATTGAATCCTTTCCTGTTGTCCTGTGCCCCCCCAGCCCTGATTAAGATAACACTGTAATATAACATCAACTCCATGTACCTTCCAAACCACAATATCACAATCTTCCAAACACTCTATTATAAATCTATAAATCTATACACTATGAGACAACAGAAGCCACAAGCTATAATGAGTCATAGTGGAACTCAAGGTCATCACCCACGGCTGAGGGGCCTTCAGTATGAGAGACTGTTAGCTGACAACAGAGGATTTGGGATAATGCATTCCCTAGAGAAGGCAAGAAAGGAGATGAGTTCTCATTGTCTGATATAATCCTCTGTCCTCAGTTTGTTAACCTTAAAATTGGAAATAAGGTAAGGTGGCTTCAAACCAGGACAGCTGTGAAAGGATACACGGCAGTGGGCTGTAAGCAGACAGTTGAGCTCCACCAGCTGGAAGCCAGTCAGAAAGGAACTGCCCTGGAAAACTTATTGCTTGACAGACTGCAAATTAATTAAATAGTAATGTTGTGATCCAATTAAGCTTTGTCCCTTGCATTCTGTCCAGATACCCATGTGCTGGGACAACAAATTTGAGAAACCAGAAGAGTTGATTGTCTAAGTAGAAATAATAATAAAAAAAAGTATAAACAGAAAAATGTCAGTACTACATTTCAGCTGAAAAAGGAATAGAAAAGGAGTATAAAGCAAGTTCTACATAATGACTTCTCAAAGGACAATTAGTAGGAACCATAAAAGCAAATTATAAACTCCCAGTTGATCCTGAACTTGTGCAGGATCTTCTGCTACTCCAGCTGGATCCCTACAAATCTATGGGGTCTGAAGGGATTCATTCAAGAATCTTCAAGGAGCTGGCTGATGTCATCACAAAAACTCTCTCAATGATTTTTGAGTCATCTCGAGAATCTAGAGAGGTCCCAGCTGACTGGAAGCTGGCAAACATTGCCCAAGTTCTCAAGAAGGGCAAGAAGCAGTACCCCAGAAATTACAAGCCTGTCAGTCTCACTTCAGTTCCTCGTAAAGTTATGGAGAAGATTATTCTGGGAGGTATTGAAAAACATCTGAAACACAATACAGTCATTGGTCACAACCAGCACAGCTTCACGAGAGGGAAGTCCTGCTTATCCAACCTGATTTCCTTTTATGACAAGGTAAACCACCTAGTTGATCAAGGGAAGCCAGTTGATGTAATCTTTTGGGATTTCAGTAAAGCTTTCGATACTGTCTCAGATTGTTCTGGACAAAATGTTCAGCCCACAGCTGGAAAAACACATAATGTGGTGGCTGAGCAATTGGCTCACGGATCGAGCACAGAGGGTAATAGGAATTGGGGTGACATCAGGCTGGTGACCTGTCACTAGTGGGGTTCCACAGGGCTCCGTCTTAGGCTCTGTGCTCTTCAACATCTTCATTAACGACCTGGGCATAGGACTGGAAAGGATGCTAAGCAAGTTTTCAGATGATACAAAACTGGGAGGAGCTGTTGACTCTCTCAAAGGCAGGGAAGCCTGCAGAGAGATCTCAACAAATTAGAAGACTGGGCAATCACCAACCATATGAAGTTCAACAGGGGGAAGTGCAGGATTCTGCACCTGGGATGGGGCAACCCCTGGATGTTCGTACAGACTAGGGAATGAGATGCTGGAGAGCAGTGCCACGGAAAGGGACCTGGGGTCCTGGTTGATGGCAAGTTGAAGATGAGTCATCAGTGCTCTGGCAACCAGGGGGGCCAACCATGTCCTGGGGGCATCAGGCAAAGCATCGTCAGCCGGTCGAGGGAGGGGATTGTCCCACTCTGCTCTGCACTGGTGCGGCCTCACCTTGAATATTGTGAGCAGTTTGGGGCACAGCACTATGAGAAAGATACTAAGCTCTTAGAGAATGTCCAAAGGAGGGCAACAAAGGTGGTGAAGAACCTTGAGGGGAAGCCATATAAGGAGCGGCTGAGGGCACTTGGTCTGTTCAGCCTGGAGAAGAGGAGACTGAGGGGAGACCTCATTGCAGTCTACAACTTCCTCATGAAGGGAAGAGGAGGGGCAGGCACTGATCTTTTCTCTCTGGTGACCAGTGACAGGATCCAAGGGAATGGTCTGAAGCATATCAGGGGAGGTTTAGGTTGGATATTAGAAAAAAGTTCTTCATCCAGAGGGTGGTTGGGCACTGGAACAGGCTCCACAGGGAAGTGGTCACAGCACCAAGCCTGACAGAGGTCACAAAGCATTTGGATGATACTCTCAGGCATACAATGATGTGCCTGACACTCTTGGGGATGGTCCTGTGCAGGGCCAAGAGTTGGACTCGAAGATCCTTGTGAGTCCCTTCCAGCTCATCATATTTTGTGATTCTGTGAACTACTGCACCAGACTCTTACCTGATGTGACTGTCCAAACACTTCAGCATGCATTTGAGAGCATTGTGTCCATTTACAGTTTGCAGCATTCCTTTTATAGACTTCTATGTTAATGCATTCACATTTTCCTTCAGGATTTTTTTTCTTCATTATTAGTGCCAGTATAAAGTTTTAAGAACTTTCTTTTGCTTGAAAAAAAGGTGCTTGTGTGTCATGGTTTAATTCATCAGGCTGCTAAAGACCACATGGCTGTTCACTCACCTCTGCCCCCAGGCAGGAGGTGGAGATAGCTGGGAAAATAAAATAAAAAAAAAGCAAAATTTGTAGGTTGAGATAAAGACAATTTAATAGGACAGAAATGGCAGGGAAAATAATATGAACTAATACTACAAAAGAAGTGAGGCACAATGCAACTGCTCACCAACTGCTGACTGATGACCAACCAGTTTCAGAGCATCTGTCACTGGCCAGCTTTCCCCCTAGTTTATGTACTGACCATGACACCATATCATATGGGATATCCCTTTGGTCAGTTTTGGTCAGCTGTTCTGGATGTGTCCCCTGCCAGCTTCTTGTGCACACCCAGCCTGCTCACTGGTGGGGTGCTGTGAGAAGCTGAAAAGTCCTACACTCTGTGTAAGCACTGCTCAGCAACTAAAACATCCCTGTGTTATCAACATTATTCCCATCCTAAATCCAAAACACAGCACTATACCACCTGCTAGGAAGAAAATTAACTCTGTCCCAGCTGAAACCAGGACAGTGTCTCAGCTCGGGTAAGGGTGGATGTGACTTTCAAGAATGTCCATATTAAAGTCACCGTCAGCTGCTTTCTGCCAGTTTAACTTTACACTGTCTGCTCTGGAACAAAAAGATACACACAAAAAAACCCTTATGGAGAACAAGTCCCTCTGACTCTGTAATGAAAAGCCACTAAAACAGTCTGCAATAAGCACTGGGAAAAAAGGGATCATCGATGCAGAAAAACAGAATCATATTTCAATGATTTTCCCAAATCTGGATGCCTCAAAGCAAACGTGGATATATATCTGAGCTTTCATATTCTCTGGGGAAGAAGTGTGCAGGGGAATACAAAAGGTGACCAACAAATAAAGTCTACTATTTAGATCCTGGAAAACAACAGCAGCAACTTTAGAGGGTGTTAAGGTAGGGCTCCTGGGAGATCCTTTCAATTTTAACATTTATTTTGGGGAATAAATCACTTGGGACCTGATTTTGAAAGTCATATGTGTTTAGTCAGCCAGGTGAGGACCCTGGTTCATGGAGTAGTTACACACACCAATAGAACTATGCTGGTGTGAATATTTGCCTTAACAGAGATCTTAATTCACTAAAGCAGCAGGAATTTAATGTCACTTAAGATCAGGACCCTGTTTTCACAACAGTTAAACAGTTATATCTACTTAGATTCACTAAGCATTGAGAATGAAGCTTACTTTTTTCCAGCACTCTGTGATTTTGTTTATGTTAAAAAGTATTTGTTCATCAGAAAGTGAACATATCTCTCTGTACTTTGGATTTATTGTAGGGGCTGGAAGGCACAAGCACTCTAATGAAAATCATTTTACTAAGGTCATTCAGCCTTTTGGGTGCCAGCAGAATGTCTTATAAAGTAAGGGTGGAAAGCAAAAAAAAAAAAAGTTAGAATTGAAGTACAATTAAAAGCATTTTGCAAATTTAGATTCTGTACTTAGCATGGTTCCAACAAAAGGGATATATAATAGGTATAGTCAAAAAAGATTGAGTGGTTTATCCCAAGGGTATAAAGATTTATAGTCTGCTAAATATCTCACTACACATTCTGATTTTGATGAAGCACTATTAAACACTACAGCAGGTGAAGACTTCTATCAATACATGTGTTAATCTGGCCCTTGGTATGTCTGAAGAACTCCCATGGAGAGAACTACAGAAATGCTCACACTCACAGAGAACAATTATGAACGTTTAAACTGGATGTTAAAGATTTCTGAAGTTGTCTGCTATCACACAATAAAGCTGAAACTGAGAATTTAAATAACAGTTTGGCAAAATACTATCTTTCATAATCATATACTCTGGGGGAAAGTTTCCAGCGGGACGTTGAACTGAATTTCAATGATGGCAAAAAGCATAGAAGACAGACTCTTCCACAGGTGGACAGTGGTGGTTTTTTTGTCTTATTAATTACTAATGACAAAATAATTTGCCTTTAGTTTACATAGTTATTTAACTTACAGAAGAAAGAACCCTTGACTATCTGCACAAGAATTAAAGTCTTTTTCTCTGAATGTTAAGGTGTGCCCATATATACATATCTACTGTATCTGTGCTCAGTAACTATACTTACATCATACAGCATGTAATATAAACATAATCTGTTTAATTATCATGGGTACACAGTTCCTTGGGGGAAATTCAGGAACACATGTTAACTGATCTCAAGCAAGTAAGTATAAAAGTTTCTTGCCACATCAGCTCATCCCATATGGATGGATAGTTCACAGAAAAAACCTTGAGTATTTTAGAGAGACTTCATGTTTTATCAAAAATATCCTTTCTCTCTTTTAAGTCAGAAGCTAGAGTGCAATTTTCAGTCTAATAGGACATGAATCAACAGCAGAAAAGAACACATTATTTAAAATTCCCGCTCTTATCAATACAAATTAAAGTGGTATTTCTTGTAAGTGAAAATATAGAAAATCTAGAATCTATTGCATATTTCTATTTTAAAATTATCAGGATCTTGCTTGAATGGTTTCAAACCCAGTAGATATGAAAAGGCAAACCAGGCTGGTAACCACAGCAGATCTCTCAAAATACTTAATTTCACTGAAATGGCTCTAGCATTGATGATATCTTTCTTTACATTGTTAGTCTGTACCATTGAGGCACACACTTGGATGCCTTAGGTGGAATTTACTTATATGTACATTTCTACAACATAGACATGTTAATGTCAGTTAGTGACTGTAGCTAAACTCCTGCTGCCTTCAACAGAGATTGCAGGTGGGATTCAGCTCTTCTTCCTTCTAGATCTGTAAGCACTGAATATCAGGTGTGAGTTACACAGCTCAGATTTCTTTCATGATTGATGACAGAAAGAAAGATGCTTCCCAAAACAGATTCACCTGACCTATCTCAGATCTCTGTCTCAAGAAGAATTTAACAACACTCTGAAGCTACCTGTTTATCTCCATTATGGGAAAGACAAATGACTACTTTGAACATAATGATCTGCCTTCTAGACGAATAGGTTATAAAGGATGATTCCTTTCTGATATAACAATCTGTAGGTACTAAAGACCTCTAGCAGTGCCTGCAGGGCTTCCTTCCATCCTTTGGGACTGGTTTCCAAAACATCCACAAACACAAACTGCTGTGAAATAGCTAATTAGGAATACAGGCATCTGACAATGTTCAGTGCACTACCTCTCAGTGATCCAATATTTTGTACTGAATCCCAAGAGAAAGACCACTGCTCTGCCTGACACTGATTATATATTTTTTAAAAAATATCTTCAAATAATTTTGTGCTGCATTTTGAAAACTAAATGATCTTTGTACAGAACTGTTTCGTTTTCAGAATTGTTTTCTCTCACTGAGAGGCTGTTCTAGCTTCATGGCTCAGGCAGTATGCTGCAGGAAACAGCCAGTGAGCATGGCAAATGCTGATGGAGCCTGGTCAAGGAGACCCTTTGGCAAGCAACAGTCTGCTTGCCTGTAAGCTTTATAAGATGGACAGCTTGCAGACTGAGTTGGGGAGCATTGATGTAAATTGTCCATAGAGCCATAGCCCTGCTAAATCTACATAGAGAAATGATTTTTCACTCTGGCAGTAGCTGTCTTTCTGCAATAGCTGTCTTTCTGTGGAGTAGAAGCACTTTCTAGTAATGTTATTCATGTGGAAATGTTTCTTGACCTCCTGCTTCTGTGCAGAGTTACCAGAGAAAAGATAAGGAGAATCATACCAGACTATGAAAAGGCCCAGGTTGTTTGGGGAACACACTTAGATTACCAAACCCTTATATTTCTCTGTTGATTTCAGATAAGAAAATAAAGTTCCATACTGTACATGAATAAACATGTTACCATGAATTCCCTTTTTTAAAAAAAAATAACATCAATGGTAATCCTAAAACAGGATCCACTAGTTGGAATTTAGCATTGCATTGAAGCACAAAGACAATTTACTAAACTTGTCAGCAATAGCTATTTTTGGCTTCTCTGTAGTGAACATTTTAATGTAAACTTGTACTCACAGCCATGGAAAGAAGCTCTTTATTATTTGAATTTTTAGAGCCTTACCATAAATTGCTAGAGGTGAATTTTACACTAACACTATAAAAATAAAATGGAAAACCTCTAAAGTTAGGCAATCCAGAAAATATATGCACTGTTATCACAGATCTCAAATGCAACTACAGATAATTTTAAACACATTGTAAGTTTCTCTTAAGTATTTATATTTTAGGGAGCTTTAAATCTTATTGTAGCTACAGAGTAATTTTGCTTTGAACATTTGTGTAGGTAAACCTAGTGCTGCTCATTATGATATTTGTTGAAGCTGAATTGTTTTACAATTTGTAACTCATTAATTCTGTATATAATTTGAAATAAACAAGGAGTTTCTTGCATAGCTATTTAACTCAACAGCAATCATATTACTGTAAAATACCAGCTATCAACAGTTGTTTCATGACTAGCAGAACTAATGAGGTCCAGTGTGCCTATCAGTTACTTTCTTGCATTTCTCTATATACCAGTGTACTTTGCTGCTGTGTTGCATACCCTCAGTTTCTGTCTCCTTTTCCCACCACTACCTGTCTGCTGAATTTAATCGAAATTGGTCAATGGATCCAGGTACCTCTGAGGGCTGACTCTGGTCTGATAACATCACAGTAAAGACCCTCAAGGGAATAAGACATCACTAGAGTAAAACCAATGTTTGTAGGGTTTATTTTTAAAGTTTTAATTATGTAAGGAAAAAAACAAAGTAGAAAGTCAGAATTGGATCATAGAATGACAGAAACGCAGAACAGCCCTGTCTGAAAAGGTCCTTGAAAGATCATCCGGTCCAACCTTTCTGGGGAACAGGGGCCTAGATGCAATTGTCAAGTATCATCTCCAACTATGTCTTGAAAACCTCCCTGGTGAGGTTGTTCCAATGATTGATTTTTCTCAGCATAAAAACTTTCTTTCTTATATCAAGATAAAACCTCTTCCTCTGCAACTTGTTCCTACTGCTCCATGTCTTCCCCATGTGGCTACTTATAAAGAGAAAGCATCCGTTCTCTTTCAGGTGAAGGTTTTGGTTTAAGGGTATTTTTAAATGTTTGAAGTTGTTGTTCATTATCATTAATTTATTGCATAGTTTAATTTGTTTTCAAGTTGAAGGAAAAACTCCTCTTGGATTAGATTTCTGACAGACATTTATCCAATTGAGTGAGTGAGATACTATATCCTGATTTTCACTTGATTTTTTGAGATCTGAGTAAAATGTGCATAGTCACTGAAATATGAGGGCCCTCTAATTCCTTATGTAATAAAATTCTATTTTTTCCATACCTGTTACATCTTGTCTTACACAGAAGTTGATATATAGGCTGACATATTAGTTTCACATATTAATGCTTCTTTTATTTTGAAGATTGACTTTCTTAGGCTACCTCATTATTTTCAACATATCCCCAAATATTCCTTAATTAATATGGTTTTTTTTTAAGTTAGCAGGCCTCTTTGATTTGTGTTCAGTGGCTTGGGACTATGAACCAGCCCTATCAGCTGTCTGTTCAAGTATTAGCCTTTTGACAATTCAATATTTACACAAACATAATTTGATTTGCAAACTGCATAAGAGAAACCAAACCCACAAATGAATGGAAACAGAAGTAAAATTTTGGGGGCCACAAATAATACAAAGAAGCAAAAAGTAATTCCATTATAAGGAGTAACTTAAAATATTTTTTATTTTTAATAATAATATTATTTATCACAGCAGTAATTTGAACAGCAGTGGACATCAACACTACACCGTACAAAGAAAAAAACCAGAAGGAAATGATAATCCAGGCTTCTTGGCTACTAATCTCTACAGAGATTTGTTAAGAAAATGTTGGTGAAGGTAGAAAGGGATAAATCATGCAGTCCAACAAACAAATGCAGTATTTTGAAAGGAATATTGATTTTATTAATTTCTTTTAAGAACATTATGGAGTGAGGAGAGTATATACAAGTAGACTTCAGATACAGAGAGGGTACAAAGTGATAAAAAAAGAAATAAGAGTCCAACAAAAAGAGTCTGAGGGAGAGCTGAAGAGAAATTGAGATAAATATAATGCAGGAGGCTGAGTAAAAAACACTCTAAGCAGAAAACATCCAAGGACACAGTCATATATATGTGCCACTATTCTATGCCTAGTACATGAAATAGGTACCATTTTCAGTCACTGGTGGTGGGTGCATGACACAGCTCTGAGACCAGGCTTCTCTGGTGTGGATTTGTAATGTAGCTAGGGCAGATGTACAAAACGCAAACAAGAAAGTATTCCCAGGTGCCTTAGTATGTTTCCCAGGGTTCAGTGTTCAATCCATTGATTGTCTCATCTTTGCCCCATTAAATCTTCATTGGTGAGGCAATCAGTTGCTTACCAATATGGTTTAGTTAATTAGAGATGTCAAGATAGGCGGCAACCTGGGTTTGAGGGATATGGGCCAGGAGAAGAGTAGATTCAGAACCCTGAAGTTTAGGAGACTGAGCTTTAAATTGCTTAAGAAATCAGTGGGTGCACCCTTCTGGGAATTTGCCTTCAGAATAAAGGAGCTGAACAGTTGTCATCTCTTTAAAGATATTTTTCTTAGAACACAAGAGCTCTCGATTCCAACGTGGAGGAAATCAGAAAAAGAGGGCAGGAGACCAGCAGAGCTGAGTAAGGATCTCTTGGTCAAACTAAAGTGTAAGAAGTAAATACATAGGCAGCAGAACCAGGGACATGTCTCCTGGGAAGAATACAGATGTTTATGGATGGGATCAGAAAAGTTAAGGCACAGTTGGAGCTGAATTTGGCAAGGGATGTGAAGCCTAATAGAAGTTTATGCAGGTACCTTGGGCAGAAAAGGAAGATTAAAGAAAATGTACCTCCTTCAATATATAAGAACTAGTGATGATCAATGTGTAGAAGACCGAGATACTTAATATTTTTTTGCCTCTGTTTTCAATGGTAATCTCTCTTCACACATCTCTCAAGTCCCTGAACCTCAAGGCAGGGACCGGGGAAACAAAGATCAAGTTCAAAGATATCTGAGGAACCTGAACATATGTAAGTCCATGGGACCAGATGAGACACATCCCAGAGTCCTGAGGGAATTGTCTTATGTAGTTGCTAAGCCACTCTCCATCACATTGGAAAAGTGGTAATCAAGCAAAGTCCCAGTGACTGGAAAAAGGGAAAAATCACACCTATTTTAAAAAAAGGTAAAAAGGAGGACCTTGGGAACTGCCAATCAGTCAGTCTCACATCTGTGCCCCATAAGATCATGGAGCTGGTCCTCCTAGAACATATATCAAAACATGGAAGACAGGGAAATGATTAGAAACAGTTGACTTCACCAAGAACCAATTATGGCTAAGTAATCTAGTGGCCTTCCACAATGGAGTGATTGTATCAGTGGACAAGGAAAGATTTCATAGTCATCAATCTGGAATTTTGTAGGGCCTTTGTTACAGTCAACCACTACATTCTGACCTTACAGTTGGAGAACTACGGGTTTGATAGATGGATTGGGAGATTGCAGAGGTACTTGGACAGGCTAGAGAGATGGGCTGAGACCAATGGCATGAGGTTTAATGAGACCAAGTGCCAGGTCCTACAGTTTGGCCACAACAACCCCATGCAGCACTACAGGATGGGGGAAGAGTGGCTGGAAAGTGGCCCAGTGGAAAATGACCCAGGAGTGCTGATAAACAGCAGCTGAACATGAGCCAGCAGTGTGCCCAGGTGGCCAAGAAAGCCAGTGGCATCTTGGCATGTATCAAGAATAGTGTAGCCAGCAGGACCAGGAAAGTGGTCATTCCCCCGTGCTTGGCACTGGTGAAACTGCACCTCAAGTACCATGTTCAGTTCTGGGCCCCTCACTTTAAAAAGGACATACAGATAATGGAGCCTTTCCAGAGAAGGGCAACAAGGCTTGTGAAAGGTCTAGAAACATGTCTTATGAGGAACAGCTGAGGGAACTGGATTTGTTTAATCTTGAGAAGAGGAGGCTCGGGGGGACCTCATTGGTCTCTACAGCTACCTGAAAAGAGGTTGAAGTGAGGCAGGGGCAGGTCTCTTCTACTGTGCCTGCAGTGAGAGGAACAGAGGAAATGGCCTTAAGCTGAGACAGGGGAGATTCAGATTAGATATTAGAAAAAATTTTTCCATTGTTAGGCTGGTCAGGCATTGGAATAGGTTTCCCAGGCAGGTGGTAGAGTCACCATCCTTGGAGGTGTTTAAGAAGCATGTGGATCTGGTGCTGGATGATGTGGCTTAGTGGTCTAGGTATTACAGTGGTAGTACTGGGTTGATGGTTGGACTTGATGATTTTAAAGGTCTCTTCTGACCTTGATGATTTTATCATTCTATGATTCTATGTTTAAGAAATCAGCTGGATGGCCATGTTCAAGGAGTTACAGTCAATGGCTCATTGTCCAAGTGAAAACCAATAATGAGTGGTGTCTCTCAAGGGTCTGTGGTGGAATCAACACTGACGACACAGGCAGTAAGACTGAATGCACCCTCAGCAAGTTTGCAGATGACACCAAGCTGAGTGGTGCAGCTGATACACTGAAAGAAAGGAACACCATCCAGATGGACCTCGACAGCATAAGAGGTTCAACAAGGTGAAATGCAAGATCCTGCACCTGGGTTGAGGCAATTCCAAATATGGATAAAGACTGGAGTATGAATGGATTGAGACTAGCCCTCAGGAGAAGGACTTGGGGATACTTGGGGATGAAAAATTTAACATGAGCCAGCAACGTGCACATGAAGCCCAGAAAAACAATCATATCCTGGGCTGCATAAAAAGTGTGGCTAGCAGGTTAAGGAAGGGTGATTCTCCTCCTCTACTTTTTTCTTGCAAGACCCCCATGTGGAGTACCAAGGTTTTTTTCCCACTGTTTTACTTTATCAGAAAAAGTAATTCCATCAAAAAAAAATTCCTGAGAAGAATCAGTTTGAGCAAATGCATGAAAGTGATTTCTTAGATCAAGGGCAACTTCTTTTTTCTCTGGCTTCTAATTCCAGAGGAAAAGACAGCTAATGTCCTGGTCATTACAGCACTCTGACAGTCTCTGGTAGGCCCAGGTTTAGCTCCCCGACCTACTTCGTTATTTTGAGTTCTGCTCCTTTGCTCTCCTCTCTCTGTCACAGTTTCTTATATTCCTTATTACATCATCTGTGATGTACAAAACCCTGAAATTTACTTCAGTGTAAAATTAGAAGCATTTTAGAATATTTGAAGTATTTTTAGAATACATTAGACTACTTAGTTGCATAGGAGAAATATTGTCCACCTAATTCTAATGCTGAAAATAGATGAATGAATCATAAAGAGTATGAATAATCATGACTTTGTGTATTACCAAATACTAATATCTTTAGTGGCACTGACATATCTTGCATTAAACAAAGGTATAAATATAGATTCAACGGGTTACCAATCTTGGTTAGACAGGTAACTATGAACTATAACGTCAAACTGCATGCTTAATGACATGGCATGAAGTAATGAATAGTCAATATAGCTTTTGAATATATTGTTTTCCAAGCAACAAAATAGAAGTGCTGCTGTTTTGTGTCTTTCTTTTATTTCAAATGTCTTTTCATAAATTACGTATCATGGATATCAGAGCAAAGGCTAACGGTAGATACCAACCCAAAATACTTTATATGAAGAAAGCACAATAGCTCACAAGTCAAGAAAGAGAACTGTAGGGTATGGAACATAAAGACATTAAATTGCACAATTAACACGAAAAATAAGGTGTAGATTCTCATTAGCAAAGACTTTGGAATGCTCTTGACTGAAGGTCATTATTTACTGTCAAAGATTCAATCCAATTTCAGCAAAATCACATAGTGCTAACAAAACCTGGGGTCACAGCTGCCTGACAAGAGAATCATTATTATCTTGGTACTTTAATTAAAGGAAAGAATGATAAGGTTGCTAAATATTAGGATAGTAATCTGAATTTTCTTTTGGAATCTGACTCAACTGCTAGCATGTAAATCTGGTTTGAAAAAGGGCAATATGCAAATTAGAAAATGTAAAGCATGACTCACATTTGAATCATAGAATCATAGAATCATAGAGTTATCAAGGTTGGAAGAGATCTTTAAGATCATTGAGTCCAACCATCAGCACGGCACTGCCACTGTAATACCTAGACCACTAAGCCACATCATCCAGCACCAGATCCACATGCTTCTTAAACACCTTCAGGGATGGTGACTCTACCACCTGCCTGGGAAACCTATTCCAATGCCTGACCAGCCTAACAATGGAAAAATTTTTTCTAATATCTAATCTGAATCTCCCCTGTCTCAGCTTAAGGCCATTTCCTCTGTTCCTCTCACTGCAGGCACAGTAGAAGAGACCTGCCCCTGCCTCACTTCAACCTCTTTTCAGGTAGCTGTAGAGACCAATGAGGTCCCCCCGAGCCTCCTCTTCTCAAGATTAAACAAATCCAGTTCCCTCAGCTGTTCCTCATAAGACATGTTTCTAGACCTTTCACAAGCCTTGTTGCCCTTCTCTGGAAAGGCTCCATTATCTGTATGTCCTTTTTAAAGTGAGGGGCCCAGAACTGAACATGGTACTTGAGGTGCAGTTTCACCAGTGCCAAGCACGGGGGAATGACCACTTTCCTGGTCCTGCTGGCTACACTATTCTTGATACATGCCAAGATGCCACTGGCTTTCTTGGCCACCTGGGCACACTGCTGCCTTGGTGGGGATGGGCAGGTATGAATAAGATTCAGTATAATTTGACTTAAAAAAATCCAGGATAAAACTTATAGTATATATTGAAGTTCAGAGAAGACAGGGATTAAGTTAAAGAGAAACATCATGCTTTCCTCTTTCAAAAATCACTTTTTGAATGAATTTTTACATCACAATGAAGTTTTTTTCCTAAATATGTTGCTTTGGTTTACATAATTTTCAAGTAAAAACTACAATGCAGAACAAAAGTGCCGGTAAAGTGTGGCAATTTTGGATGCTTGAGTCTCATTTAAGAAAGCTGCCTCAAATTATGATAAAGGTATCTCTACAGACTTGGAGGGGAAAGAATGGAGTATAGATCACAACAGGGGGCAGTCTCCAGGTTTTTTGAATTTTAAAGTGACTTTCTGAAACTCAGAGACTGTCTTTGACTACCAAATGTAATTCAAGATGGTCCCAAGTTCATTGCTACTAAATTTATGAAGTGAATTGTAGCCAGTCTGTAGGAACCTACTGAATTTAGGAATACAGCCTGGAAACACGTGTCTCTCTAGGGGTGACTTATTTAAAAAAGACTCCTATCTGTCTGTTCAGAAGCCTCAATAGGTGTTGAATTCTGCATAAATAAATTGGTATCTTTGAGATTATGTCTGATGTCTGCTGCATAGCTTTGAAAATACAGATTTGCTAGGCACAACAGGGGTTTGCATTTGTTAATCAAAACTGCAAAACTGCAAGGCAAGGTAAAATGTTTGAAGTTTGATTATCCTCAATTTTTGCTTCCTAAGGGAGTCTCTGATTAATTGCTATATTTGTTATTTAGCATAATTGGTCCAAATTCAAATGTCAGATCACTGCAATGATCTACTTATGGTGAGTAAAAGTGAAACATCATTTCTGAGTAAAGAGGTGGTTAAGCTTCTCCAACTGGATACACTAGCTGATAGGAAAAAACCCAACCCTTTAAAACCAAAAGGCAATTGAGCACAGTATACTGGAATTGGGGAAAGCAGCATTTTAAAACAAGATTAAGAACAATGATTAATTTTGTATGTAACATCACGATTAGTTATACTAAAGTTGGTACTCTCTTAAAATTATAGTTGCCCTCCTCCTGGAGAGTACAGGGAAGAAATTATTACTTGTTAAATTTGGATTATTTCTGAGCAGAACTCTTTGCTTTGAATAGTCAACATTAATCATAAAACCCAAAGATTTCTGTATTCAGTAATGACAGTCAGAATCCACAGACCAAAGTGAAATATGATTAATTATAAGAAAATGAAAACAATTTGACATACTGTACAAAAGAATGTATCTATTACTTTCCTTTTGCAAAGATGCATTCTTTTATGCAAAAGCATTCTATGTAAAAGAAATGCTGTTTTGGTTTTGTGGCACCTTGAGAAATTGCCTAATAGCATTATGTATGTAGACCTGCACAATCAAATGCATATAGAAATTAGAGCACCAGAAGCTGGACTGTTTTAACACCACCCCTTCAATTCCAAAAAAACAAAAAAAGAAAATGGTCTAAAAACACTGTTGAGAAATTACAATTCTAGCATTCCATCAACATTTTCCATGATGTCATTGCCATCTACTTCTTATTCTTCTTTGACAAAATAGTCAATCCCTCACTTTTTTATGGATTTAAATAGCTGTGGCTCCCTGTGAATAACAAATCTAACCAATGGATATGGGACTACCTGGGCTACTGTCTTTTCTCAGTAGAAGTCACTGGGAAAAGTTCCTTTGATTCAGTAGTGTCAGGATTTTACTCATAGTTATTTAGAAAAATGATGTTCAGATTATTTCATGGCACTGCCCTATTAATATCTATTAATGCTGCTTTTTAATATGCTGTTATATGTGCTTCTGCCCTGGGATACAAAGAACAGGAGGGCAGTGTTTCCTTTGCAGCAAGAAGCAAGGGATAAGTCATGAAGAAGGCAGATTCAGAAGAGGAAAAGGAAGAAGACTCACTTTGGTGGCAAATGAATGAGAGGACCCAAGAGCAAAGATCAAATGTTGACCTGGAAAGTCAGGATGAGGCTGCAAAGTGGGTGAATTAGATGCCTCTCCTTTCTCAGTTTGCTCATTATATAAACAATTTGACACAAGCCATTTATTTTGTAAAGAATAATCAGTTCTCAGAATTAACACTGGATCCTTGGTCTTAGTAAAAATGCAAACAGCGGCATGAACTGGAATGAGGGGTCACAGTCCTACTCTCATACATTCCTGGAACAGCACTGAGCTATCCATTGCTACAGTAATTCCTGTGTGTGTATTGAATTTGCATACCAGGTTTTGATAATGGGGGTCTGCAGGGATGGCTTCTGTGAGAAACTGCCAGAAGCTTCCCCTCTGTACAACAGTGCCAATGCCAGCCAGTTCCAAGGAAGATCCACGACCTGCCAAGGCTGAGCCCATCGCTGATGGTGGTAGTGCCTCTGGGATAACATGTTTAAGAAGTAGGAAAATTTACTGTGCAAGAGTGATGGCAGCCAGACAGAGGAGTGAGAATATATCAGAGAAACAGCCCTGTAGGCACCCAGTTCAAGGAAGAAGGGAAGGGAGGAGATGCTCCAGATGCAGAGATTCCCCTGCATCCTATAATGCAGACCATGGTGAGGCAGTTGTCCCACTGCAGCCCATGGGGGTCCACAGTGGAGCAGAGTCCACTTGCAGCCCACAGAGGAATTCACACTGGAGCGGGTGGATGCTCAAATGTCTGTGACCCTGTGGGAAGCTTGTGCTGGAACAGGCTCCTGGCAGGACCTGTGGCTCCATGGAGAGAGGAGCCCATGCTGGAGCAGGTTTGCTGTCAGGACTCATGATCCTGTGGGGGATCCATGCGGGAGCAGCCTGTTCCCAAAGAACTGCACCCCATGGAAGGGTCCCACACTACAGCAGTTGTGAAGAACTGCAGCCCATGGGAAGGACTCATGTTGGAGCAGTTTATGGAAGACTGTCTTCCATGAGAGGGACCGCAAGCTGAAGCAGGGAAAGAGTATAAGGAATCCTCCCCCTGAGGAGGAAAGAGCAGCACAGACAACATGTGATGAACTGACTACATTCCTGGTTCCCCATACCCATCAAGAAATTTTCTGTATATCATTTTGAAAGCATCCCTTTTCATAGGTCTCAGGAGGCCCTGTTCTGCAAACCCTTACCTCAGCACAATGCCTTTGACACACATAGCTCTGTTGGTAGTGATATGACAGCTTGTTTGAGCAAGGGTTTTTGCATCCCATCACTGAGATTTCTATCAGGGAACAGGTAAATCTATAAGAAATATTTGAAAAATCTCTCAAGCACTTCCAGCACATATTACTGAGACACAGGAAAGATTTATTTAACATGCTCGAAAATCTGAGAGCTTTTTTTTCTTTCAAAAAAGTTGTGATAGCAATTTAAAAATTAAATAACTCTCATGCCCCAGAATGTTTATTGCTGAATTATCCTTTTAGGATTTTGCTGGATCCTGCTGTGCTATTTATCTCTCTAAGAAGCAATTTCTTAAAGATTTCACCATTACCTTCCTGCTGTAACAAAAATGTGTTTACTTTTTACAACTTGAAAAATGTATGCATGTGCAGAACACCTACACATGTAGTGTTTTTCTTCTGGGGCAGAGATTTGGAGTACAGAGGAGGAACTTACTACTTTCTTCCTAGCATGAAATATTTACAGATTGGTTCTGTAAAGAGCAACAACCTTTCTCTAGGAAACAGAAGATTGCTGCTTTCTCGAACTCTGTCTGTAAGGTCTTACTCTTTAGTTCAAACTGCTCCACTTGCAGCACCTGTGATATGTGCCTGTGCACCCACCACCTTTCTGTCCTTGCTGCTACATGCTTATTCTTCCCTCTGATTGAAGCCTACCCATAACACCACAGGGGGAGGGGGAGGCTAGTCATCCTTCTGCGGAAGACCTGTGTTTGAAATGAAGTGTGGTTCTCAGTGGAGGGTTGCTCAGGTGGGCAGGTACCTCTGGAGATGCCCTTGTCCAAGACCTGTCTCAGCAAAGGGTCAGTTGCAGCAGGCTGACCAGCACCTTGCCCTGTTGGGTTTTGAATATATCTCCATGGATAGAGACTGCCTCTCTGGACAAACTGTACCAGTGTTTTACCATCCTCACAGTAAATTATTTCGTTCTTATTCTTAAATGACTATTTGGGCTTGTCCTTATTTCATCTCACTGTCTCACTGGGTACCAGTACGAAAAGCCCGGCTCCAATTTCTTTACTCTCTCCCCATTAGAGATTTATATACATGGATGAGTTCTCCCCTGAACTTTCTCTTCTCCAGGTGGAACAGTCCCAGTTTTCTCAGTGTCTCCTCCTATGACATGTCCCAGTCATTTAACCATCTTAGTGTCCCTTTGCTGGACCTGCCTCCAGTATGTCCATGTCTCCTGTACTCTGCATTGCAGTCCCAGTACATGGTAGCACTAAGTGGGGCTGACCCACATGGAACAGCACAGACCCACCATGAGCTGCCTCACTGATAGCCCACTGGGGAGAGGTGTTAGACCAATCCCTTCTCCTGGCTTATTTCCCTGGAGCAGCAGCCAGGGCAAGGATCCCACACACTATGCCTCTGATGAGTGTAAGCAATCAGTCTGACCGTCTCGCAGTGCCTGCAGTTTTCTCTGAGATTTTTTTAAGCACAAATGGGAGCCTTGCTATATTGTTCCAAATAGCAAAGGATCCCAACTTCCAAAGCTGCCAAGTTCTAATCAGAATCCAAACTACTTATCTTCAGACACTGCTTACTTCAAACACTTTTTTTTGTTTGTTTGACTTGGGTCACTGGCACATAATCTTAATTTCAAGTCAAAGGCAGTAAACTTTTATTCAGCACACTGAATGCTCATCCTGACCTAAGTAACTCAAATTCTGAAGATTGATGTATTACACAAATTTAGTTTGAGTTTTATTAGGCATTTCTCAACACTATACATCTTCATCTACTCTGAGAAATATTCACACTCTCTGAAGATATGGTAATTTGCCCTTCTGCACAGGCATCCTTGCTGCAGATGTTGTGAGACCGACAAGTGCTTCTCAGTATATTCCCTCAAGACCCTGTAAGTTTAAACTGAATCTCAAAGATAATTTTCAGTCCTCTAATTCATATATACTGAATTCTGTTAACTACACCATTTTATGCTCAGCACTCAAAATATGTTTTGTGGTATTTTACAGATGGAACATCTAGAAAAGGCACAGGAAATACTGGTAACAGCCAGTGACCCAAAATACCCTGGGGAACTGAAGTGCAGAAAGCCCTTGCATCCTTTTATCTTGGATAAATACTTTCATATTTCTTTGCTTTGATGATTTGAGAGTCTGCCAATGTACAAGTTATGAGATCTAGTCAATTGTATAATATTATTGTAAAAAGTCTGTGGTTTTTTTATTTCAATCTATGGATGTGGAATTTTGTCATTTTCTGAAAAGTTCTGTACTTACTTACCAGATTAGGCACAATGATGAGTTGTTAACATTGTGATCACCCTGTCTACACAGAAGGCATGCTCAGGAGGCCAGTTGAAGATAGAAAAGCAGTTTTTTACCTCTCCTATTCTTCTATAGAAGAGAACAAAAGGTAAAAAAACAAACTATCTTTTCAGGGCAGCAAGATAAAGCAACAAAGCAGGGAACAAAAAATTATTCACAGGAGGGAAAAAAAAGTGCTATAAGGAGGCTTCTGGCCAAAGTGGAGAATCTGTGGTTCATTGTCTACCAGTCACTGCCATGGAAAGCTTCTGGTCTGGGGAGGCTCTGGGAGAGATGCTCTGAGGCAGTACAGGAACATGGTACCTGAGCTCATCCTGCAATGCACAAGCAAAGTTTCTTACTTCATCCAGGCTTTCTTATCACTCACGCTGTCATGCAAAAACCAGGTCTCAATGTCCACCGATCTATGCATGGACAGCTATATAAAGCAAGCATGAAAGACATATAAACTCACGTACATTGGATTTCGACCTGCTTTGCCCATGTGTCAAGAAAGAGGGCAGAAAAATCAGCCTGTGCAAGCTCCTAATGTGCAGTCGTAAGAGTGGTTCCTGTCCCTTTTCATTTCAGCCTCCAATTCAAATGAGTCACCTCCATCCTTGGGAGAAAAGCAGAATATCCCACCCAACTAAGTGCTGCCCCAGATAACGTGAAATCTGCAAGGCCAAAACCAAAAAGCATCACCAACAGTGCAAACACATTTGTAGAAGTTCTTAGTGCTGCTCACTGCTTCACATAGTCCCCTGCTGTTTCTATACAGGTTTTATTAAAATTGACTTAATTTCATATGGTAAACACAAGAATAATTTCCAATTATTATATTTCACTACTATTTCATCCTTTTTATTTTAAAAAGGCAGATTATGCATTTATACATGATACCATTTTAATTAATAATTTTTCTATTCAATCTCCAGCTCTGGTGAAATTATTTATATTAAAACAATTATGAATTAAAAGCATGTGTGAAAATGAATAGAATTTGAAGTTTAACCCTAAATTTGTCTTTTTGAATCCCAGAATTGGCATTTTTTTGAGAGAAAACATGGACAAAGAAAAGAGAGAAGTAGAATAAGCTAAGAGAGTGTGATTTAATGTTATATGACAAGAAATCAAAACAAAAAAGCTCTGCCAGAACAAATGGGGGCTTCAAAACCAAATGTTAGTTCCCTATTGCCATCAAAGGCAAACCACAGAGGCAAATGGTTTTCATACTGCCATCACTTTACATCTAGCAAAATGTAGTACAAAGCAACACTCTTCCACTTAGGCCTAAATCCAAAAATGATACTGAGATGTTCATATCCAATTGAAATTAATGATCCATTTAAATCAAAGGGAGAAGGAATCTCAAACCTGATGTAATGTTGAAGCAGTATCCATAAAGAGAGGAATCTCAAGCAGTTTAGAAATCTAGCACATTGGCTGATGAGGAGTACATTTCCATGTGTCTTTTCCTGTACTCTCGGTTTAGGTAGTGGCATCCTGGGAGCCAGACTCCCAAAAATCAGACATAATGATACTCCCCCTGCATTTAAGTTATTTGTGCATCTTAAATTCCATATGCTTGAGTGCTAAACACCAAGAATCCTACTATGTGTGCTTTGGTGAGACTCACTGTTAGGTTTGCAAAATACGGGGAATATGGTCCTTTATTACACTTCTTCCATTTATGGGAAGAACTACTACTGAACAACTGCAGGACCATGGCAACTTTTATGATGAAAATTAATAATAAATTAATTAGAAAGGAAATTATTTCAAATGTGCTACTTTCCTGACTGAATAGCAAATTTGTATCAATCCTAGGCACAGACATAAGGAGATATGAAAAAAAAATAGATGAAGCATAATAGAGTGTTAAAATTAGAGCATTGTTACCATACCCATAAAATTGTTTTTTCTTTAAAGTATTTCAATTATCCTGACAATAAAAGAAAGAACAACTACATTAGCATCATATTATTTTCACAACAGTTATGTTCAGTCACTTCTGATCAGACAAATTTCTACATATATTGCAATTAATGAGCTTGTTTTATTTTTTTTTGCAACTCTCTTGATGAAGTGTAAATCGCACTACAACTGTTTAACTGGAGGCTTGCTATATGTATCATGCTGCAGAGCCTGTTGCTAAGACAGAGCATGTGGTGAGGCTCCACTGTGGCAACAACTACCAGCCCATGATGCATTAAAATCCTCAACTCCTCAGTGCTAAAGATCATTGTGTCCTAAATAGGAATTCTATAATCTGAACAAACAGAAATCCCTTGCTCTTTCTGGTAGTGGTGCAATATCAGCAATTAGCTGTTGAGTCCCAGACTGTATCCCAGAACAGCTGCTTTGGCTTATTAATGGCCACTGGCATTATATCATTCTGTTTTAATTTAGGCAGTGTATTGTTCTTAATTCTCCTCCAGGAGACAGAGGAATCTACAAAAATCATCAAGAAAATTCAGTCATCTTCATGAGTGCTCCTTATACTTTTAACCTTACCAAACCCTACCAGGCGTTTTCTGCAAGGAGTCTTCCCAAAGTTGCTGGTTGTGCTCATAGAAAGCTGGTGTTATTAAGATTCAGTCATCAGCATTGTACATGTCACACTGTAAGGAGTCCTGCGTATATCTCCCAAAACAGCAGATTCCCAAAAGAATGAAAAGAGGAATTATGTCAAAAGACTATTATTAATGAGGTAAAGCTTCATGTTGTGTAAGAATCAATATACACTGCTAAGGAGATCTGCGCGGGCTTACAGTGGCTATAAATTCACTTTTTTTCAGCAAATGTAAATACAAGAGATATAAATATGCTAAACAGTTCGAAATCCTTTGATGAAAGCTAAAACTAATTTCCGTGCTATAATATGCAGTCTAGTTGAATGCAATCTTCTGAGCTGTAGCAATCTTGACCGGAGTTTAAAGGTATTCCAGTCACTGAAATGTTCATTAAGCATTATCTCAAGAGGCAGTTCTGTTTGCTAGAATGATCTTTTTTAATTAGTGAATTAAGAATCACATAAAAACATTCAGCTGTCATTGCCTTCTGCTTACACAACATCTTTCTGCTGCCTAAAAACAAAATTGCTCTGTAATTGTATCCTCCACTGCAAATAAGCAAAAATATACTCCAGGAAAGCCCTAGTGGTTCCTAATAGGGTCAAAACAAAGATGAAGAATCAAACACCTTGCAGATTAGTACAATCAAGTTTTCTTTTGTGCCTTTCAGAATCTCTCAAGGGTAGCTATTTTGTTAAGAAAAGCGATGATTGTTGATATCATATGAGTCATGTGAAATCGAAGTGGCCTTCTCCATACAAAATATCCCATCCCCCTAGGTATGGTTAAAAATAATGTAAAAAACCCCAATCTGTGGAAGATGGAAAAATAGCTATTCTGGCCAGGAATTGGGCAATTCTGCCTGATCAAGCACTGAACATAGACCTGTCCTAATACTTTCAGAACAAGAGTAATATATTCCAGCTAGATTTTTTTGTGATGTCTTGTTTTTTGACTTGATTAATCATTGCTCAGTATCAGAATGATTGACTCTTGTAATTTCTCTCATCTTGTTGTCACATGAGGAAGAGAAGCTAGGGATATTTTACTAATAATTACCAATTCATCCAACTACTTCTGCCCATTTAATAAATGGTTCAAAACTGACGAAAACAGTAGCTTCCAGAATATTATTACCATCAGTTGGCCATGGAAGAGACTGATCTAAACTATGTATAATTTGTGTATAATCTGTGTACATCTGAAAATCCTGGCTGTAGCAAGAGATTGTAAATAGACATGATATATAATGATCATGAAAGGGTGATGAGGTTTATAGGATGAGGTTAGGAAAACCAGTTAAATAGGTGTAAATAGTCATTCTGTTAGTCAGTGAGTGTGCAGTAAACAAGGGAGTACAAAACTTCCAGTATAGTCTTCAGGATAAACAAGTCAGCACTTCTGAAATATAGTTAGCCTGCAGATAAGTAATAGGTACTTAGCTCAATAGGTTACCTGAATGCAAGAACCCAGCCTGTAATTTTGCCTGCACTACTGATTGTACAAGGTTTGAATAGAGCTGTAAAAACATCAATACACAGGTACCTGTTGCATTAGAAAAACAAATACATGGACAAACCAACCAACCTACACTGCAACTCAGACAACAGCCATTTTTTCCATCATTATTAATATACACATGCCTTAGCTGAGAAGAGAGTGAAGGAAAATTGTTCACACCAATTTTCTGCATTACTTCAGAATAAACGCACAGTGACTTCAGGAAGATAAAAAACATCACACCATCCTAAAAAATAGCAAAGTTGGTGAAATCAAATGAGAAGCTGATAAAAAAGTACATGATCCATAAAACATTCTGAGCAAAATGAGAGAAGAGGGAAATAGAGCTCTAGCAATATAAAGAAGAAAGCTGAAGAAGCTGGGGACCACATCTCAGTTTTAACTTCCCAGGACTGAGTGACAACCTACAGTGAGAAGTAAGCCCAAGTGTGCCCCATAAGGACAGCAGTGCAGAGGTAATATCACCTGGGGCAAATGGCACTTTTCATTGCAACTTCGAATATTCCTCTGCCAAATACATTTTAAAATGGAATTATATTTTGTTTTATGGACTCAGAAATTCAGTGACTCCTAGCAGAAGCTGTATGCACTGGGATTAAGAAGAAAGGGTCTCAGTTCACCTCATCCGGTCAATATCTGTATCAGAAACATGCACACAGGCATGATCCTTTTTCTGATCATCACCTTGACTTTCATATTTTAATGAGTAATGACTACATGAAATTGTGAGGATGAAATATAAACGATATTCTAATAAAAACCATGTCACAGGTCAATAGCTTCATGGACATGGGAAAAATCATGAATTGCTTGACTACTAATATTTAGCTTAAACTAAATGAGGGCATTTTTAAGGTCAGTTAAAATGCTGCTGCATCTTCACCTCACGTATTTTTGAATTAGTAGCTACATAGCCTTAGCACTAGTATTTTAAGACTAGCGCTTTTTTTGGCAATCTCAGATACTGTACCGTTATGCAGGGTTATGTAAAGGAAACGTTTTTTGGGTTTCTTTTCTGTCACCAGCTGCTGAAGATCATTTAGAGCAAAACACAGCTTAACAGTGCAAGATCTCATCTACTAATGCCCTTTCCCCTCATTTTCAGGCCTTTGAAAATAATGAAGAGGAGTAATGGGAAAAGTAGTATTTTTTCTGAACTAAAGGTTAGATGTGGGGATACTTTGGATAAACACAGCCTTAACAAAGTTTACTGTATGTTTACTGTTATAACAGAATTTGTAATATTTTCCTCATTCATCCCAAGTACATCCATGGTATTGCAAAGGATTTCTTTTAAAGCTCATTGAATCCTGGGAAAACCATAATAACTTCAATGAATGATAAATCAGAGGAAAGAATCGCACAGACAGTCCTTCTAAGAGAATCAGGAAGATTTAAACAGCATGCACAGAAGACAACCTTGGTCCCTATCAATTTAGCAGTATATCCCATCCAATAAATTCTATTTAAACTGAACTCAGAAATAATAAAAAAGCTAAAGAGTAGTTTAGGTCAAATATTTTAATGGAGCACTATAATTATTAAACTTTAAAGCATTTTTGTTTTTGTAGTAACAGGAATTGCATTTCTTATTTTATTACAGAAAGTCAAAAAATTAAGAGACAAAGACATTGCTTCCAACAGCTAGTGTCCCATGTCTGGCAAGAATCGGTATCCCATGAAGGTAATTACCATTCTCATTTAGGATTCTGATAAGCTCTTAAATAGTCTGTCATTAAGATATATACAGCATATCTGTTTAATAAGATTTCTTGATTTGATGAAACCCTTATTAATATCATTGAAGGTCCCAGAAGAAGACCTACATTTTTTGTGAGTTCAAGATTACTTTGGTGTCATTGACACTGCTCTTTGTATAATCAGGCTTGCATGCAGTCATCTTCAGTTTTCAAGACAGTTTAGCAATAGTGTGCATGTACCAATGTGATGCAGCTCCCTTTACAGAAGCAGCTTCTAACATGAAAAGAATATATTTCTTTTTTTTTTACTTTATTTTTTTTAGAACAAATTAGTACAGATTCTGATTCATTTATGATTATCTAATGAGGACAAATTTTATACAGTGTTTTTATAGTAAAAGCATGCCACAGTTTAAAAATGTCTATTCTGAAATAACTTATTTTCAACAGGCATATCCTTTTGTTCCTCCTATTCTTCTGCTACATGATGATCACACTGCACTGATATTTTGTAATGAGAAGAATAAAATACATAAATACTCATTAATCTGGCTGGAGTCTGGGTTAGGAACAGGTGGATACCTCCGTTGTTGTCCGGTGTGAGAAACAGAATGCATAAATTGATTAAGCATCATATCCCAGATCAATCCTACTAGCCCAAGTTAAAAATGAGGGGGAAGAAAAAAGGAGAAGCTTGAATGGATAAACATATGCCCCTTACAGATGCTAAAAAGAGAATGGCCCCTCTGACCACAGACATTAAAAAGAGAAGGACCCCTCTGACCCACTGCCACAGCTGTGATGAACAGAAGTGGCAAGCTGTCTGAAAGCTGCCAGATGAACCTGACATAGGAAATGAATGTTGTTTTTTCCTGAAAATCAGGTTGTTGATGCAAGTACTGAATGCATGCCTTGGCAGCCAAGCAAGCACCAAAATTTGCCCAGTCTTCCCATCCACATGAACTCATCGCTTTTAGAATGCTATCATTTCAATTCTGATGTTTAGTACTCAGCAAATCATAAGAGACTATTAAAAATTGCATGCAGAATATTGTTGAAAACCTGGCCACTTGTTTGTATACTTTAACAAAGCCACAATTGTTCTAAATACCTCTTTATCTATTTATATTCACCTTGTGATTCAAAGGGTCATGTTATATAAAGCTTAAAATGCCATTGAAAACAGGGAGTACATTTGAGAATACCTCCATGCTGTTTGATGGAAAAATCTCTCTGGGAAAATCGTAGAGAAAAAGTGTTCATTTTAGAATAATTGCCATGGTTCAAGAAGTTTTTATAGTAACAGTGATTTAAAAATGAATTTAAAGTTATGATGTATTCAATGCAATTTTAGACACCATTAGTCCAGACAATATTTGTGGAGTTCTGCATGAAAAGGGGTTATTTTCTTTTTGCCTATGATTCAGAGGTACTTTTGCATGCACTGGAAATTTTTCATATCCTTTATTTCTAATTATTTCAGTTACAAAGAAGTTTACCAAGAAAGATGTAGACATATGTCCAATATTTTATCAAAGTCCTTAAGATGAGACACTTTTCAGAGTATTTGTTCTGTTCATTCTGCGTAACTTCCAAAATGTTAAGACTCATGCAAAAATGAGTAGATAATTCAGAATGCGGAGAGAAAAGACAACTTCACCTGTGTAAAACCTGAGAGAACTGCATAACTGGGTCACTGCTGGAGCCAAGCTAACCCACTTTGTGGACTGACTGGCAATATCCCCATTCCTATCGAGAGATCTTCTAGGAAACTGAGGGGAGATCTTATAGCTGTCTACAACTTCCTCATGAGGGGAAGTGGAGGGGCAGGAACCAATCTGCTCTGGTGATGAGTGACAAGACCTGAGGGAATGGTCTGAATTTGTCAGTGGGAGGTTTAGGTTAGAAATTAGGGAAAGGTTTTTCACCCAGAGGGTGATTGGGCACTGGAACAGGCTCCCCAGGGAAGTGGTCACAGCACCAAGCCAGTTCAAAAAGCATTTGAACAATGCTTTCAGGCACATGGTGTGATTCATGGGCCTGTCCTGTGCAGAGTCAGGAGTTGGACTTTGATGATCCTAGTGGGTCCCTTCAAACTCAGGATATTCTATAAGTCTATGACTCTATGATTCCATGAGTGGTGGTGAATGGTGCTGCATCCAGTCGGCGGCTGGTCACTAATGGTGTTCTCCAGGGATCACTGTTGGGCCCAGTTCTGTTTAATATCTTTATCGATGATTTAGATGAGGAGATTGAGTGTACCATTAGCAAATTTGCAGATGACACTGAGTTGGGCAGGAGTGTTGACCTGCTGGAAGGCAGGAGGGCTCTGCAGAGGGATCTGGACAGACTGTAGAGTTGGGCTGATTCCAATAGGATGAGATTCAACGAGGTCAAGTGCCAGGTCCTGCACTTTGGCCACAACACCCTGCAGTGCTACAGGCTGGGACAGAGGGGCTAGAGAGCAGCCAGGCAGAAAGGGACCTGGGAGTTTGGATTGACAGGAAGCTGAACAGGAGCCAGCAGTGTGCCCAGGTGGCCAAGAAGGCCAATGGCATCCTGGCCTGTATCAGGATTAGTGTGGCCAACAGGTCCAGGGAAGTGATTCTTCCCCTGTACTCAGCACTGGTGAGGCCACACCTGGAGTCCTGTGTCCAGTTCTGGGCCCCTCAGTTCAGGAAGGATATTGAGGTGCTGGAGCAGGTCCAGAGAAGAGCAACGAAACTGGTGAAGGGACTGGAGCACAAGTCCTATGAGGAGAGGCTGAGGGAGCTGGGGTTGCTTAGCCTGCAGAAGAGGAGGCTCAAGGGAGACCTCATCACTCTCTATAACTACCCGAAAGGAGGTTGTAGCCAGGTGGGGGTTGGTCTCTTCTCCCAGGCAACTATCAGCAAGACAAGAGGGCACGGTCTTAAGCTGTGCCAGGGGAGGTTTAGGTTAGACTTAAAGAAATCTTTTACAGAGAGGGTAATCAGGCATTGGAATGGGCTGCCCAGGGAAGTGGTGGATTCTCCATCCCTGGAGGTTTTTAAGATGAGACTGGATGTGGCACTTAGTGCCATGGTCTAGTAACCACAGTAGTAGTGGATCAAGGGTTGGACTTGATGATCTCAGAGGTCCTTTCCAATCCGGCTGATTTTATGATTCTATGATTCACTGCAAATGGATGTGATGGAGGTTTGCTTTAATTGCAAAGCAGGAGAAGTGGCAATTGCCATAGCACTGTTGAAAGCATTATGAAGGATGGATTTAGATTTCACTAACCCTGAAGCAAGCACATTATGCTAGATATCCTGATTTCTAAAAGAGTTCTCAGAGAATGAGTGCCTTAACTTGTTTTCTCAGTTCCCTAGGGCCCTCTTAAATGGAGGAAAATCCATTCAAATGCTTCATCTGGCAAACAATTTAGGTAGCTTACTGTATATGAACTGGTTCCACTTTTCTACAATTCAGTGCTATTTGTGCTCTTGAATTCTTTACTGTTGCTAAGAATATTGCCATAATTTAGAAGAAAAAATGAAAAAGAGGCAAATGATCACAACTAGTAATAAAAACAATCTTTGTGATGGAACTTTGTCTTCTGTAATTCATCTGCAAAATCTTGTGCTAAATCAGGATTGGATTACTCAGTTACTTAAAAAAAACCCTCAAGTGCTTTCATGTTGCTGGACATAGTCTGAGCATTGGCTCTTTTGCTATTGTGCTTCTGAGTTCTCCTTTTACTTCTATCAGTCATACCAGAATGGCATCAAAGATATGAAAAATTTGCATTTTTACACAAGAGCTCCAGTATACCATTTTTCCCTTAATTAATGCAACCCATTTGAAAGACTAAAGGGTGCATGTGCTAGAAAAAAAAAAATCACCACCAATTGTTTTGCTGTCTCATTTCTTTAAAATATTGTATGATTTTCCAAATTTATTAAATAGATGTGTTTTAAATCTGTGATAAATGCATGGCCATGAAATTATACACAATCAATGCATCTATCCATCTATCTAATCTATCTATCCATCTATCTCTATGTATAATTTATGTTGCTGTGTACAGATTTCCTCTCTGTTGCTGAGACCATAGATTGGATTGCAGGTACACTCAACTGCTTAAGAAAATTAGTAAAATAGTCTGATACCAATTAGTCTTAGAACCACAGAGCTTTCAAAAGTAAAAAACAGAAAAGCAATGCAGGAGTGAAAGTGCCCAAGTACAATCAGGAAATAATAATAAATATATTTACTTCTTATTTATTTAAATATCTAAGTGCACTGGGTCTGTTTGGGATGGAGCTAACTTTCTTGGTAGCAGCCTGCATTTCAGATTTGGGACTAAAACAGTGTTGGTAACACATCACTGTTTTTGCTGTTGCTGAACAGTGCCTGCACAGTGTGAGGTTTTCTCCACTGCTCAGTCTGCCCCTCAGTGAGGACACTGGAGATGGATGAGAAGTCAGGAGGTGATACAGCCAGGGTAGCTGATCTGAACTGAACAACGTGATGTTCCATTCCATATGACATTGTGCTCAGCAATAAAACTGAGCATGTGTTTGTCTTCTGTGGTGGCTATTGCTTGGACACTGGGTGGTATCAGTCTGCTTGTGGGAGGTGGTGACTGACTGCCATGGCAACAACTGTGGATTGCTTCCCTCTTTCCTTCACTGTCTTTAACTTGACACCAAAATTTTCTCCATATTGCTATTCAGATTGTCTCTCCCATCCCACTGTGAATGAACTGCTATGTAGATGCTTAGCTGCTGGCTGGGGTCAAATCACAACATAAATTAATATTAAACTAGGGATCCAATAAATGAAAATCACATTTTTAAATGGAGTCACAAAATTTCTTAAGGGAGAGTTCTTTTTTCAAACACATTTGATCTATAAATTTTAGGACCCTAAAAGTAAAATAAATACAGTTAAAACTCCTTCATCTTGAGAACAGTAAAGGAAATTAAAAGTTCAGGTTCAGTTTGACAATCCATTTACAACTTGCAATACTGGATCTGTGAACCCACTTAAAAAAAAATAAAATGGGCATTTCAACATTAAATAAAAGCTCTACTGGGAAGAATTCACTGAGTGCTGGCAGTATAACTTTGAAAAGGATTAATTTACAGGCAAAAGGATAAATATGTATTAGAACTAAGGAAAGGGAATCAGGGATGGAAAGAGAAGTGTTGCTAAAGCTACACTGTGTTGCAATTATAGTAACCTAACAGCTCTGTTCCCTTTAGTCCAATTCTAGGTACTAGAGTTAGTTTAGTCCTACTGGAAAAATAAGTATTACAGTTTCTAGTGTTATGAGGTGGTGTCATATTACTAAGAACTCAATAAACATTACAGCATTTAAAGTTTGGCCTGTATTTTAAACAAGGTTCTCCATGTTGGTGGGAGGCCCTGAGCAAGTACTAGTTGACAGTCATGAAGCACCAGATGTTACCAGAGCTTTGATTTTAATTTCAACAGTTCGTCAATATACAGTTTTGCTGTTGCCAGTACTCTTGCTTTTTCCAGCAATACAAAAACATTTGTGACTACTGGCACTTCAAAATTTGTATGGTCACAGCTACAATTTGGTTTGAGGAAAGTACTGCTTGGCATACTAGCCCCTTTTCTATGTTAGGAAATATGGTTTGCTTTTAGAAAACCTTGAAGCATTAGGGCTCTCTCCCCTAAGAGTAAAACTGTGTTTCCAGTTTGAAGTGGATTAATGCATGTTAACAAACACACATTTTAATCTGTGATGTCCTTATACTGGTGGTTGCAGCTGAAGAAAGTATTCTTTGGAACCACCTTGATTAAGATGCAGAGTCTATCCCAATGGTTGCCTTGGAGCAACTAAATATTAGAAACCTATTCCAAGTCACTTGGAAACCCATTAGTGTTTCACAGACAGAGGAAAGATAGGAGGTATTTTACACCAAAAACTTTTTCTTTCTTTGGTTTTTCCATACCGAGGCAGTCCAAGAACTTAGCTTGGACAATGCTCTTAATTTCTGTAACTGCGACAAGAAATGTTTGCCAGAGATTGTAGGAGAGTGGTTCCATAACTCAGTGGTCCCTTCCAGAAATGCATTCAAAATTAATTTTAAATGTTTTACAGATATGAAAGGGGCAAATGGAGACTGTTGTAGACCATCTGCAAGCAAAGTGAAGAGGGAAAAAAAGAAAAAAGAGAGAGAAAGTAACCATCTGGAAAAGATAGCAAATAGTGCACCAGTAGTGATACAAAGGAGGTATAACACCATAGGCAGTACTGGAAAGCAAGATTTTACTGCTTTCCAAAGGAACGAAGACAAATGAGTTGGAGAGGCTCTGTATAAAGAAAAGAGCAGGCTGATGTGAAAAACCATTTGCTTAGTTTTAAAGGCCAGCTTTGTGACCTTGCTAGAAGCATAGTTATGTTTATTGCTCAGGTCTATACTGTCAGAGAAAACAACCTGGAGTTTTGCTTATACCATCATTT
The DNA here is from genome assembly GCF_003984885.1 of Neopelma chrysocephalum. Taxonomy (NCBI): domain Eukaryota; kingdom Metazoa; phylum Chordata; class Aves; order Passeriformes; family Pipridae; genus Neopelma; species Neopelma chrysocephalum. The sequence continues at coordinate 24,174,244 of NW_020897694.1, read as the reverse complement.
AATTTTACATTTCATTCCTTATTCAAAAGGCAGTACCAAGCATCTGCAGGATATAAGATATATTCATAGCTTTCACACAAAAGGCTGAAAAGGATAAATGAAAGTATATCATCGACCCAAGTGTGATGTACTGACCTACACTATCACTATCAAGCAGGTTCTCCTCCCTGCTTTTACGTGTTGATTCTAAAATCTCTCTGAAGGTCTCCAAAGGCATGGTTCTATGGGTTCATTTTCTGCTTTTGTAGGACTATGTATTAAAGGACTTATATAGGACTAAGTATTAAAGCTGCAAAGGCAAAAACTTGAAAATCAGGAAATTTCATACTTAAAAGTTACACATAAACTTTGAATCTACTGCTGTCCCCATGCATATGTGGTGTGACCACTTTTAATGTCATACCCACACATTATTTTTCTCAAAGTAGCTCTGTTTCATCTAATGTGCACAATGGATAATGCTCAAGATACTCCTGCAGAAAGTGGTTTACTACTTTTATGAAATTATAATTCAATCTTTACAAGCTTTTCAGCCCATCACTCAAGAACCTGGAAGTCTGTGGCCAATCATTTCATCTCCAATATGGCACTATGTATTTCACAGCTGGAGAAACAGAGGCAAAGTGTTTTAAGGGAAACATATGGGCTCAGCAGTAAAATGAAGGGTTATAATTTAGGACCACCTGACTGCCAGGCATGTGTTCTGACATGATCCATTTCTTTCAAATGTGATGAACATAAGAATGTTCAAACCAGGTCAGACTGTAATCTGTCATCCTTTCTCTGACCTTGGGGAGTCAACAGGAAACTCTGTGAGGACAGGAAAAACCTGTAGTGATACAAATCAATTGCATTTGTAAATACTGTAATATTTTCTGAAGAATATTTCAGTCTCAAGTGATGTCTGACTCTTCCTGATATAAAAGTGGGGGGGTTTTTTACTTAATAGACATCAATTTTTTTCTATGAACTGATCCTTGTACTTTTTGATAACATATGATACCTTAAGTTCTAGTAAAGTGATCTGAATTTGTGTATACTCTTTATTTCTGTTGTAAAACCCTGGAGATATCAAAATAAGTACCTGGGGTCTGAGGTCACAATGTGGAAACCTGTAAAAAATGATGGTTTATATAATTTCTGGGCAGGATGATGGAGAAATTGTTGCCTGCAGATAAATTAAAAGTGGACACCATGTGTGCTTGGATGAGGAGCATAGAGGAAAATCTGGAAGACTCCTTCAACCCCCTATACCGACACACCTACGATAGGGACAGAATGGAGAGAGATTATGAATACTACAGATATGAGGACAACCTTAGAGACAGAGATGACAGAAGGTACAGAGACTACAGAGAAAGGCCAAAGGAACGATCACGACGGGATCGACGCAGACGACCTCGACCTAGACCTCGATCCTGGTCTCGATCTCGCTCACGATCTCCATCATTCACCCGTCGAAGGAAAGAAAATCCCAAGCGTCGGTCACGTAACCAATTATGGGCATACCTTCGTAGTAAAGGAGAAAACATGAGGAAGTGGGATGGTGAGCCTACTTCCAGACTCGAGGCCAGAGTGAGAGATCTAAAACCCAAGGAAGCTGATAAGAAAGTCATCTACGTAGAAGATGTGGATTTCTTCGAAAGAGAACTGAGATCTCCCGGACGCAGGAAGACTGGAGTCCGTTTCCAGGATGACAAGCCGAAGCAAAGATCTGATGGTGCATGCTCCAACCAGAGCCAATAGAGGGGCCCTGCCTTCTGCCAGGAGAAGGAGAGGGACGAGAAAGATAACAGAGTTTACTGGACTGTGTGGGTTCGATGGCCTGGCACATCGGATCCTCAGAGATACCAGGCGTTAATAGATACCGGCGCACAGTGTACATTAATGCCCTCAGGACATGTGAGCACAGAGACTGTTTCAATTTCTGGGGTGACAGGAGGGTCTCGAGAGCTGTCGGTGGTAGAGGCCGAAATAAACCTGACAGGAGACCAATGGAAAAAACATTCCATTGTGACAGGGCCAGAAGCTCCTTGCATTCTCGGCATGGATTACCTCAGAAGAGGATACTTCAAAGACCCGAAGGGGTACCGATGGGCTTTTGGTGTAGCTGCGGTGACTAAAGAGGAATCCAAATGATTATCTGCCCTGCCTGGCCTCTCAGAAGATCCTTCTGTCGTAGGATTACTGCAAGTCAAGGACCAGCGAGTGCCGACAGCTACTAAGACAGTGCATAGGCGACAGTACCGGACGAATCGAGATGCTGTGATCCCCATCCATAAGATGATCCGCAAGTTGGAAAGCCAAGGGGTGGTTAGTAGAACACACTCACCCTTCAATAGCCCCATTTGGCCTGTACGTAAGTCTGATGGCGAATGGAGATTAACCGTGGACTATCGTGGCTTGAATGAAGTCACACCACCATTGAGCGCTGCTGTACCAGACATGTTGGAGCTCCAGTATGAGCTGGAGTCCAAGACAGCAAAGTGGTACGCCACCACTGACATCGCAAATGCATTTTTCTCCATTCCCTTAGCAGCGGAGTGCAGGCCGCAGTTTGCTTTCACATGGAGAGGTGTGCAGTACACGTGGAACCGACTGCCCCAGGGGTGGAAGCACAGTCCAACAATCTGCCATGGACTGATTCAGGCCACACTGGAGAAGGGCAAGGCCCCAGAACATATCCAGTACATTGATGACATCATTGTATGGGGGAACACAGCGGAAGAAGTTTTCGAGAAAGGAGAGGAAATCATCCAGATTCTCCTTGACGCTGGTTTCGCCATCAAGAAGAACAAGGTCAAGGGACCTGCCAGAGAGATCCAATTTCTAGGGGTGAAATGGCAAGACGAACGGCGACAGATACCAACAGACGTCATCAATAAGATTGTAGCCATGGCTCCGCCGACCAACAAGAAGGAGACACAAGCTTTCCTGGGGGCCATAGGCTTCTGGAGAATGCACATCCCTGAGTATAGCCAGATTGTGAGCCCTCTTTACTTCGTGACCCGAAAAAAGAATACCTTTCAATGGGGTCCTGAACAGCAGCAGGCATTCAAACAGATCAAGCAAGAGATTGCACATGCCGTGGCTCTCGGACCAGTTCGGACGGGACCAGACGTGAAGAACATACTTTACACTGCAGCTGGAGATAAAGGTCCCTCCTGGAGCCTCTGGCAAAAGGTGCCTGGTGAGACGCGAGGGTGACCACTTGGCTTCTGGAGCCGAAGCTACAGGGGTTCTGAAGCTAACTACACTCCTATGGAAAAGGAAATTCTGGCAACCTATGAAGGCATACAAGCAGCCTCAGAAGTGGTTGGCACTGAAACACAGCTCCTGCTAGCACCCCGACTACCAGTCCTGAGTTGGATGTTCAAAGGGAAGGTACCCCCTACACATCATGCCACCGATGCTACGTGGAGCAAGTGGATAGCCTTGATTACGCAGCGTGTACGATTGGGAAGCTCAAATCGCCCTGGAATTCTAGAGGTTATCACAAATTGGCCTGAAAGTGGGAACTTCAGTCTGGCAGAAGAGGAAGAAGAGGAGCCAGTGAGCCGAGCTGAAGAAGCTCCGCCATATGATAAGCTGCCAAATGAAGAGAGGCGTTATGCCATTTTCACTGATGGTTCCTGCCGTATTGTAGGAAGGAACCGGAAGTGGAAAGCAGCCGTTTGGAGTCCCACCCGACGAGTGTCAGAAGCTGCTGAAGGTCAAGGCGAGTCGAGCCAATTTGCGGAACTCAAAGCCATCCAATTGGCCCTGGACATTGCCGAACGAGAAGGATGGCCAAGGGTCTACCTCTACACCGACTCATGGATGATAGCCAATGCTCTATGGGGATGGTTAGACCGACGGAAAAAGATGAACTGGAGGCGTGGAGGAAAACCCATCTGGGCTGCTGACTTGTGGCAGGACATCGCTGCCAGAGCGAAGAGTCTGAATGTGAGAGTCCACCATGTAGATGCCCATGTGTCCAAGAAGCGAGCTAATGAAGAACACGATAACAACAGAGAAGCAAACCGAGCTGCACAGATTGAAGTGTCACAAGTAGACCTAGACTGGTAGCAGAAGGGAGAGTTGTTCCTAGCTCGATGGGCCCATGATGCCTCCGGTCATCAGGGCCGAGATGCCACCCACAGATGGGCACGAGACCGAGGGGTGGATTTAACCACGGATATCATTTCTGAAGTTATCCATGATTGTGAAACCTGTGCCGCTATTAAGCAGGCGAAAAGACTGAAACCCCTGTGGTACGGTGGACGATGGGATAAGTATAAGTATGGAGAGGCCTGGCAGGTTGATTACATCAAATTGCCACAGACCCGCCAAGGTAAGCGCTATGTGCTTACCATAGTGGAAGCAACCACCGGATGGTTAGAGACTTTTTCAGTGCCCCACGCAACGGCCCGGAATACCATTCTGGGTCTTGAAAAGCAAGTCCTGTGGCGACATGGGACCCCAGAGCGCATTGAGTCAGACAACGGGACTCATTTCAAAAATGAATTAGTCACCACTTGGGCGAGGGAACATGGTATCAACTGGGTGTACCATATTCCATATCATGCACCAGCTGCTGGGAAGGTCGAGAGATGTAATGGACTATTGAAGACAACTCTAAAGGCACTAGGTGAGGGAACTTACAAAAATTGGGATAAAAACTTAGCCAAGGCCACCTGGCTAGTTAACACCAGGGGTTCTGTTAATCGAGCTGGCCCTGCCCAAGCAGAATCCCTCCACATTGTAGATGGAGACAAAGTTCCAGCGATCCATCTAAAAGGTATGTTAGGTAAGGCTGTTTGGATCACTCCTCCCTCAGGCCAAGACAAACCCATTCGTGGGATTGTTTTCGCTCAAGGGCCCGGATATACCTGGTGGGTTATGAGGAAGGATGGAAAGATCCAATGTGTGCCCCAAGGAAACCTAACCCTGGGGAAAAAGTAATTCTGTGCCTTGAGTTGTATTTTACAGGAGACCAGACACCAGATGGAAAAAAAAGACCCGAACAAAGCCGATACGTGTATCCAAGGATGGCCGATGATGACACAGCCCAAACCAATAAGCCAGCCCTAAGCCAGAACTGTGATTGTGGTGGAAGGGCCAAGGACCCAAACCGAGCTGCTGTTGGTGCTGTTCTTCAATGACAGATGACAGCCTTCGAAAAGCAATAACATGGACTATATATATATGTATATATATGCGCGGGATATAGACGAACACGATATACAGGTGTTACGTAAAGAAATAGTATGGAATAAGGGGTGGAGAATGTGATGGTTTCAGTCTAGGCCTTCCTGGAAACCAGCTTGTAACCAGGAAGGAACTAGGAAGGTGACCAAGGAAGTATTCCATGCTATTCCTTTACGTAACCTGGGGTATAAATAAGGCATTGATAAGAGAGTTCGCTCTCTTCTGTTCCGGCGAGGTTGGAGAACGGTGGTCCCTGTTTTGGTCTGGCTTATCCGGAGCTGAGGCCTACAGTAACTGCTGTTATCGGCCACGCGTGAGGGGAGAATGCTGGGCTGCGTCCAGACGTACTGCTTTCTCTCAAGGGAAGTGGTGAGCTCTTACCAATCTTTCAGTTTGCTGGTTGCCGGGCTTTTAGATCGTGTAGATCTGTTTTGTTTTTGTCCCTTTTCACCCTATTTTATCCTTTTCCCTTCTCCCTTCCCCCCTCTTCCCTTCGGGAAGCTATTTGGGGTCATAGATTCATATATATAATTCTCATTGTATATCTCTGTTTTATATGTAATATATATATATATATATATTTACTAGACCTTTGGCTACTTGGGTTTTTTTTTTTTTTCCTTCCCTCTCTGGGAAGGAGACTCTGTTGTCAAGTTTCGGAGACTTGGCAGGAAGCCAGCTCCAAACTTGCACAGTATTGAACCTTTTTCAACTGCTAAAGCAAACAAAGTAGGTCTGCTACAGTGGTCATATTGGCTCCCACACTCTGAACAGCATGAGATTCCCCTTTCAAAAAACTTGTGATGAAAAAAGGTGGGAAAATTCAGGTGGTAGGAATAGCTTATACTCTGACAAGTAGCTTGATACTTCTTTGCAAGTTGCAAAATGTCTTTTATGTTTTTTTATATTTAGTTGCTTCTTTTACAAACAAGAAGAACAAAGGTGAATACAGACTCTGCTATGTTCAACCACAAAGCATTCCTTAGCATACTCGTTAAAAAGCACTTGGACAGTAAACCATGGACCTGTCACTATTATATTTTCAGTATTGCAACAACGACCTTCTTGTCTTGACAAATGGTTTCCTTTTGTGGGAAACTGAAACATGAAACAAAGTGCTTTTATTTTTGTGCAATACTTACTTTGTTCCACTGAAAAAACCAATGTAATAAGGGATAATGTATCAAGTACTTATAATGCTTCCTGCCACGAGTTTTCAAACAAATGTGTTAATCCATGCTAATCTGATTCAGTGCTTTGAAAACTATAATATGTTTTTTACAACCCACTTGACATACCTGCTAGTATTACAAATGCCCTCCATTGCATACATGCTTTTATTTTATTGCACCTTTAGGCAAATTTAAAGCAAATAAAAATATGTAATTATGTTTGATTAAGGTAGCTTGGTGGTATACTTGTGTAAACTAGTTCAGTGTCTATATTTTTTTTCCAGTTTCATTGAATATGTACAAGAGATAAATAGATCTCAAAAGGTGCTATCTGTTCTACTCTGGAGATGTACTTTGTTCAGTTTAAAAGAAATGATTGCAATGTTATAGGAGAGACGTGCACACCTCTGGTTGGTGATTCCCCAAGACTTGAATTACCCCTCAGAGATGCCCATCTGTCGCCATTGATTATACAGAACATTTAGGAAAACTACATGCTAAAAGAGTCTTATCAGATTTATACCTATATTGGCTGTAGGTGTCAAGGTGGTGACTGGGGTGGCTTCTGTGGAAAGAGGCCAGGGACTGCTGTCTTCAACCAGCCCACTTCAGGGCACAGCTGAACCCCTCAGTTGTGGTGGTTGCACCCCTGGGAAAGCATATTTAAAAAGGATAAAAATGCCAAACAGGCAGATGAAGAGGGAAAAACAGAGGGAGAAACAGTTCTGCTGGGGCCAAGGCCAGAGAAGGAGAACGAGAAGGATATGGTCGACGCATTGCACCAAAATCCACTGTAGCCTGTGGGGGACTCACACTGGAGCAGGTTTTTCCTTGAAGGACTGCTGCTCATGTGGAGCCCACATTGGAGCAGGTAAAACACATGAGAGGGAGGTAGGGGCAGAGATCAATAATTTTACATAGACCATACCTCCTCCTGACTCCCCTTGTGCTGCTCAGGGGGGAACAGAGGACTTTGGAGTCTGGAGTGAAGCTAATTGTGGGGAAGGGGGAGAGTAATGTGTTGTTTCAATATTTATCTTTGATTCTTTCTATTGAAAACTATTTTAATTGTCAATAAGTTAAATTAATTTTCACAAGTGGAGTTTTGCCCATGACAGTAACTGGTAAGTAATTGCCCCATCTTTTTCTTGACCCATGAACTTTCACATCACATCTTCTCCCCAGTCCTGATAAGGAGGGGGAGTGAGAAAGAGTTCAAATGGAGGTCTGGCTGCTGGCCAAGGTTAACCCACCACAGTACCTAAGCTGAAAAGGAATGATACCAAGTTGTAAATGGGAAAGAGGAGGCATGCCGGTATCCAGTTTATGAAAAGTATTTGTATTATTTTTCTGAAAAGAAAAAATCTGTGCCTTAGATTAAGGTATGTACTGCATCATTTTACAATTATTTCTGATTAAACTATGATTAGGAAATATGGCAATTCTCCACTTCTGATAAGACATTATTTTCCATTAAACTCCTTTGTGTGACATCCCACTGAACATGAGATATGCTGCAGACCAAAGATGCAATACAGGCTTGCACAAAATCATAAAGCTAGAAGATCGACCTTGTCAGTTCCTTAGTGTTTTTATTTTCTTGAAAAAACAGGATTCTGACTACTAGTACATAAGTGTACTAGCAGGAGAAGCAAAAAATGAGTTTGCGGCATGGTTGGGCACATTCTACTTAGAATACATGCTGGCCATGAAATTTTACGGTCTAAATAACTAAGACTGAGCCAGTAGGACAGCAAAAGTCCCTAACGTAACCACATACTTATATCAAAAGGCTGGAAACCCAAAACAAGACCCTAGCTGTAGTCTAGGTCACTGTTGCTCTTCAGGTTTCCAAATTAGCTGTATCTTTACTAATGATATATGCTCTTCTACCAATATTCGTACAAGATAAAAGGCATAGTGTCTTTGGAACTGCAGTGTGTTAACAGGTGCACAATTAATCTAGTCAGGTTTTCTTTCCTTAAGTTTTTCTGATAACCTTGACGAAACATACTGCTGCTGCTGCTGCATTCCTCTCATTGTGTGTCTCATTAAGTATGTACTAAGTGACAGCACTACCCAAGATACATTTTATGCTATAAACAAACAAATATTGAAACAAGTCATTTTAAGTGCTCCAGCAACAGTTATTTTCGTCACTTATTTACTTTTAATTAAAGATGTATCCACTTATAAGGATATTTGTCATCACAATCATCATGCTATGGGCAAGGAGATCCCTCTTTTTGAGAACTCTACCCTTGCTATATATTTCTCTTGGGAAAATTTGAGGAGAGATTACTAGAAATACATAGAAAATTAATTCCTCGTCATGCATAAATTTTAAAGATTTTTAAAACTTCATCACTCCATATTGGGTTTGTCCTGAAGCTTCATGTCACTTTTCACCATGAAAGAAAAATAACAAAACTACCATATTAAGTGCCTCTACAAATAATGGACTTCAGTTCAGTCCCTTTTATCTGATGTAAATGCACCTAAGAAAACACATACTGGTAGAATTTAAAGGAAGCTTGCATCTTCCCAGAAAATATATGAACTAATATACCGTGATTATATATATATATATATAAAATTCCATCCAATTCTCAAAAGTGTCTATGGTAGATGAGGCTGTGGAGTGCTATGATGGACAAGATGGGGCTGTTTTGCCCCATCATGGATTCACTTTCTAGGGAAGGCAAGTTTTCTTCCTGCAGTCCCTTTTGTGGCAAGGATGGAGAATCAAAGATCCTAGCTCCTCAGTATTTCCTCAAGCCACGCTTTAGGTCTACACTGCTAATGCCTCATCTTCCTGGGATCAGTTTTGCTGTGAGAATGGAAACAGAACTGGTAACACATGAAATATTTTATTTTAAAATAAGTAACCTATCTGCAATGGCATAAAACATTGTAAGAGAAGCAAGTGCAAATTAAATGCTTCTTAAGATGGTCTACCTAAACATTCCATTCTGTGCAAGGGCCAGAATGATCTTATATATTTATTCTCAGCTATTCTTCCTGCTGACTTTATACTGTTAAACTAAAGTTTACAGATTTTATGCTGGCAAACTTTGTCACTATTGTTAAGGTACATCGACCTTTGTCTTATTAAGCGCTATGTAAAGCCTGTGCTTTACAGTGTACATGTATCATATGGTATATGTATCATGTGGTTGATATACATCAACATGTGGTTAGAATCAGTAATCACGCAGAGTGTTATAAAGGTTTCATTGCCAGTGCGCCACTTGTGAGTTATGTAAGTCATCCCAAATAAGCGGCAAAACAATGTTTACAGCAACATGCACTCTTATATTTCAGTCATGCCACACAGAGTATAGCACAGCAACATTAAAGAAAAAAAAATTAAACAAGCTTTTAAAATAAAATGTTGTTATTGAAACTGCTTTTATGGGACCCTCCACATGCAAAGTGAGTTGACTTGCTTGCCCATAAATCACAAAGATTTAGGGAACTCTTTGCCTGGGTTACACTATGCACATATTTAGTGAAACTATAATGCTGTCTACTTCTTTTTATGTTCACTACCTTGTTTTTGTTGCACAGTTTAGATTTTAAGATGTGTAATCATTTATCCATGTTCTTAATGAGATAAAATCCTACTTTAATTCCTCACAAATCAAAATTATTTTTTCTGCCACACTGTTATTTGTAGTTAGGCTTTAAATTTCACCTGCTTCCTGGAGCTAAAATACATGTGAAAGGAGGTGCGAGGTCATCTACACAGGATATTAACATTTTTACAAAACAGGAACCAATTCTCCCCATATTGCACTATGGTATTAATAAACCCTGCTTACACAATGCAGTTATATCAAAACCTATTAAAATGCCAGGGATAACTTACTCAAACAGGGCTTTTATGGTTAATCAGGAAATTTAGCATTGATTATACTGCATCTGCTTTTAAATAAAGTAAATGAAATTTGCCTGCTTAAGAGTCATGATCAATCCATTTGGGACATCGAGGGGAATTAGCATATTTAATTACTCTGCAATGGATTCTTTTTTCACTCAATATTTAAGACATATTGTATTACTGCAAAAGGTGACTAACTGCTTTATGAACTGCACAAGAGACCTGGTATTGCTGTGAGGAAGGAGACTGTTTTTATTTTGCAGTGCTACAGGATGATGAATATTTTCTTCTACCTATTCAAAATTATTTGATACTTAGATTATGACCTTTGAGTGGGAACATACCTGAAAATACATTGTTACTTGTAGTCAGTGAGGTGCAGGGTTGATTAAGGAACGGGTAATCTCTTAAGAACCCAGTCCAGGTTTCCAATTTTATCCCCCTTCTCCAAATCCAACTTCCATTTATATTTTTGATAAAGCGGGAACTGTTGCAGTAATGCCTCTCTGTGTGCACCTATGGAGGTGTACAGAAGCAAGGCCAAGATCAGGACCAAGGCCAAATTCATATCCTTTCCACATTATGTGCTGTGAGAGTGTCTTCAGGGCTGTCTTCGAGATAACTGGGATAGTTTTTGTGAAAGAGTTCATATATCCCCTAAAACCCACACTCAGTAGGTATGTGGGTGATGCCAGAGCACTGAGCAACATTCTTCTATTTGCTTTTGCAGTGATCTGTGTCCCTCTGAACACCCTGATCCTTCAGAGAGCTTTCTGTGTTGAGCTCTTGGTCACAGCTTCTAGTCTTACCGCTCATTTTTTTTCTCCCCCAGGCTGATTAAAAATGAGGAAAACTGTCTTTTCTCTTTTATGAACTTTTCTGTTATGTGAATACCTCATCTATCCTCTGTAAAGAATTTCTTAAACAAGGAAAAGGAATTGGAGGTTTTGTTGGTGATTATTTCTGGATTACTAATTACCTTTAATTACCATGTAACACCAAGATTAAAATGCATTCTAAAACTTGACACTTCAACCTTATTAGCTTACAACAAGAGTAAGGTAGTTTCTTACAATTCTATTCATCAAAGGTAAACTGCTTATTAAGACCTTCTAATTATTAAGGTACTGTAATCAATCTTCAGTAAAATTCCATTAGAGAGAATAAGCCCTTGAGAAAACTGCTTGTGACTCTCATGAACTTGACCAATTCTGAAATGTACAAGAAATATCTTTTCTCCCACCATGAGATATATATATTCAAATTTTCTACTTTGACTCTTTATAAAGAAAGGCTTTCGGTTGTTTTTGATTGTTTATATGCCCCTGGAGCATTTTAATCATCTTGTAAATGCTGAAGTTCTTATTATTCATTTTTTGTAAAAATTTTATTCCACAAGCAGATAATTCAATGACAGGGAAGATAATTCATAAATCCATTAGAAAGTATAATCTTTTCCCCAATGTGTTTACTGTCTAAATAGTTTAGAAATACTATTCTCCCTCCAATTTGCCTCTTTACTGCATCACCTGGGTCTCATCCCCCTCATGTTATTTATTCTGCTCACGTTTCCAGCATGTGTATGGACTTTGTGTTCCTTAAGGCATCCACACATTTTATAGAAACCTTAATCTCATGCACATTTTGAATTTTTCGCATCTTACTCTGTATGTTCATTTTGGCTATGTCTATATTGCTAGGCTGGAAATCCTTTCCATCAGCAGATGTGTGACTTAGTTGCTAATACTGGGATAGGAGGCAACCTGGGCTTACAGCGTTGTCCATTCCTCACCTTTATGGTCATGTGCTCTGACCTGCCTCCCAGGCTGTTGGGATGTGGTCATTTGGTAGTGTTTCCTTATCCCTGCCTGCTAACATTCACCACAGCATTCTGCATTTCTTTATCTTATCAACTTCATACCTTTCTAAACCTCATCAGATTTTTTTCACTGTCATATAAGCCTCCTAACAACCCAACTGAATTTATTCCTTATAATTTATCTTACAAATTAACGTTTCTTTACTCAACCTCAAAACTAATCTTGCAATAGCTTCCTGTAATTTTTGATACATACTTTTCAGCATTGTTAAGAAAATAAATGTTTTGGAAAAAGCTGAATGTAAAATGGTACGAAGGCATATTACTCTTTGTGGTTTTTACAACAAATTAAACATGAAAATTATCTTTATTTTAATGATTCTTTTAATAAGATTTTACAGAATGAATTTCCTGCTTAGAGAGGAAATAGAAATTTGAAATATTTTCTAATTCTCCACTGCAAGAACTTGTGTCTTATTTTTCAGCTGACTTAAAATACATCAGGATTTTATGTAAGGACATTATCTACAAAAGCAACACAGAGCAATCCTTTTCACTTGCTTCCATCATAGTAATCCCTCAAAAAACCTGTTCAACATTAGAAGAAGCTACCAATAATTAAATTGTTTTTAAGGTTCTTCAAATGACATTCAAGCTCTATTTTACCATGGATACATTTGGCCTGTTGAACTCCAGACAGCTGGAGTTCAGTGTTTTTCATAGTTCTTGGGGAGAGTATTCTGAAAAGAATAATAAAATTTTGGGATACAAAAGGAGATTTGTTTACGCTTATGTGTTTTTCTGAAAGCATGAGATTACTAATTTTATAGAGTGGGCCTAATCTTCCTAGTGTATATATTTATTTGAGTTACATTTTGTTTAATTTGAAGACTATTTTTGTAGTAGTTTTTTACTTGAATTAAGTTACTTCAAAGCAAATAATATAAATAAGACAAATATACATTAAAGACAATACAAGAATTTCTATTTTGGAATAATCATAAATGCTTTCAGTCATCCCATACATTTTAAAGCCTCATTTTTACCTTCTATGGTATAGAATTTAATTCCAGTTAAAGCTAGATACTTAGATGCAGAAACATTATATTGCAGATTTCACTCAGTAGGATCTTGCAGTATTGTATACAAGTATCTGCTAGATTCCAGCAGAGCCTTGCCTGGTACTTCCACTCTTACTGCTACAGAAAGAAGCAATTAAGAAATCAGATCACGGAATCACAGGTTATGCTGAGTTGGAAGGGACCCACAAGGATCATCAAGTCTGACTCTCAGCCCTGCACAGGACCATCCTCAAGAGTCACACCATGTGCCTGAGAGTATTGTCCAAACGCTTCTTGAGCTCTGTCAGGCTTGGTGCTGTGCATTTAATGAGAATTGTTAGTAAGGTACAAATAGGTATCCTTTTTACCTTTTTTCCTTTTTGCAGAGTTTCATTGATAGTAAAAAAACGTGTTATAAGCAGAAGTGAAAAATTCTGGATGAGTTACAAAATAAAAGACCAAGGGTTATGGTGTTTCTTCGTTTTATGAGCCCCCACTGGTACCTGCATTCTTTCCCACTGAAAAAGTGATGTATTCTTTCCCTAGCATACAGACCTCTTCAGCTTTGTCATTCATATAAGTAAGGTTTTCTTATAAGCCATTTTCTGCCAAGTTAATACACCAAAGCTTTAAAGGTGGAATACAAGAGGTTTTTAAAATGTATTAGGGTACCTCCTTTCATACTGTCAAGAGCAACTGCAATCCATTTAAGTCAAATGCTTCATATAAAAGAAGCATTTACAGCAGTAGGGTTGTTATAGAAGCAGGTTATTTTCTACAATGGTTTTGGCCCAGCCCTTTAGTTTTCAAGTATTTAACTCATAGACAGAAATCTTAGCTTTCTCCCTGCAAAGCATAAGTGACAGGTTTTTTATGTAACAGTCCTCAAAGCTTGAATGGATATAAATACTTATTCAGGCCTTGCTATTTGTTTCTGACTGGCTTGTAATGACTTAGTATTGTGATAATGCAATTAAATGCTGCGACTTACTACAAAGTAATGGAATATACAATTGCCATGTGGTTTAGTTTGACTGTGGAATATGGCAAGTGCATGTAATGGATGCTATTCACTGAGAGAAATGTGAACGTAACATTTCAAAGTGCAGCTAATCTGGTCTGATAATGATGGTCTGATAATCAAACCATCCATCCTCAGGAATCAGATCAAAGAAACATTATTATCATTATCCAGTCAATCACATTAGGTTTTGAGCTGCTCTGGCTTGACAGGTAAGCAAGGTCTAAATACTGCCATTGTCATCATAAGCAGATTGTTTAAACATGAGATATTGGAACAGCCCCTCTGGAACTGGGGGTGCCTCCAGTCTATGTATCATCTCCATCTGGGATGCAGTTGAGGTATAAAGCTTTTCTCCCTAACTTCTGACTTTCATAGGAAGGGTGCAGGCACTTTGGCAGGAGGGCGGGGTGCTGAGATGTGCTGCAGAGCACAGCTAACCACAGCATGGCTCTAGCTTTTGATACATTAAAAATGGGCCGGGTTCAATAAAAATCTCAGCTATAATATTGTTTTCATCCTTCTATTTATATACTCTTTAAAATTTGTGTAGTCCTTGGGGTGAAGGTGCAAACATCTTTAGAAATTTTGTATGGGATACATGGTCTTGCTTTCCTTAATCCCATTTTGTGGAGTCTTCAGAAAGAGCTGTCAAAGTCCTGTTGTTCTCCTGACCAAGCATTCATAAATTAAAGTTGAATATTCTTGGGCTAGAACATAGCTGTTTTCATGATGATTTGTCTTCTGAGACATCTACATGTAATGTAAGGCTGCATCTACATTTTGGAAGATGTGTTTGGATCAAATTTCTCTCTAGATAACCCTGTTCCTTATTGCATCCTTTGGCATTAACCTATCAATTTCCTTTAACAAAAGGATCATTTTACCTGTTTCAAAATGTAAAAGCTCAGGTTTTGTTCTTTTTTGCTCCCCAAATGCATGTAAATTCAGTTGTGTTTATTTGTTTCTTTGGTAAGCTCTGGGTATATACCAGATGGGAAACGACAGATCTGCATATCTATGTATAATTCTGACATTTTAAAGACTTTTTATAAAAACACAAAGTTATATTTATAAGGACCTTCAAAATGAAAATATATCACTTCAGGCAAAATGTTTACAGTTTGCTTATCCACATAACAAGCATTTCAGAGATCCCAAAATATTTATTTTCAATATTGAACCTCTTTTTATGGTTGATCTACTCTCTTTCAAAGCTGTTCAGTTTACACAACTAGTAAATTACTTTTCCATAATTGCTGTAATTACAGTCCTCCTCATGTACTTACTCTTATCTCAGAACTGTGCTACTGCTGAACATTCTGGTAACAGAAAACCTCATGTTTATTTAGGAGGTAACATAGAACACTGTAAACTAAAATATCTACTTGGGAAGCTCTCTGTAGTTAATGTAATGTGATATTACTGTGATTTAAAAGGCTGTAGCAATATAGCAGCTATACAAAAAGGTTTTAAAGACAATGTAGAGCTCAATGAAACCTTGAAATGTTAAAGATTTTCCTATTAAAAAGCAAGCTGGAACCATGGCTTTACTATGTAATGGGAAAATATGCTAATAGTAAGAGAAAAAAAAAAGACGCCAGTATAGTCTAGGTCATTCCTACAGAACATGGGAAATCCCCATTTCCACTTAACTGTCTTTGAAGAGACTGTTGATGTAATAACTCAGGAGAGCACATTGTCTACTTCAGCAAGAAATTGTGCTTTACCCTTCTTGGGTAGGTTTCCTCGAAAGTGATATTTGCTCAGTGCACAGACTCTTGTTGTACTTTAGTTCTCACTAATCCATGGAGCAATCCATTTATTTAAAGCATAGGTATGAGGAAATAAGATCTCATTACCTGAAATAGTAATAATATGGAAGATGGAGAGGGCTTCTTCTTTCTAAATTATAACTTTTTTTTGTGTGTGTGAATTTAATTACAGGTTTCATCTCCAGCTCCTCTAGCAATGCCTTCCCTCAGTTTTGCTGTCAGTGCCGATTATCCAAACCTGTTATTAGCATTCTGAATTCCTTACTAAAACACTTCAAAAACACAAGGAAAGAAGAATGTCAACACAATTTTGACATGGGCTGAAGTTGTATTTCTCACAGATTTCTTCACTGTTGGCTGTAATCACAATTTTTTTGCTATTTTTTCCATGGATAGAATGAAATGCAAATATTTTAAAAATGATATTTATCTCAGTATCCAGGCTAAAGGTGACCTCATGTAATAATCTGACACATTTACTCCAAGGAACCACCCAGACTTTCTTTGTGCTTCATAGTTCATCATTCCTTCTGTCTATACCATCTTATTTTCTGATTTTTTTTTTCATTTTGTTGGCATTATTTATGCAGGAGCCTTCTTACAGAGTTTTTGCCATCTCTGTCAACTTTCTTACATATTCCTGCCTAGCAGCCCAGTGTTATAAATCCCATAAGAAAACTCCGTCTTAAATCCTTTTTGTCTATTTTAATTGCTCTTTTTCTCATCTATTTCTTAATTATTTCCAGTTCATAAACATAGTTAAGCCTCTAAAACATTTTGATTTAAGTCTCTAAAATATTTAGTTTACTAACATATAGGAGGATGTAGTACAGCTCACATTTGCATCTTTCAGTAAGATACTGTGAGATATTTATTGTAAGATCACTGGAAAATTAAAATAAAGCAAAATAAAAATTTCTTCATACTAGACCATAAAACAATATGAATAGCAGAAATGCAAGAGTAGAAATTTATACATAGGTAATTTTCTCCTTTTTCAAAGGGAACTTGTGAACCAGTTATCTAACAATTATTAAAACTAGAATAATGAAGTGGCATATATAGCAGGCATTTAAAGTATTTGACAGTTTATTTTCTATAAAGAGATGCATGTTTTTTCACCATTGTGCTGCATATAACTCTAATGAAGGACTGAAAGCAGACCCTTAAGATGGAGCAACAGGTAAAAGCTTTTACTACCTGGTAGCATTAAAAGGATAAAGGGAGATCCTACTCTGTCACCCCACATCTCATCTGCGCTCCCTGTTTTGAGCACTCACAGCTTATTTTACAATGGCTTTAGCATGAATCAGATGGTGATCCAATGGGGCAATAAGCCAAGAAAACTCAATAATCACACAGAAAACTGAACTGGTTAAAAAAAATAAATAAATTGAGTGGTATGATTATTTCATGCTAGGGTAATGGTTCTGTTCAGAAAAATATGCTATCAGCATCAAAGTGAGTGCAAAGGAATCAGTACAAATAGAAGCCATATGGGGTCAAAGAGATGGAGAAGAAATAAGTGTCAAGACTGAGTGGTGATCTCAGCCGTCTCATGTAAAGTCAGCATTTTTACTTGAGATATCCATTCCTTGAGTTGATGCTGCTCACTAACCAGGCTGAGAATTTCAAGCAACTTTTCTCCTCATGGTTCATTTTTGACCAGGTTAGTAGTCTGAAGAAAGCTTGGAAAGCAGATCAGGAGAAGGGAAGCAGAAGGAGCACGTGACTGGGAATGAGATCTCTGCTTTCAGTAGCTTCCAGCTCTCAGATTGGGACACTTCACCTTAGGGATGTTCCTTCTAAATGCACCTAAAAATCTACTGATGAAGATGAAATTAGCATTCCACTTCTTGTCTTGAATTATTTATTTCTGTCATAAGGTGACATTGTGGCATATGAGTTAATTCAGGTGGCTCAGGCCTATCCCACTTCTGCTGGAAAAGGCACAGCAGAAACACATGACAAGGATAGAAACGGACTGCCCTGTTCACGGCAGCTGCCCATAGTTTCATGTCTCTGTAGCATCAAACTAATCTCTTAAATCACAGCCTGGCTAATATCACTGGCCCAGGGAGCTCTTTTTCTCTCTCTGACACCCTCTCTTCCCACCAGCTCATTTTCACCATGCTGCCTGTCCCTGCTCTGTGTTGGCAGTGCAGTTAGTCTGGTGGAGGATCTCAAGATCAGGGCACTGCTGGTGGTACAGTGGTGCAACCACACAGCTGGCTGCCGGGTGGGGATTGCCTTAACTGGCTTAAGCAGGATGGGTGCCAAATGTGAAAGCATGACCAGACAGCAATTCCCAAATGTAGCTTGCTCAAATGCTGCCTTCACAGGACTAGGACTGTTTTCTGTCACACCTTCCCACTCCATGTGCTTAGGACAAAATATGGCACCAGCCCCGATCGCCCCATCCATAAGACACTGTAGTAACAGCAGTGGCAGATCCCTGTTTCTTCACACAGCAGGACCCAGAGAAGGAGGCTTTCAGGCTCTCTTTGTCTCCTCTGAGGGGGATCAGTTGTTAATTTCTAGGTATTGTGTTGACTCCTGAATGTCAAAAGGTGACTGGGCTATGACTACACGTCACTGCAGTGAATCCCTCAGAAGGGTCCACTAGACCTACTGCTACTGGGAGGAAAAAGGATTAAAAAGTTTTAAATAAAAATCTTGTGGAGTTTTGTTATAAATGAGAATAACTAACACAAAGTATTCAGTATCTTGGGATGTTCTTCCATTGTTTATTGAGAAGTCTCCTAGCTCACCACACATCCTCTCCTCTGCCATGGTGCCAGAACCCACTGGGTGACAGAGTGAGACAAATTAGAGAACAAACTCAGCTAAGCACACTCATTGAAAAAACAGAAAAGAAAGAAGTGGTTTTCAAAGAGATCAGCTCTCTGGCTCCCAGTGCTGGGACTGAAACACAAGAAAGTGCAAGGAAGTGTGTCTGGTATCACTCTTTTCTGAAGCAGCATCAGCTTAGATGAACTTAGGTCAGCTAATAATGAAGCCACATCTTCAGGTAATGTTCAGAATTCTGCATTAAAAGCATGTAAAAATGCACATCTACTCCAATGCCTGGGCGCCATCTTCATTGGTCAGCAGATGCTCAGAGTCCATGAGATCTGTGTTATTTGCTTCCTGTGCTCTTTTGGATCACTGCTACAGATATCACATACACAGTGAGTTTCTGCAGAGAAACAAATAATTTCTGCTGTCTTAGGTAAGAACTTCCTAGAGGCAAAATTATCCACATTTATGCGAAATTTCAGATAGTCATGATAACTTCTCAGAGTATACATTGAAATCTAAAAATTATGGGCTTAAAAACTGGGAATTGAATAAGCCTTTTCAGGTTGAAAGTCAGTGATGTAGACACAGAGTCTGAATCATTCTGGGATTTTTGAGATGTCTTAGTAGCAGTTTATTAGTACATAAGCCCTAAATTGTGATAATTAATCTCTTCTCAGGTTTATACCTGCAGGAATTGTACATATAGGAAATCAAACAGATTAAGATTCTTATTCAACATCTCTTCTTGCCTCTACACTTCTTTCCTTAAAAAAAGGCAATTAACCCATTCCTTCTGTCTCTGTAGCAAGAGGGAAGATGGCATTCTACTTGGAAATATCCACTCTAGCTTCACAAATGATAGATGTGACAGCCATCAGTGAGCTCAATACAGGCTACAAGACTCACTTGGGAGCTCAGGAAAAACAGACAGCAAGCCTAGACTCAGTTCTGTGCCATTATATACTGTAATTAGTATGTAAACCGGATTTTAGTACCTGAACTAAATAAAGCTTCAGTTGCATCTTAACTGCAGTAAAAACATTTGGCAAAGCATCTTATTGATATCTGTGCTTACTGCTCATTTAGTAATAAAGCTTTTTTGATGTGACCTGAATTTTCAATCCATACAAACTCCCTTACTACAGCAAGCTGTTGTGGGAATTGACATGTTGATAAAAAAAAGTGTCACTCTCACTAGGCAAATGACCTTTCATTTAATGTTCAAATAGTGGGAAGAAATGTGTAGGTCATTACAGAGCTCACAAATGTCAGCAATTCACTCCACAAGTTGCTGCAATAATTAGAACATACTTTGTTTCAATCCAGGTGCTCCATCTGATCATCCACATGACTCCACGAACGCTGTGAAAATTTTCTAGTTTACACATTAGGAAAACAGGATGAAACCTGTTTTCTGCTGGCCAATGGTCAAGTAAAGAAAAAACAGTGTTCCAAAGGCCTGTTTTTTAATCTCTCTGTGTTTCTTTGACTCACTAAAAGGTGAGACATACTACTTGCAGTGTTGAATCATTATTTTTTTTCAAATAGTAATATTGTAAAAAGATATTTGGTTGGGATTCTGCCCATTCATATTCCTGGCCCTTCTCTAAAATCTATGAAGGCATTTCTGCCATTTCCCCCAAATAAACAAAATACAGCTGCTATTCTTCAAGCACCAGCTTGCTGCCCCTGCTTAAATACAGTTTTTTAATATAAGAACATTTTAATATTCTTAAATTCTGTTAATTACAATGTATCATAACACACACCTGGGAACTCAGTTCCCACACCCTTTCATTCACTAAATAAGAAGTATAAATAAAATACACCCACGTATATAAGGTGGAATAGCACAACTCTACACCTTTTCTCTTACCTTTCACATACCTTATCTAAATTCTCCTATTTTTTCTCGAATGAGGTCCCCTTCAATTGTTTGAATTTGGTGAGCTTGTTTTATATGCTTAGTCATCCAATAGAAATCAAACAAAAGAATTTTCTATATTATCTGTGTCTGTAAAAATTAAAGGAATCTGATAGATAACCAAAGCTTTGAATAGCTATGGAATTCAGACTCAAATGATGGAAACTGAATAGCTGCTCACTTTCCATTGAAAATAAGGTATTTCACACTTAACCCATTTGCCTTGAATTCTAACTCTTTTGCGAGTTCTATGGCAATATAGCAGTTATTTATTCTATTAATTTCAATAGAATTTCAGTATAAAATAATGAAAAGCAGAGACTGCACATCCAGTAACTGCTAATTCAATACCACTTTTACTTTTTATTTTAAAGAGTGTATTTTTACAAGGATTGAAAAGCAATTTGGTCTACAGGAAAAGCTAATTAGTTTTTTCATGTTCGCATTAGGTATCTTCAATAGTTGGAATAATATTTTTATGCCTGAAGGTCTTTCAGTCTACCCCGAGCTGGAGGGAAAATTCTCAGAAAATCTACCCTCCTTCCCTCAAAAAATCCTCTCCTGAAACACAGTAAGTCAGAGATCTGAGTGTCTTTTGCCTCTTGTATAACAGATATGTGTAGGATATATTGACAGTCAGTTTCCAAGAAAAAGATGCTAAATAAAAAGTCTGCAAATAAACTGAGCTGGAATACTCAAACAACACATGAGATAAATGAAAACTGATTTTAGGCAGAACTATTTACTTTGTATGGTATTCCCAGGTCTCTCAAACTTGGTGTAGATTTATGGAGAAGCATTCAAAAATTTGAACAAAAAGACTTCTGTTAACACAGAGATTTTGTGACCAACCTAAAAATCGTAAGATGTATTATCCTTCCTTGTAAATGTTGATTATTTTCATTTGTAGCAAATGCAGTGCTTTGCAGTTTTAACATTTGTTTCAGAAGTCCACAGAGGTGAAAGTGACGACAAAATAGAATGTTTTTGGAAAAATAAGTGATGAATTGTGGCAAGTAGAAACACATTTCCTACAAAGCTGATTAAGCTATAATACAAGACTCCTGTGTGCAACATGCTTTGCATACTAAAAAACTGAGGTGAGCACAACTGGAAAAAAACCCTCAACCACCACCAATGAAACTGCGTATAGTGTCGTCAGCTGAAAAAGACTGTGTTCTTGTCACTTACAGAATACTATAAAGACACAAGACTTTACATAATTTGGACCTATAGCACCATTTGGGCCAAATGAAATAAGTGTGAAATGAAAAGAAAATGAAAATTAGAATTCAGTGTCATGTGCTTTGGGAAAAGATATTTGTAAGCTTTTGTTTCCCTCTGAGACCATTTATTGTCCAAAGAGTGCAATTTATGCTGATTTGATGGTTTCTTTCCCTGTAAAGAGTACCTGTCTAGAGCTTGTGCCTTGTAGCCTGTTCTGCTTGGACAATAGCAACATGGAAAATTGGAAGAGAAGTACCTTTATGTCAGCTTGGGTTAAATATTGCCAGATTTCAAAAGAATGTGAATCCAACTTGAAACATTATGCAAGACCACCCTTGCCCTACGCATTGGACTTTATGCAGCAGTTCTGCTTGAGGCTTCATGGCCTATATACCAAGATATTCTAATTATCAAATTTTTTTGAAAAGGGAAGACAAATCTTCCCACATGTTAGAATTGACAGATTTTTATTTTTCTGAACTGAATGGGGGTTGGGGAGCTTGGAAGTGCTTTTACACAAAGAAAAGTAAATACTTGTTTTCCTCATCTTTCAGTAACAAATATCTTGACAAAGTGAAATAATTTCAAAATTACTTTTTAAGAGATATATTAAATAACAGTGGAATTAGATCCTCATGTATTGTTCACTTCCATATTTCCATTAGTAAATTATTTACATCAGTTAAAGTTCTGCCAAGCTGTTCCTCCTGATTGCAACCTGAGTAATTTATTATACTTTTATTAAGATTTTATAGAAAAGTTTGATCACAACTGAAATTTCAGAGGCTTCTTAAAAAAACACTAACATATTACCATAATTTTGATTATTTTTAATTTTTAAAATAATAATTTGTATACACTCTCTTCAAAACACACATCAGTCAGATCACTAGGTTCTATAGGTATTTTTCGAGCAGTTGCACGTAAAAAACCCACAGACAATATGCATTTATATCAATAAAAGATTGAAAGATACTGTAAGAATATATTAATTTATATGGGAAGACCATCAAACTAAATATTATGAGAAGACTCAAAGCTGTCTAATAATTTAGAAGTTATTTATCTGAGTGCAGTCAACATGCTAAAATGAGAATGTCAGTCATTAATATCTGGAATACAAGATTTCCATATTACTAAAATTTGGTTTTAGCCATTAGCATAACTTGGAGCAGCCATCTTTCATGACTCCCAAAGAAGGGTTTTCCTGACAGAAAATATCACAGGATAAAGTAGAAAGGAAACACAATAATTTAATTTTTGAATTGTTATGAACAGCTACCAAATAGTAAATGCAGTGCAAAAAAAGAGAACCTGATTTAAAGCATGTCTTCAGCACTGCAGATATCAACAAAATTTCAACTGACAAAATATTCATGGATTAATTTTTAATTTCTCGTAAGAAATACATAATTCCCTTCTTTTGAGTGTCCAAATGAAACAGAAATCACAAACTGTATCTATGTGGGCCAGAACTGTTCGTGTATCTGTATAGGAGTTCCAGTCTATAGACCATTTATCAGCTTCCTTTCACTCATGTATTAAAATATGGATGCTGAAGTATAACTAAAGGCCAAAGGATATGATCCAACAGGTTTTATTAGAACAGTTAAATCTACTGGAAGTCCTTCTGTATAATTTCAACTATGAAATTCCAAGTTAGAAGCTTGTGAGCACTCTAAGTTTTATTGTCTCATCCTCAGGATAACTTCCTGCCTTTTTGGCACTGTCCATTCTCCACAGTGAATTGTTTGTTTTAGTGATGGCTTTCATCTCATTCTACAGTTGAACTAAGTGCAAGATGCTGTTGTAGCCTGCACACTGAAAGTGAAGACTCACCTTCATCTCATTTCACAACATCACAGTGAGGTGCAGTGCTTAGTTGAAAAATTGGACTCTCTTCTGAGGTCAGCAACAAATATCCAATGGAAGCAAAAACGCATTCTTTATTTTTCAAGCTGCTATTTTCTCCTACATAGTTATCTGTATTTTAAGAGTTAACAAGAAAAGACAGATAAAAAGGCTCTTAACTGCTGCAAATTGAAGTGTGATATTATGAAGGTGAACTCCTACTGACATGGAAAGTTCTGGTGACTACATGAAAAATACATGTCATGGGAGTTTAAACTCCCATAGGTGAACTTGCAATATAAATGACATTAAGGGATGTTGAATGTTATATTACAGGACAGGTGACACCGAATAACACAGAGAAACCAGAAATAATAAGAGCTGAGTTTTTCATATTACCTTCTAAACACATTGGAATTTCCCCAGTGTATCAGAACACTTTTAGATTTCACTCTTGCAAAAATGCTCAATGAATTTTGACCATACCAGCTTTGTCATAGCACTCTACATCAAACTAGTTCTCCTGACTACAGAAATGGTAAGATTTTCTGTTAGTAAGGCAGAGAGAATGGAGGGGGAAAAAAAAGGTCTATGTTTTTCCTAATAATTCCTATGTCTGAAAAAAAATTTTTAACAAGAAGAGATGGAGGGTTGACATATTTCAAGAAGGAGGTCCATAGGACCCATATCAGAAAGAAATAATTATTTCCTGAATCTTCTGTTTTACTAAAATTCTAATCTCTCTAATGGTTTTAAGTCTTTGCTCCACTAAATCTGGCACTGATATGGGGTATTGAGTAGGAATCTTTATCATAGTCTCTTTACCAAGTAATAAGAAATTTCTAGCCCAGCTGATCACTATTTACTCTTTTCTATCAGATTATTTGTAAAAAGTCTTTTAGAAACAAGAATGTTGACAGAGTGTAATCTGTGCCCTTGTATATATATGTGGCTTCATTAGAAAAAAGAGAACATTTTGTTTACATTAAGGAACATATGTAATATATATATATGATATATATAAAAATTAAAATATATAATATCCATACAAAGTTATACATTTGAGTAGGTTTTTCTGTATTGCTAATAATGTCTGGAGCCTTTGGCTATATAGGATAATATATGTATGGCTCAAAAAAGAATCTGCAAAAGCAGTCAAAAAGTAAAGAAAATTTAGTGATTTAGGTTGAGATTGTCTACACATTTGAATTCTTTTAATTAATTGTGGTTTGAGTTTTAGTCTTTGGGAAATGTAAAATTGAAACTTTCTCTGAAATCCAAGGACTAAAAAAGAATAATTAAGTGATACTAAGAAACGCCCAAATTTCTCATTAATTGAATTTGGCAGGTTAGTTACAACCCAAAATCGCTTTGTGTGTGTATTGTTCATGTGCAGCATTAGGATTTACTTGCAAGGAGAAATTAAAGTGGGTTGCCAATACTACTTTGTCTCTGTATTTCAAAAAGAAATATGTGACTCTAAATAGATAATATACTACCTGACATATTATCATAAACAGATTAGCCTTCATCAAGCAATGGCTCAAAATTTTAGTACAAAACAAATCAATGTAAATTTTGCTTTGACATCATTGTGGTAAGGGATCATTTTTTATTGATATGGTATAATAAACACAGCAAAGTATTTTCAGATGTAACCAAGTGTTTTGATAGTAGTAAGATAAGGAGGTTACTTGTGGAACAAATTTGCTCTGAGTTACATGCATCTCTCCATTACATTTACCTGAATAATGGAGAACATAATTTGGCATTTGTTTCTAATGTGAAGTTTAGAGAATCTGAAATAGTTGGTAAATCATTCTACCAGATCATTCAAAATGTGATATACTGTAGGAGTTGGGTTACAGGAAGGACGCTGCAGGAGGCATCCTGGGAAATGAAGTCTCGAAGTAGTCCCACACATGGGCAGTGAGATGCCCTCGGTAATTGGTCAAGGGAGTCACGTTACTTTGAGGTGCATATAAAAGATGTCGTCTCATTTGAATAAAAAGGATTTGGTGCTGAACCCCCAACTAGCTAGACGGGTCCGTGTAATTTATTTACATGTTATATTAATACGCCACAATATATGTTATATATAGTTTCACATTTATTTTCCGTGTATGAAAACTTTTTCCTCAGATATACGGTCTTAAATACAGCTGAATACAAGCAGAAATAAAATACAGAAAAATGGACGGAGAGAAAAAAAGTTGAAATAAAACTGTCAGTACTTGTCTGGGCAATGTTCTAATTATTGCATAATTATTTTTTCCCATAAAAATAGGAGTATTTGTAAAACATAGAATTCATATTACGTCAAGCTTATCAATACTGACCAGGTCAAATGATGATGTAACTGAAGATATGTTTTTAGAAATAACATAATTTTCTCCCTTCCTAGTGTAATGCAGCATTGCCTCAATTAAGCAAAGCCAAGTAGAAAGTTCAAAGCAATTAAAATTAAATTTAAACCCCTCTGCTTGGGTAAAATAAAAGAAGTCACATGTTCTTCATTTAGATTTGTACTCCTTAATAAAACCCTCACAACTGCATCAAAGTAGGTCTTTGAGGTATCTGAACTGTAAGAGCATGGCCAAGTTCTTCACTCTCTGTGTGGGCTCCCTCACAGCCATATGCCAGAGAGATCTGCTGTCTCAAATCCCCCAAACCAGCAGGGAAACCAGATCAGGTGAAAGGCACAGTATTTTCCATCTGGTCCCTGGCTTGTGAAACAGGGAGATCAGCACAGTGAAGTTCCTGAGAGATATCACTACAGGTAAACAGGGATTCAGCCCTACATAAATGCAATTAATTGAGAGATCAAATCCTCCAGTGAAAACTCTTTTGAGGTGCTAATATACATGGTAAACTAGGACAGAAAGAGTGGTACTGTTTTATGTACTCATGGAAGCAAGAAGTTCCTTGAGAGGGCATAGCCATGGACTTGGAAAAGTACAAAATAATAGTTATAATTGCAGAACCACACAGTACTTGAGCAATAAATAATTAACATATTTTCCTATTTCTAGAGGTATCCTATGTGAGATTCCTGTGTTAATTCATAGCATTTTAAGAGCAGTGGCAAAACAGCTTCCGCAGCACTTCCCCTGAATGTGCAGAGAAATTTGCTATTTTATGCAACTTCCAAACTGTGCTCATGTGTACTAGACAGACATTTCCCTTTGATGTAAAATGATGTGAGAAGTGAGAGATGAGGAATGAAAATGGAACTAAAAAGTTATCGTTTGGGTCCAATGGTTTCATTATAAAGTCTTTTAAACTTTTTTTGACAACGCTGATCTGTCTTGTTATTTCCAAAAGAAGCTGTAGCATCTAAGTGCTGCAGTCAACATAGGGCTCTGTTGTGCCTGACAAAAATGCTGAGTATGTGGCTCTCATACCACTTCAAGTTTTGAGAAGCTTTTTCCTACAAATGGAGAAATCATGCAGTTCAAGAGAAATGTGTACAGATGCCAAAGGCAGAATTCTAGAATGGCTGAATGTGATCCTGTATTTGTAATTGTCACATGAAATGATGATGGGCAATGTGTCACACGTATATTAATATCTTTCTAGCCTTAAAGAAAATGGCATAGTTAATCATCATACTTCATTACCATAAGTCACATCAAAGTTCAGGGGCTCAAGAAATCTGCTGCTATCATTCCACTAAATATCTGCATCTTCAGATATCCAGATATCCACAGCCCTCCTTCAGGAGCTGAAGTTTTCAAAAGTCACTCTGAGTGAAGCCATTAGCATCCTTCCAGGATGCATCACCCTAGTAACAAGCTGTCAATGGTGTCACTGTCAAGATCAAACCAGACGAGTCTCAGCCCTCTTGGGCCAGTAACTGGAGCACAAGATACCCATAGTCCTTTCAACAGAAGGGAATCCCCTTCTTCACTGACACATCCTGAAGCAAATATACAGGGTAATGGATGCTGTGAGCTGCTTGTAATAATCTGTATTGCCCCAGGGGGAGGCACAGAGATTTAAGCAGCAGGCAAGTACTGGTGCTATTTGCATTCTGCTGGCCGTACCACAACTTCAGAGAACTTCTCTCAGGCTGAATTCATTACCATCTGAGGAATTACATGCCCAGGTTGTGTATCCTTTATATTTCTGAGGTAAGAGAAACAGCAGGGAAATAACACAGTTCCCCTCTTCTTCACATTATTTACCTCACTGAATGGTGATTGTGGGAACAAGTTAAACCAGCAGCACCTGCATTCAGTTAATTAGGATCAAAAAGGAGTGTTTTGGCCTTGACCATGTTTTGATAAAGAGAGTGCTGTGTTCTCAAAGTGGAAAAACCGCTTAATGGTCTGCATGATAATGTGCATGGTTTATACCATGATTGAAAACAATCACAGAATGATAGTATGTGTGAATATGTGAAATCAAAACATCAGGTCACCAAAGTCTTGGGAATTCTAGTTAACTGAATGGCAACACCTGGTGCTGTTTACGCAAAGAGGTTAATAAAAGGGGAAATGCAGAGAGAGATTGGTGAAGAATCCTAAAAATGGAATAGTGTGGGTGAGTGTGTGCAGTCCCATTCCTTCATCATCAATAGGTGATGTTGCCTTTTTTTCTGAGCTGTTCCTGTATACTCTGAGTCATTAGATCTTGGTATTGTATTTAAATTGTAGGTGGTGATTCTACTTTTTCTGGGAAACGAGGGGAAAATATGGGATCGTGAAGGCTACTGCGTACTAGAGAATTTCAAAAGTATAGTACCGTAATCTTTTAATTAGGCATTGTCAAGTTGAGTTCACTTTTCATTTGTAGAATTACATATTTTTAACCTGAACTGACAGAATTGTTTTACGATGTTAAGTTTGTGTTTTTAATAGCAATTCAAATGCCTTCTTGTAGGCTACCTATGCATTGTGGAGACTGATGAGCCTGAAACATGCTAAAGGTTTTTTTTTCATAAACAACATTAGATTTACATCTGCAAATCTGTTTGTTCTCAAATTCTGAGCAACCAAATTTGCAGTTCAATCACACAACAGAGTACTCTACTTATTTTCCCTTGCTTTTGCAAAACATGAGCTAAAGTGGGGAAAAATAATTCTGAACTAGAGATTCCATTTATTCGTATATAATCACAATGGGGACCAAACCCCTTAGAGCCCTTCAACAAACCCTGACACTTCAACTAAGGGAACAGACATTGGAATATAATAATAGCTACTACAATCTGTATAGACAAGAAACTTAAAGAAAATCTTACTTCTGCAACTCTGGAGACACAAAAGTTTCCCTAAGAAATGGCTAGAAAAGATGAAAAGCATTAGGTTAGGATAATTTTTGCTATTTTCATTCCGATGGTTGGCAAAGATAATTTCACTGGAGGTGTCATGATAATTTTCATTCAGGTAGAATGCAAGAAAGGCTGATTTTAGCCTAAGCAATTGTATTGAGTCTGGCTGAGCTGGAGTTCATTTCCCCATAGTAGCCCTCACAGTGCTGTGCTTTGCATTGGTAGCTAGAAGGGTGTTGATAACACACTGATGTTTTGGCTACTGCTGAGCACAGCATCAGTACTGTAACATTCCTTTCTCAATTGAGGGCAAGATCCTGGGAGGGGAAACAAGCAGGCCACCTGACCCAAACTGACTAAAGGGATAATCCAGACCATATGACGTCAGCTGAGATATAAAAGCTAAGGCAAGGAGCAGGAAGGCAGGCATTCATTGTCTCCAATGGCTGCCTGCTGAGGAACCATTACGTGTGCCGAAGCCCTGCTTCTTGGGAGTGGCCGACCATTGCTGCTCAGTGGAAGTAGAGAATAAAACCTGCTATCTTTCACTTCAGTTTTGCACGCGCAAGCTTTTGCTTTGCTTCTGCTTTAATAAACTGCCTTATCTGTACCCACAAGTTGTTTCCATCTTACTCTCTCCCCTGTCTGACTGGGAAGGGGAGTGATAGAGTGGCTGGGTGGGCACCTGGCATCCAGCCAAGGTCAACCCACCACAACAGTTAAATACTTTCTAAGCTGACACTAACTTAAAATAAAGCTTTATATGCAGAGTTTGAACTTTAGGCTGCCTTGACTATGAATGCTGTCTGTTTTCATATCAGCACAAAATGCACATTATGAACTTTAAGTGTTTGCATTCAAGTGCCCATTCTATGGTCATCAAACCAAAATTGATGAATTTCTACCAGAAACTGAATTTGGAGTAATGGCACCCCAGGACTGCAGGAACTTTCTGCACTGCCTCTCTGTGAAGGAAATGTCATTTATTTTTTCCTCCAGGGTCTTTATGAGAGGCTAACATATAAATATCACAATTTAGTTTCATATAATGGTTAAGGAGGAGGGTGGTAGAGGGAAGATATTCAAGTCCCAGGTAACTAAGGTTGCTAAAATCCCAGATTTTAGCTCTTACTTACCATAATTAAGCAGGAACAAGACTTTGGCCTACTGAGAGTTACAGCAGATTGCCAGACTTTGGTCTGTAGTGTGCAAGGATAAATACAAGGGACAGATGGAGCAGATTGTCCTGAAAACTAAGCTAAGGAAATGGAAAGCAAAGAGGTGATTGATAACAGCCAACATTGCTTTACAAAGCTGAAATAACGCCTGACAAATTTGGTGACCTTCTATGGCAGGGCTACAGCATTAGTGGATAGGGACAGAGCAACTGACATCATCTACCCGAATTGAGGCAAAGCATTTGACTATTTGACACTCATGTCCTGCATGACATCCTTGCCTCTAAACTGGGAAGATGTGTATTTGATGGATGAACCCCTCAATGGATAAAGAACTGGATGGATGGCTGCACACAAAGAGTTGCAGTCAATGGCTCATTGTCCCTGAGGAGACAGTGATGAGTAGTGTCCCTCGGGTTGGTACTGGGGCTGATACTGTTTGATATCTTTGTCAGCGACATGGACAGTGGAATTGAGTGCAGTCTCAGCAAGTTCACTAATGACACCGAGCTGTGTGCTGTGGTTAACACACTGGAGGGAAGGGATGCCATCCAGAGGGACCTTGACAGGCTTGAGAGGTGGACCAATGGAAACTTCGTGAAGTTCAACAAAGCAAAGTGTAACCTGGGTCACAGCAATCCCAGGCACACCTACAGATTGGGCAGAGAAATGATTAAGAGCAGCCCTGTGTAGAAAGATGAGGGTGATGGTTGACAAAAAGTTCAACATGAGCCAGCAGTGTGTGCTTGCAGCCCAGACCGCCAACAGTGTCCTGGGCTGCATCA
This sequence comes from Neopelma chrysocephalum, assembly GCF_003984885.1. Lineage (NCBI taxonomy): Eukaryota > Metazoa > Chordata > Aves > Passeriformes > Pipridae > Neopelma > Neopelma chrysocephalum. Next base: position 24,143,281 of record NW_020897694.1, on the reverse strand, counting down.
AAAGGAGTGTGGCCAGCAGGTCAAAAAAGGTGATTCTGTCCCTCTGCTCTGTTGAGACCCCACCTGGAGTGCTGTGCGCAGCTCCAAGGCTCCAGCATCAGAAGGACATGAAATTGTTGCAGCAAATCCAGAGCCATGAAGTTGATAAGAGCACTGGAGCACCTCTCCAACGAAGACAGGCTGAGAAAGTTGGGGCTGGTCAGCCTGGAGAAGGGAAGGTTGTGTGGAGACCCCATTGCAACCTTTCAGTATCTGAAGAGGCCCACAGGGAAGTCAGAGAGGGACTCTTTGTCAGACATGGTAGCAACAGGACACAGAGTAATGGGTACAAATTGAAAGAGGGGAAATTTAGGTTAGATATTATGAAGTAATTCTTTACTGTGAGTGCAGTGAGACACTGGAACAGGGTGCCCAGAGATGTTGTGGATGCCCCAATCCTGGCAGTGTTCAAAGCCAGGTTGGATGAGCCCATGAGCAATCTGGTCTAGTGTGAGGTATTCCTGTCCATGGCAGAGGGGGTTGGGACTAGATGATCTTTAAGGTCCTTTCAAACCCTTAACATTCTACGATTCTGTGATTCTATGCTGTACACTTTAGAGAAAGAAGGGACAAAAAATCTCCAATCTGTTTTGAATAGTATCTCAATACATTTCAGGTGTTCCCTATTTTCATGAACCTAAAATGTAGTTCCCTACACATACACGGCTGTATTTATTAATAGTAGCTGTGTACACAAGCACAAGAAAATAGTATAAGATTGCTCTTACAATTCTAGACTGATTTTCCTATGAAGCAAAGTGAGTCTTGAAGACCACAGTTATTCTTGTCATAAGCTATTATAAAAAGTCAAATCTAGGGGGTGTCTTGAAGGAAAATGTTTATCCTTGTGCTTGCACACAGAAGAGAGAAAACATAGAGACCTGAGGACTTTTGTAAGCAGTAAATAAAACTGATTGCATATTTTCAGCACTAAAGCTTTCATTAGGACTAAGTAGCTAAGGTTTTGCTGGGGAGTTTTACTTAAAATGGTCTAGTTGCTCAAAGTGAGACTGCATGGTATACTCTGCCTCAGAAGATCTCCTAAGGTCAGTGTCTGCATCATACTGATGGGAAGAAAAAATGAATTCTTAAAGCACAAGAAGAAGAAAGTTTATTAGTAATGCAGAGCTGCTGTAATGACAGTAAGTGAAACAACTTCAACACTGGAAGGAGGAGCTTTTGCTGATGCCTTTCAGGTACAATTTTCTTCTCTGGCTGAAGCCTAGCAGGATGGTGGCAGTAAAAGTTTTCTCTGGCTCTCTGAGCCTGGATGCCAGCCTTGCAGGCCTTGCATACTGCAGTGTGAACACACTACATGCTGAACTGCCTTACTACACTACAGAACTTGTTAAATGTTGAATACACTGATAGCAAAGTGACTTTCTTTCCAGTCTAAGCAGAAGGACGGCTGTGGACATGAACTAGTGCAGGAGACCTTTGGCTCCTTTCCACAGACAGGGATGCAATCCTGAGCTGTCAGAATCACTGTTATTTCCCCATCTCTGTTACTGCACAACCTTTGAAGTGTTTTCCACAATCTCCCATCTTTTAAAACATGGGGGTAAGATTAAGGTGAGTCTGATTTATCATTGAATAATTCTTAGGGGGAAAAGAAAAAGGACTTATACTCTCTGCTGTTATAAATAGCCATTCAGTGTCAAACCTCCATGAATCGCATTGCTATGCGACTACACATTCATTACATCTTGTCACTAACTGCAGCAACAAAGCATTTATGAATTACATTACATGTCTACAAAAACAAAGCTCAGATAGAGTAACTGATATGATTAAAACAACTAGCCAGATTTTTACTCTTCTGTTGTGCTCAATTACTAATGTAAGGATTATCATATTTGGCTCACAATCTTGCTTGACTTTCATATTTAGTATTATCATTTTTTCTCAAGACAGAAGAAAGTTAACTCCAATGCTAACTGTAAAACAAATCCCCAAAACCCAAATGCCTTATGGCCTCTTTGCTATCCTGAACCGGTGATTAAGGCAGCTGTCAGAATGAGATGTACTTGCTTCTGTGGAAATAATCTTTTTATGGGTATTGATTCTGAAGCTGAATGAGGGCACCAAGAGAAAGTGTGGTGTCCACTTAGGTGGTAGGTGGGCTCATTCCACAACTGACATTCCTGCTTGAGAAAAGAGCAGTTAAAGGCAAATAAGTGATCAACTGTAGGGAAAGCCAAGATTAAGAAAAATAAAAGAATCTTAAGATATGAACATGGACTGAAATGGAGATTAGCAAGAGAAAGAGGAGTAACAGTATTGCTAAATTTTAATGTCATTCCCTAAGATAGACAGGTTTGAATTTTTGTAAGTAGGAATAGTTTTATTTATCTCTTCTGTGTTTCTGTGACAGACTGAACAGTGGGATCCCTCATCCTTATTGCTGTTAATTGGTATGACTCCATGGAGAAAAGCATAATTTTGACTATATCTGTTGGGCAGTGAGACAGAGAAAATCCCCTTTTCCCCATTCCACAGAATCAGACAGCTCCTCCCTCAGGCAATCTCCTTCATCAGCAGTACAGCTCTTCCGCTCATTCTTTTTTTCTTGCATTTGCTAAATTTGCTTGAGACTTTTACAGAGGAGATTATGATAGGTAAACTAACAGGCAAAACTTCAAAAGCAGGCTTTGCCAAAATACACATTTTCAAAATCAGTGTGGCAGCTTTACTTTAAATACTTCTTAAATATTTTATATAGATACCTGGAAGGACTACTTAGTCATTACAGTTTCATAATTGTGATATTATGTATTTGTCTTCCTTTCTCAGGCAAAATTCTGAGTTGAAGAGGATCTGCTACAATAAGATGTGCTACATTTGGCTTTTATCGTGCAATAATGAAGGCAACTAAATACAAAAAGCCTATAATGAAACATTACACAAAAAAGGACACAGACTTTAAGGTGACACAAACAGGAAATATATAATAAACCATGTGTCATGCTGCTGCAGCTGTTTCACCTCTTACCAATTTTCACAGTCTATAAAATCTTGGAAAGCACCAGATGTTTAGGGGAAGCTGTCCCACTATCCCCAGCTTTGAAAGTACAGGCAAGATTTATTAGTGCTATATATATATGTGATTTCAGTTCTGACTTCTATATTTATAAACTAGGTGAAACATGCAACATCCTGTTGTGAGACAGCCTATTTACTTTCCTGTGCTCCTCCTCACTTGCAGATCTTGGCTGTTGCTGGACCATAACAGTAACTACAGAACAATACTAGGATATGCAGTCCAAACTACAGAATTTAGTTACTGACAAACATATCTCAGAGTTTTCTCCTAGTACCAACTTTTGCCAAAATGATCTTACAATGCACAGATTATGAACTAAGCAAAACTATTTTGCAATGCACAGATTATGAGCTAAGCAAAACTATCTTGTGCATGAATATGCACTAACATTTGGGATTTCTGCCTACGCAGAGACTGTTAGTGCACAAAATTATCTTTTTTTTCCTAGTGCATGGTTCCTAGTATCGGAACAGGGATAAAAACTGTTCATGCATAATTTCCAATCTTTCATAGCTCAGCGGTGCTGTAAAGTGCTGCTGTTCGTTTTAATTCAGTGAGTAGAAGTTTTGTTGGGTTTACTACTAAGGGAATTGCATGTGTTATTAGAAAGCCTCTGACAGCTGTCAGAGACAGAGACAATTTGCCTCATTTCAATCTTTCATAAAGGAAGGACCCTCTTCTTCAACAAAGCTGTCAGAGGCCTGAAAAATGGAATAAAACAGCATTTCTTTTCCCAACACATGAAAATCTCTGTTCCTCCTCTTTTCTCTTCCCCATAAAGTTATAGAGGGGAAGTTGTATAGTTAGAAGAAAGAGGAAATATGATTTGATGTATTTGTTTGGTATACTGCCTTGTCATCACTGACTTGCAGGGATAATTGCATAGCAGCCTGCTTGGCATAGTATTTAATAAATTAGCACTATGTTTTAACATAATGTACAAGGTTTCATGCAGTTTTTCTTTTCTGAGAGCAAGAAAAATCAAAACCTGAAAGACATTGATGAAGACAAGGGCTTTGCATCAAAGACTCTGAAAGTCTCGGTCTGTAAGCATTTCCATGCTTTCCAACACATACGTCACCCTGCCCAGCACTCTTACTGAATTTAAAGCACAAGAAAATGAAATGTTCTCTTAAGACCTGAAACCTTACCTTCCAGCTTTTGATTTAAACAGGTGCATGCCTTAATAAAAACTCTGTCATTCAAATGTTTGGTTTGTTTTTTCTAAAAGCCTGGATTATTTTCTTTGATTGGAATTAGTAACATTTCAGCTCTTGCTTATTCTTTAATGACAAAAGGAAAGTAGCTTATGCAATGTCTCTAATAGGTTAGCATTGTTTTCCCATCAGATCCCACTCAGCTTGCTGATGATGATCAGACTCTCCTTTTCACACCAGTAATCCCATGGGCATCCCTCCATACAGCGCGGTTTCTGATGTCAACTCCTTTAACTAGTACTAGATACTGGGAAGGCATGTGTACATGCATCATTTGTTTTATATTGTTGTTTGCATGCTATTTTTATAGCAGACTCAATGCTCATTTTCACATTTCATACTCTGATTCATTTTTCATCCTGTTTTCTTCTCCCTATCCATCTCGCCCTGCTGAGTAAAGCAAAAATCCATGAATGAGTCAGAGTCAAATTTTCAAAGTCACATTGGTCAGTGGGGTTTGAAATTCAGCAGGACGAGATTGCTTGTGTTTTATCTTTCCAAAGTAGAAAATAACATTTCCTTTTTTCAGTCACAATAAAGAAAGTTTTATCTCATTTTTTCCAGCTCTATTAATTTTCCTGAAATCCAGTCTAAACTATGATGCTCATTAGTGACCGGTGTAAGTAGCTGTTTCTGTTCTTTCTATATTATCATTAGCCTTGTCTAATTCCTCATCCTACCCTGTCATCCTATCACAAAAAGCAACTTAAAACTCTTATTTCTTATTATATATTACTCTTCTGGGAGGATTTTTCACGGGTTTTTTTTGTGGGTTTTTTTGTTGTTTTGTTGGGTTTTTTTTTGGCTACAGGATAACTGAATGGCTGTTTAAGGGAAATTTCTTTGTTATTTTCTTCTTAGTTTACTTGAGTGAATAATTAGGCGAATAAAACTGTAGTAGCAGTTTTCCTTAAATACATACTCTATGCTCCATTCTAACATTTGATTGTGTTTGGTACTTTCTATTCAGTACAATGAAAGGGAGATATTGACATATTTTAAGCAAGAATAAGGAATTAATAATTTCTCATGTATGTAACTTTTAAAGTTTTTTGCCTATATACTACCAGAATTAAGAACAGCATCTCTTGTGATTTATGTTGACTGGATGTGTTATTATCTTCTCAGCTTGCAAGAGTCTAGTTTTCAGTTGTAATACATACTATTTCTGCCATGTTAAGCTTGTTATCAAATCCTCAACCAAATCTTTCTCGACATTTCACATAGCATGTAATAATTCAGCTCCGAAGCCGTAACACCACACCACTCCTTTTGAAATATGAAATACTAAACATGACTGGCTTAGGGCAGGGCAAACAGTTATTTCTTAATGCAAGCCAGGAAGGTCAGTTAGAAAGTGAGGTGCATCTGCAGTTGCTTCATTCCAAATATTGACCATCAGTGCCTCCTAACCTCATAGAACTCAGCAAATATTTGCTATTACCAGCGTTTCCTTCCACTAATATTTAAACTCTTCTTACCGATGAACAGATTCCACTCAGTATCCAAATCAGCCTGATTTGCTAGGCAGCCCTTCATTACATTGAGGCAATAGTTGTTGCAAGGTTTCACAGTGGGAAGTCCTCTGCAGTAAGGGCAGTACAACATCTTCATTAACGCCCGGATGCACCCTGGGGTGGGACTGACCTGCAGAGTTTAAGGTGGGGAAAGAAAAAGAAAAAGGAGGAAATCAATCTCCTGTTCTGTGAAAGTTTGGGATCGCTGAGATTATGTCTCTCAAGCAATAAGCGCAGAAGGGGCAATTTGTGAAAAGAGCTCAACCCTTAATAACACCCTCTTATGAGACTAATTGATTCCTGCCAATTATCTTCATTTAGCACAGCAGTGACTTTCAGGAATGCAAAAATCAACACTCCCCTACTGATGGCAGTGCTTGTCTCCCCAGCCCTCCCCCACAACATCTACTGAAAAGTGAAGGAAAAACACCCAGGGAATCAGCTGGATAGTAACTGACTGGTCCTAATGCGGAGGATCCTGAGGAGACTTCTCACTCTTCCTATGTAAGCTAGAACTGTCAGTCACACTATCATTGGACTAAAATCTCCTCCTTATCAAAGCACAGTAAATCCAGGATAATCTTGACAATTTTCATAAAGTTATTCAGAACTGCACCATGACAAAGGGATATCATGCTGTTTTCAGTTGAAAATACCCTTCAGTCTTCTCCGAAAATTTCATAAAGAGATCAGACAGGGTTTGGTGTTTTCTTGTTTTGGTTTAGTTTGGTTTGGTTTGGTTTTTTATGCTTCTAACATCTCAAGTGACAAAAAGCATTATAGACAACAGTCTAATGCATTTCCATTTACATATCAGCACGACACATGTCTGCACATGGTGAACTTTAAAGAGATAACAGAGACAATGGAAAGACACCCAATGAATTTAGGATTTTCAGTCTAATTTGTTAACACTAGGCACGGCTGACAGAAGGAAGTAGTGTGTAGATATAAACTTTTAGCAATAGGTGTTACACTTTGCACTAGAATGGTATGGACTTCCTGGAGAGGGAATATGGGGGCTGGGGAAAGGTTTTTGAGTAAGACTTCATTATTTGTAATGATCCTTTATCTCATCTTTTTTAGTCATCAAAATGCTGGGCATCTATTCAACAATGTGCCTTTCATGTTCAGTGGAGAGAAATAGGTCCTTTTTGTGTGTTTTTTTATCCCATCTCTTGAAGGGTAGGATTAATCATCTTCTGGAAGACATCCACTGAATCCTCCATATCTAAATTTAAATCAACAAATTGGTCACATTTATTACATGTGAAGTTCCTCAGGTAAATATTATTTCGTCGCTCTCTTTCATATTTAAATGTTCCATCTCAGACTTTTGAAGTTATATGTACTAGTACAATGTACATTTTCAGGCCAGAGTTTCTAACTTGGATTAAAAGCGCACATTAAGTACTACTCACAATAGCATCTTGTCATGGTGCAGAGGAGCACAAGTTTCTCATGCTGGAGTGACAATCTAGAGCAATGACAAAGGGCTACAGATTCCTCTGTGATTTCAAAATTCCTGGACAGGAGATTCCAAAGCAATGGTACACCTTTCACTTATTGTGTTGATTTATGAATAAATGCAACACTTCTAACATGAATTTGAAGGGATTAAGCTGTTTTTCTGTAATCATGGTAGCTTGCGCTGAAAGCATGAATCAGACTTTGCACTATAGTGGTACAGGCTAAACTTAATGATGTGGTTTGTATTATCAGGATTGTACTAAAATTGCATTTCTTTTCCTCTGGAATTTGTTTCTTCCTTTTTGATGTTAAATCATTGATTTTCAGAGAACTATGGAGAACATAGTCTTTACATTTTTACATGAAAAAGCTTCTGTTATGATATACAGCACAGGCTTCTGAGTATGCTCAGAAAGGATTTTTGCCTTAGTTTCCTCAGGAAATGCACTTTACTAGCATAACACTGGTGGTGTGTGTGAAGGTATATTTATCCATCCTTTTCCAATGGCTTTTGAATTGTCAGCCAGTTCCAGTCAAATTTGACTGAGCACTTCAGGTGTCAGTACATGAAGATCCAATATGTTTTTTTGAAATAGACAGCTGAGTGAAGGAGAGAGGTTCTATTATTGCCTTTATTGGGGAAAAAGGTGAAAGATGAGGTCAGTTCCTCACAGATATCAGAGAATCTATGTGGAAGAATGATGCTATGAATGACTCACAGGTTAGAAGAAGCACCAAGGGGAACTTTCACCTTATTAAACTGCAGAAAATCTAAATTCAAGAAGAGCTGAACTTTATTATTTCCGCTGATCAGAACTACTTTTTAGAGTCATTTATCCCACTGTTTTGTATCTCCAAACTTAGAACACATCAATTTTTAAAAAAAGACAAGCATCAAAGCAGGAAGTAAGCAGAATACATATATTTATGGTCAACAAGGGAGTATTAAAAGTTAAAGTGAAATTGCTGCTTAAAGCCAGAGACATTTCTATCTGTGGGCCCTGAGAGTTTCAACAGTAAAGTTCCTATCATGCTTAAAATTATGCTTCCTCCCAGCTCCAGAAGTCTTGTCAACACCAAGTTGTCTGCACCTAGTTGACCCTTAAGTTCAGCTGGAATTCACACACTTAATTCTTGAAAAGCATATCTAGAAAAGCGAAGACAGTCCCTGTCTTTATATTATATATTCCCTGCCTTTATATTATATTTATATAAAACACATATCATCAATATTTATGTGAGCCTTATTTTATAACAAGTGCAATCTGAGAGGAAACTAGCTATCATATCTTAGTCGGCCAGAGGTCTAGATCATGTCTGCTATGACAGGATTCTACAAGGCCGGTTAGAATACCTATTTACACAGGCCCTGTGAATCTTGAATTCTTGTCACATTACAGAACTGCTTTAACCGGAGTACTTCCAGACACAGTCCACTGTGAAGTAGTCAGGATAAATTCCAGCTAAGCAAAATGAATGGGCAGGACCACGGTGTCTCTTATCATGTCTAAATGTTTTAATATTCCCCATACAAAATGGTGGCATCATAACCAGCATTTTACAAGAAAGAAAAGTGCCCTGCTTATGTTAGAAGTAACGAGTTTTTAAGAGAAGAGGCCAAGCGATAAGTCCAAGCAGAAAGCGGGTGGAGAAAGTTTCTACAGAAGTCTCTGACATATCTATATCAGCATTTGACATAACTATATCATCCTTGGACAAACAAAAAGAGATCCTTGCTGATCAAGCTGGATGCTGCAGACCTTGATTTCAGAACATGCCATGTTGGTGACATAAAATACAAGCACATATGCTGTCTCTTCTGGCTTACATTCACTTTGCTTACTGCTACCACCTTCTGCTACAAGCTGGCCATATCCCATACTACTACATTCTATCTGGCACTACATCTCCTCTGGATCCCACTTAGTGCCTGAGTGACTAAAATACACAATGTTTTGTGGGGTTGTTTTTCAGCTCAAAGTGTTTGGAATAATAGGAGTCAGCAGTGCAAGCAATGGGAGTAAAAGAAAGCTAAATATAGTGTTGCTTATTGAAGTGAGACAGGAGGTTTGATAGTGCTTAGGCTTAGTGTTGGAAAGAAGGGAGGGGTCCAAAACAAGATAGGTATCTTCATGCAGGTCTCTGGAGGCACACTCTGTCTTACCAGCAGTGCACTGCATGGAGAGAGACAGATGGAGAGGTCCAAAACACATCTGGGAGGATGGCTAATAATTAAGCTGCGACCTGAGAATGGGATGAGTCCTGTTCTCAATCTTGCTCCATATTCATGTCACTTAGCAGTACTGATATACCTTTAGGTGTCCAAATTGTACCAGTACCACTTTGGAAGTCTTAAGGCTAAAATTTAAATGCTGTGTTACAGCAGTTAAGTGCCTTTCTGAACCCAGCCTTCACTGAGCAGCCATGTTTCAGTTTTCAGCTTCAGCTGTTTTTTCTGTACCTTTATTTTCAAAGAATACTGTCAGGTCTTTTTCCTCCCTCAACAACAGCTGAATTATCTTTCATGCAAAAAATAATCAAAGTTTGCTCTACAATTCTGAAATCTTGGTAAGAAACCAAACATAAAAAATATTTAGTTTAGAGTGTGAATATTTCAGAAAGCTATGAACTTGTGAAATCTGGAGATTATCACATAAAGTTGATTTTCAACCACCTTCTTGCTGCTGGCAAATGGTATGAAATGCATTTTCAAAACCCATTTCTCATTTTCATCTTAAAAAAAATATAAAATTCAGAGTATCTCACACCTAAATACATTTCTGCAGACCAGCCAAAAAGTGGATATTAATTTCATTCAGAAACCTGCACTTGCTGAGGAGAGCTGTTCCTCAGCTCAGAAGTTTTTTCTCTTTTGTCTTTTAAAATACATTGCAATTGGTTCCATTATAGTCACAGAAGAGAAATTTACATAGACTTTAAAGTTCATAAATAACTAGTCCTTACGTAAATCACATAAATCAATCAGATCACACTGAATGACATAATTGGGGAAACTGCTATAGAGGAGTCATGCTGTCTCCCTCACTGACTGGGACAGCTGCCTTTTAGTGTAAGCATAAGTGGAATACAGCACATCAGAAAAGTGTCTTTCTGAGCTTTGATTGAGCCTAGTAGCTGCAGTACATGTTACATTACTGCATTTTGTAATATTTTTTGACAGCTTCAGCTTTACCTAAATGCATGCTTTTGCATACATGCAAAAACCCCCAAAAGCAATATTTTTAAGGCCTTCATTACTAAACACTTCTTTTCCCCCTTCAGAAGTTCTAGGAGGAATATAATTTCAACTAAAAGACAGATTTTGCAATGGTGAACTTGCAAATATAAATAATTGAGGAGAGAATCTCTTTGGGTAAAAGCCAGGAAATTGTACTCTTGTAGCACCGCATTTACAGGCTGCTTTGTTATGTATTTGACCTGTTTTTATAATCAAAATCCTTGGTTTTGCCGGTATATGAACATAAATATTTTTATAAAAAATCAAACAAACTGATTAAACAACTGGTCACCTTTAGAAGGATCAAACACATGACATAAAGTTTCTCTGCTTTTGTTTATAGGAGATTTCTTACCATTGGTATACCTTGTCTGGTAATAAAGTAGGGTTGTTCTTCCAAAGTTATATTAAATGTATCTAGACTCACAGAATGAATCCATACTTAGGCCCAGATACTGTAATTTCTTGGCATAAAATAAAATTTGTCAAATATGAGCAAAATGAATCAAAACTGGGACGACATCAAGGGACACAGATGTTTCCTATGCACCCAAAGTAACTCTTCCCATTTGAAAACATAGTGACTCCTCAGCATGAAGATCTTGTGGGGGAAACTGCTGAGGGAAGCAATCAATTTCTATCCAATTGGTTGAGGAAGTAGATGCTCTTTAAAAATACCTCTACACTAGAACAACCCATGTTGTGAAGGAGGAGAAGATTTTATATATTTATATATTTTATTTTTCATAAGCTTTATGAATGCATTAACAACCAAGCTTCTGGATAAAAAATGGAAGCTTCTACTTCCTTCTCATTTGGTGTTCAAGATGAGGGTGAGATATATTCCTGTAATCCCATGTAAATGGCCCATGATTGGAGAGAATTTTGAAAGGAACCCATATCTTTAACACTTGAGTGTTGGCCAAATCATCCAGCTTCCTACACAGCAAGCTGATGTGTGTCCAGCACAGGTATGGTGCATTGTCTGAGAAACTGAGGTACTGGGATCCTTAAATTATTTTTTGGATCTCTGTGCAGTCCATCTACAGCTTAATGATAGAAAAATGAGTAAGTTTCCCATGCATAACTTTATTCATAGCCTAATTATCTCAAGAGTTTACAGAGAACTAGAATCGTAGAATCTCAAAATATGCTGATTGGGAAAGGACGCATCTGGATCATTGAGTCCAACTCCTGGCCCTGTGCAGGACACCCCAAGAATCACACCATGTGTCTGAGAGTGTTGTCCAAATGGTTCTTGAACTCTGTCAGGCTTGGTGCTGTGACCACTTCCCTTAGGAGCCTGTTGCAGAGCCCAGCCACCTTCTGGGTGAAAAACTTTTTCCTCCAACGTAAACCTCCCCTGACTATGTTTCATGCCATTTCCTCAGATCCACTGGTCAAAACAGTGAAGAGATGTGTACCTGTCCCTCCTCTTCCCCTCATGAGGAAGTTGTAAACTGCAATGAGGTCTTCCCTCAGTCTCCTCTTTTTCAGGCTGAACAAACCAAGCAACTTCAGCTGCTCCTCATATGGCTTCCCCTTAAGTCCCTTTACCATCCTCATGTAATAAAATGCTTATGGATGTGGCCAGGTCAAAGTTTTACCTTGCATACATTGGAACGTCTTGACTAACTCCAAGAAGTCTCCCCACATTCTTCTAACAAAAAGCTAATATATCTGTGGATAACTTCATGGTACAATTCTAGGGCTTACTGTCCAAACACCCTCCTCCTAGTTTAACTCTAGCGGTTCTATAAAATATTCTAATTAAAATAAAATGAGACATAAAGATTAGAGGTTCATGCTTGTGATTTCAGAAGAGAAGGAAGAAGAAAGACTTTTAATTAAGAATTGTTGATTATTGCATTTAACTTGCTAGAACTGAGGAAACAAAAACATTGTTTCTGATCACCCATCATAACAGTGATGTGACCAAATCCAACTGAGATATATCTTGAAACACACTTTATGGGCTACACAAGATTACTAAAAGCTACAGGTTGTTTTTTCTTTCATTTCGTCTTTAATTAACTTCAGTACAAAGACTAAGATTCAGCCCAATCACTCACTACTTTTTGCCATATAGCTCTTACATTATCTTCTCAAGATATTACAATTACTCCTTATTGATTTTTGTTGTTGTTTGTTTTTAATACTGAGAAAAGCAGGTAAAGCTTAGCTAGTAATGATGGTTTTGCTCCTTTTGCTCATTCTTCTCTTCAAGGAAGATTTGCTCACTGTTGGATCCAAGGGATTAATTTTTCTTCTTGCCCATATTTTGGCTGTTTTCATGAACACTGTGTTTCTGATGATTTAATTTAATAGTCAAGGTATCAAGGAAGTTCTTTTCAGCAGATTTCAGCTGAAATTATGTCTGTTTGTATCCAATTAGAACTACATAGAAATATTAATAAGATTTTTGATGCTCTATTGAAGTACTTCTCTTTATATGCTAAGTCCTTAGTTCACTGCTTTCATAGCACAATCAGATATAAAAATGGAAGTACTGCATCAGCCATACTCACTTGGTAATTTATGTTGTAGAGGGTCAATTTGAGGATATTTGCTTATTTCAACCAAAAATCTAGTCAATTACTAACATTCTAAAGATAAAAATAGCTCTCTCTTTAACAATTCATAGCATCCCAGATGATTGAAAGCTAGAAGACCCGGTTTAAGTAGTACAGCTTTGTACTAGTGCCTTTGACTTTGTGCTTGAATTATATCAAAATAAAAACCTACAGCCAGTTAAATAGCTGCAAGATTCCCACAATTCTGGGATAGTATATCTCAAGAATGTAATTTTAATATTTTCATTTTAATATTTTCATATCCAAGAAAATATTTTCATAGAAAACATATAATGTATAGTTCAACATGTTCATTAAAGTATTAGAAAAAACTTAAGGCAATATCATTGAACCCTAGAGAAGTTTAATAATGTAAGAAAAGAAATTGCACATTTACTATCTGATACAAGCTACGCAACATTAAGAGAGAAGAGGAACTTTTAGCCATTGTTCTTGTCCAACTGAGATGTCCTTTTCCAGTATCCATGACTTTGAAATAATGAGAAATATGGCAACTGCCTTTCTTTCTAACACATGTTAAAATTTGAGGCATTTTTCATACTTTTTTCGTTACGTCTGCTGTGTTCCAGTAGGTGTATAGTTCTTGAAGGTGGACTAATATTGCTCCTCCATTTTACAGGTGAAAAACCAAAAACATTACAAGAAATTTTAAAAGGAATTTAAATAGATAAAACCCTAAAAGTTAAGCATCAGAATTTTTCAACACTTCCTAGAAGTATCAGTCTCATCTATATTTTGCCTAAGTTATCATGACATGCAATTTTGAAACTGGCTATATGAAAATAATGACTGAATGTCTCTAAGCACAGGCCTGTACATCAAACAATAAATAACTGTTGGACAGATGAATTGTGGAATTTCATAATTTCCCTACAGAAGTCAAGAGCAAAAAACCACAAGGACAAAACATTCAGATGTTTACTTGAGTGAGACTAAAGCTCTATTTACAGAGGAAAAGAATAGCTTCTCCTATTTTTGGGAAACTGGGAAAATTACTTATCAGATGATTTCAATAAAGAAAATATAAATTTAGAAAACTACTTGAAAAGTGGCAGTCACAAGATATTTTGTGTAAGGCTTCTTTTGATCTCATTATTAATTTCTGAATGATCCTCTAAAGAAATCTTATTTTTTTTTACAAAAAATATTTGAGCACTCAGATATAAATATTAAAATGTTCTTAAATCCCACTTCACCTGTCAGAGACATAGATAAATTCAAACAAACTGGGTGGAAACAAAAATTTCTTTGACTTAAAATACTGCAAGCTGAGAAAATACTCCAGGATATGGGGATTTACATCCCATGAGATAATACTGAGCTGAAAAATCTGCCCTGCAAATTTTGTGGAAAAATATTTATCGTTCTCATCTGTTTTTAGAGTAATACCACATTAAACAGAATTTGAGGTACAGATTCCATCTGTTACTTTCCTATCATTTCAAGGGCAACACTAAGGTGAAAAATCTCTGAAATAATTTCTTCCATCCACTCCCAGAAGATGAGAAGTTTTCTATTACACAGAAACAAGGAAGGAATCTCAGAGCTGTTAGGCTTTCAAATCTCTTCTGGAACATAGACTTTAAGACACTCTCTTAATAAAAAATAGTTACTCTGCTTTCTTTCCAGACCGCATCTCACTAAAAAGGGAGCGTGCTGATTTTTCCAGGCTCATGTAGAAACATCTATGGCCTCCACCAGATAAGAGTGGCTTAATTTAAGAGGAAAGCATGTGTAATTTAACACAAATTACAGGGCTGAACATAGGATGTGACTGTAAGCAACAGGGACCAAAAATCCGCTGAAACTGGCTACTTCAAATACTTTGGGGAGCAAAAAGAAAATTCATAAAGACCACCATTTTAGAAGAAGTCCTTAGTGTGATTTGTTTGAGTAGACAGAGATATCAAAAACTGATCCAGGCTCCCTTACAAAATAGATTCACTTCAACACAAGCACAAGCATCTAAAATAGCTGCTTATTACTCTCTCTTGAAAATAGCTGCTTATTACTCTCTCTTGTGTTGCTATAATCACTAATACATGTCCAAATATCTTCATGTGTATCTTTAAAGTTAGGCAAGAAAAATCCCCTGGTTTGTGCAATAGAAAAGTAGGAGGATCTTACTGAGCCATGATGTGCAGTGGCCTTGTAGAACAGTCAAGTTAAAACAGCCATTAGAAATGAAAGGTGAGGGGAAAAAATGCCAAACTGCGCTCTGCATAGTCAAAAAAAAAGTGGCTTTGTGCTCCCTGTGAGGGGAAAAAAATTGTTATAGAGAAGTAGGTTAAGTATTGCCCAGGTACAAATCAGAAATAGAAAGGGAGGTCCTTCATAATCTGGAAATCAAACCCCCTGATAAGCAGAAGGAAAAGCTCTGAGAAAAAGAGAACTGCCACAGCAGGAGATAATGATCAAATCGAGCATTTAGACATTTTGTGCAGCAGTACCTGGACAAGAAAATGACATGAAGAACGGTTAAAGTCAGCCCTACTTGTAACACCCAAGAAGTCTGAAATGCAGACTATATACCTGAGACCAGTCTTGCTGATTGCCTATCTATGATTCTCAGTGCCAACCAAAAAAAGCACCTGAGAAGAAAAACAGTTGTCTCAGAGGGGGAGAGAGAGAGAGAGAGAAGCAGCAAAAGTGTTCTGATCACTCACAAGTACTCACAAGTACCTCTCGTTCACGGTCTACTGATGTGTGAATTGTTTCATTGACTGAAAAAGGACATGAAGCAGAGTGGTGCAGGGGACTGTGGAATGTCTTATTTGAGCAGCGTCAGCAAGAACACACTGATGAGAAAGAAATAAATGCATACATAATACAGGCAGTCTTGGCTGATGATAAGTTATGCAATAATTTGAGGTGACAAGTGACAACAGATTGACCCAACTTCTTTCATCTCCTTCCTGCTCTAAGAAACGTGGATGAAGTCATGATGCAAAAGACACTTTTAAGGTGGTCAGTCTTTAGTAAGGTGATCACTATCTGACTTAGTCGGCAATGGCAATCTCCTAGGCACAGCAAGTAAGGATATGTAGATTCCTTACACCTGTTTTCTCACATAACTGATAAGTTATCTTATCCTACCCTACGAAAGGGTAGGAACTCAGTAGTCTAGTACTAAAAGGAGGGTATTCTTCTAGGGAGAGAAAAAAAAATTGTAGGGATAATGAAGCTGGTAACTTCAAGTTTGATGGCTTTGCCTACTTGGTAAGCCTCATCATATTCCTATATTGAACATTTTCCAAGTAAATTCAAATGGTAAAATACCATTATTAGTTCTGGGCTATTTGAAAAAAAGGCTAAGGAATATCCATAGAAACAAAATATGATTTCTCAAGTTGCTGGTACTCTTGGACCTTCTCCATGAAAACCAAAAGGCCAAATAAAGAGTGCTGGGTTTTGAAACAAAACATTTAACCTGATTATTAGCAATAGGCTGGTCACACCGTGTCAGAGACCATATGGGTACAAACATACAGTCATGACTTCATCAAGGAATGTAAAGCCTGCTTTAAACACTGACTGTTTTCCGAAGACGCTCCAGCCCAGCACAAAGCAAGATGTTAATTATCTGGGATACAATAGAATATAGTATTTTGCTTATGCTTGTTTTTAATTTCATGATGTGAATTAAGCACAAGATGGAGCACAATAGATAGGACAGTAAAACAAATTCTGTGTGGATCGTATGCAAGTACAGAGATCGAAAGGGAACATATTTAATATTTTCTTGACTTCTAACATGAAGAAGGATGTCAGATCTTTGAGGTATACCAGCAAGAACCTAGTCAGATACATTGCTGGGTTCTAATAACCAACCACAATGTCTTGGTAATATATTCAGTATAGCACAGAGGAAGAGTGATGCTTTATAAATAGTTCACTATCTATTTATAGGATCCACAAATGCCCACTGGGACCAAGTCATGTGAGATTCTTATAGCTCCATGTTAACATTTCCTCTTTTATGGTCTTTCAAATGCTCTTGTTAGGTTTTCACAGAGCTAGTTGTAAATATAAGTATCATATATAAAATATTTAACAGATGCTCAAGTGCACCTTGGGATGATGACTATGGTCTGGAGTGACCTGTTTATGGGATGTGTGCCCACATTTCTGCTGACTAGTGCACTTGCAGTTTTTACAACTGCATAGTTGAAAGTAAATCTTCATCTCATAATTTAAGCATTATTTTATTTTCTTTTATTTTCTTTTTAATCCCTTCCTCATAACTTCTTCCCTATAGACACAAAATGTAAACAACAGAGAGGTCTTCACTAGTGTGCCCTACTTCCACGACACTCTAAGACAAACACAGTGAAGTGATTAAAACAAGAATAGTTAGGAGAATTAATGTCTCTACAGTAAGAACAAGGCTTCTTTTTAGCATTTTGTCTCTGAGTTGTGTACTAAAGAAAAACATGGTCCAAAGTACTAGCACTGGATGACTACATAATATGGAATCAAGTATATATTTTCTTGGGGGATGTTTTACTGTATCATATAAAAACAAGTCTTGTGTAAAAGATTCAACTTTCTTCCTCCTTCACACTCAGATCCTCATAAAGATAAGAAAACGTGAAAGCATGAAAGTAAAATTAGACACATTGTCTTGTTCCCTGATAGCAGAAGGGTGAACTACTGCAGCAAATTGCCTCTATGATACCTAGTATTATAAAATTATACTTTAGGTACTGTAATTTTAGGAAAATAGTTCTAATGGAAAATAAGGACATTGTAGCATTGGTTTGAAATGAGCAAGTACCCAAAGACATAAAATTTGTTGAATTGAAACTGGTCATTTGTTCATTCTTGCAGGAAGCAGACCAAACCTATTGTATTAAAATATATCTGGCAATCAGATTTTCTTTTTTCTTTTGTTTTGAGATAGACTATACATGAAATTTACTATTAACTCTTCATTTAATCTACCATGAATTTCAGGTTGATGTAAGAAATAGGAGTAGGGTTTACAACCATATGAAAACATTCTTCTTAGTATTTTGTTCCTCATAAATCCTCAGCAGGTACACTGTTATTCAAATCACTTTTTTTTTTACCCAAAACTGAGCAAGAAAATGCACTTTGTGTTAGACTAACTAGTCTAAAGCAACAGATCTATAAATGTGCAAATTAAAAGAAGATATTAAGCAGGTAAAGAATATAGCCTAAGATTATTTTCTTTTGTTTAGACATTTTGCCTTGGTAATTTCAAATCCAGAAATTTCAGTTATCACTACAAACTACTGTAACTGTATTGATTTACAGTTCTCACTTTCTCAAGTGAGGAAATCATTCTTTTATGTGTCATCTTTTAGATCTGTCAACAGCCTTTAAAGTGCTTATTCTATATCATCCTCAGTGGGCTGGAAGTGCTCTGCAGTGTGCACTGAAGCCCCTGTCCCAGTTGCACATTTCCCAGCTGTTGGCTAAGATTGAGTGCATCATCTTTTCTTATCACTTTATTATCTGACACATCCTCAGCTTAAACATTATTTTATATTAAATGGATTTGGAAGGCATGGGAAGGAGTAATCACTTCCTCCATCCACTCTATACATCAACCTGAAGGTGCAGTTTTTCCAGCTACTGTGGTCACATTGTGACTGCATGTCAGGATGTGATATCTGTGCATTAAACCATGCTGTGTGCTCCAGTCTTCTTTTAGATGGAATCTGGATCTGTCATGCTTCCACAGATCTTCTGGTAATGCAATCAATGACTACAACACCACGTACCCTCCTGAGCCTAGGTACTCCATGGGGCTGATGCAGCCAACTGCAGCTGTGGTCTTCATGGAGGACTCCTGAAATCTCAGGTCTGAGACAGATTGCATTTGGGGAAGGCTTGTAATTGTGACTGCCCGTGTCCCTGCTGGTATCACTCTTCCCAATAGACTGTCACAATCTTTCCAAAATAAATAGAACTGTCTTGATTGTGCTGTGGACTGAACTAGTCCTGAATACATCTGCAGCCAGACCAGGGAAAGGATTTTTGTATTTCTCCCTCAGCACACCTATTTCTTCTTTAAGAAATGGAAAGGAGTTTTATAGCTTGTAAAATAAGATGTCAGTCCTTGCTGGATGGCAAAACCCCCATTCATGTTGAGCCTGAAAGGACCACACAGACTGGACTGAATGCCAATTTGACCCATGTCTCTAAGTGGAAAATGACTGAATTTACTGCTAGCTAAGTCAGACAATCCAGTAAAAGTAAAATACAGTGCTATATAATGGTTACCTGGCAGTAAATTTGTATTTAAGTTATTCCATTGCCGTTTGTCTTTATCTGATTAAGCCACCTGATTTATAAAACATGCTGGAATACAATTTATATACAGCAATATAATCCACCTAGTGGTCTGGTTTCCAGAACCACAAGGATAAACATGCTCAAACCACAAAGGCACTCAGTGCCAGATATCCATTTATAATGCCTGCAGAAAGATGTCTCATCATTACCATCTCCGGTATGGATGAACTGTTAGCTACACTACCACAACCTCTTTCCAAACCTTTTAAAAGTAAGGAAAGTCTCAGTCATGTTCAAAACACAAAAGTATTTCACAAATTTGGAGAGATTTCCTGAGTGCAGTAATATTATTCACTTTGAGTAAAGAAGACAACAGGAATATCACTGTGAATTAACATTAGTATCATTGGTCTATTCTGGCTTCCCATCAGGAGGTCTGGAGACACGCTATCTATAACGCTGTTGCTTCTTTTGAGAACGCACGCAGGATCACTCTGGAGGAGAAAAGACAACACAGAAAGAACCGTGTCCTGTTGATACCACCTATGGAGTCTTTCCGCTGTGCCTTTTGCAACCGGACTTGTCTATCTCACATTGGCCCTTTTAGCCACCAGCGTGCTTGTAGCAAGTGTGGGTAGAGTCCTCCCCAAATCTTCGTTTGCGAAGCCTAGCCATGATGAAGCTTTTGACAGACAGGTCAAATTTTTCAGTGAATATGAAGAAATGTCATAAACTTGATAGTTTCCTGTGTATCTGAAGTTGGATATTAGAATAGATTTTGAGCTTGAAAACTTTTGTCCAAGTAGCACAAACCATAATAAAAAAGTGCAGTTTCACTGTGCTTGTCCATTCAGTAAAGAGTACCTTGTTTCCAGCAGTATCTCTAGAAACTGATGTCCTAAGTAGCAAACTAGTTCTTGATCTATATCTTACAAAGCTGCTGAAACATTTCTATTAAAAAGTAGAGGGTAAAAGATGCCTGGTTTCTTTTATAAAGAGCAGTGGAGTGAATGAAATAGATACTGTACCAGCTACTAAGGTTCAAGTTTTTGTTTACATGGGCAAGTGCAGTGAGGTTCAAAGCTGCCCAAGGTCCTCAGACATACCACCCACTACCTGGATTTAAGATTGTTTCCATAGCAAGAGAAAGAGTAAATTCGCTTATGATTACTTGATTTTCAGAATCCATGCACAACATAATTTAAACATAACAGTCAATTAAAGCCACCAGTAACTGAACTGCAGCACAAGTATCTCTGGTCCAAGAAGCAAACTGGTATTACCTGCTGATTGCCCATATCAGTAAAATGGCATTTGATAGATGAGCTGAAAATTAATTATTGAGGTCCATTTCAACTGGCTACATTGAGTTTACTTCTCTCTCAACAAAAGATAGTTTTTTAATTAACAGAGAAAAATCATGGTATAAAAGCAGTCCCTTTTTGTGGTCATTGCTTATTTTCCATCTAATTTTGCCACCATCACTCTGCACCTTAATCTACAGTCCCACAAACCTATAGCATGAACAGCCCACAGAAAAATAATCAAATAAAGTAAGCTTTTCTCAAAAGTTTCATTTGATGGACACTGTTCTATTCTTAAGTAAGTGGCATTAAAAAAAATCAGGTTAAAGTAAAAGTTTAACCGTTTTTACAGCTTATAAAACAATACCTCTAATGAGAAGTTCTCAATGTTAGCAAGCCTTCCAGAATAACATCAGTTGAAAGGCTAAATTTTATTTCTGATGTAGTCTAACAAGGGTAAAATTGGTTTCTAGTTGCAACTAGTCATAGAATCACAGTTCTAAAAGACTGCTGAGATCATTGAGTTCAACCATTGATCCAGCACTGCCAAGGCCACCACTAATCCATGTCCCCAGAGTGGGCATGTCTTTTAAATACCTTCAAGGACAGTGATTCCACCATTCCCTGGGCAGCCTGTTCCAGTGCTTTACAACTCTTTCAATGAAAAGATTGTTGCCAAGATCCAATCTAAACCTCCCCACCCACAACTTGAAACCATTTCCTCTTGCCTAGTTACTTGTGAGAAAAGATTGGAGGGGCTTTGAGAAACCTGGTGTAACGGAAAGCATCCCTACCTATGGCAAGGGGGTTAGAACTAGATGATCTTTAAGGTTTCTTCCATCCAAACCATTCTATATTTTCCGAATCCATTCTACGATTCTGTGATTCTGTGACACCCACCTCGCTACTATCTCCTTTCAGGTAGTTGTAGAGAGTGATAAAGTCTCCTTTTAGTCCATAGCAAAACTTTCCCTCATTGCATTCATTTGATTTTTCCAGCATCCTTCCTTGTCTTGCTGAGTGTCTCCCGTGTCTCTGTTACCCCACTGCCAGAAGCTTTTTGACCTGAGCATGGTCAGATTTGTTGATTTGCTCCTCGTGCAGGTGAACATCTAGGCTTTCAAGGACAACAGAAAAGGGAGCTCTTAGGTCAGTTTTTAGAAAAAAATGATTAGAATATATTAAGGGGCCCAGGCCCGCCCTTTGCTATGTCTCAAACCATCAGAGTTGATCTTGCTATTCTGTCCATTGGCTACAACTGTGTGTATAAAACCCAAAGACAGCTTTAGCAAATAACACTGTAATAACAAAGTACAAAATAATGCTTCAGAAATATTCCCTCGTACAAGATGACTCCTGAAAGTGAGTTCCTACTATAATCAGCCCTTTACACCCATATTCGCATTTCTTGTTCTACCTACCACAATCGTGACTGGCTGCATGAACACACTTAAAAATGGTGAGATCAGTGACATTCCTGCTACTAGAGATGGAACAAAAATAACTGCTGGGCACCTGTTATGATTAGAAGAAGCTAAAGAAATGAAAAAAAAAAAGAGACAAACACACTGAGCTAAGACTGAAATCCTGAAGAACAGAAATTGACCTCTCTCTCCTTCTCTCCCCATCCCTCTCTCTCACCCTACAGTTATCAAGGGCACTGAAAGACAAGCTGAACCAGAAAGAATTTCACTAAAGTGGAATCTCTTCATTCAGAGGAAAAGCATTAACAAAATCCTTTACATATTATCACTCCAATTTAGATGTGTATATTCCCTCTGTAGTAGTTGAAAATAGATGTGAAAATTTTAACACTATTACTTATGGAGATAGGTGCACAAAAAAGAAAAGAAATTTCTTTAATATTATGGCTTTTAACATAAAGATCTTGCTATATTATCATTTTATGGCTAATCATATGCTACTAAATAAGCAAGCAAACCCATTATGCACTGCTTTTTATTTGTTTATTTTTTAATGTCTGATTAGTAAGTGACAACTAGAGATGGTTATTACAGGAAGCAATTACATTATTTACCCATCTAATAAGCTGACTTTCTCTCTGCCTCTCTCTCATAGTAAAAGTTTTAAAATGAGAATACCATTTCAAGGCAAAAAGTCCACACCAAGGGCTAAATAAGACTTGGCTATCTCACTAAGAATACTGCCTTGCAGAGGCTACATTTGTTTCATTACATGTATTATTTTTCATGTTCTGCAAATTATATGGGTTTATTTTCTTTTGTTTAAAAATAATATAAAAATACAGAATACAAGACAAAAAAAAAAAAAGGTTGTTGAGGTTCATAGAATCATTATGTTGGAAAGGGCCTCTAAGATCATCAAGTCCAACCGTTAACCTAGCACCACTGCAATTATTTTTCTTAATTGTCAGGTCTTCAAATCTGTGTAATTTGACACAAATGTGGGGCTTGGTCCACAAGACAAATTAAACCTGAATAAATGACAACTTTTTTTACTCACAAATTTGCCAAACAGATCTGATTCAGAATCAATAGAATCAAGTCTATAATAGGGAAACAATGCAATTTGGATTGTTCAATGAATGTTGGTGTCATTTTGTAGGTGCTTGAGCTTTCCCATATAGATTTCATTTCCCAATGAAGTACTTATTAGCTTCTTCTAGCTTCCAATTAAGTTACTTGTTTTAGTATGAACAGTAACTTTACAGTCTACTTCTAGAGATAGTGAAAGAAAGCAGTTTAAACAACAGAAAAACCATTCAAACATTGTTATTTTTTTAAAATGAAATCTAGAGAAATTTTGGTCTCAGAATCTTCAGAGGTTTCTGTACTCAGAATTATTTAATTCTGATATCACCAAGTATTCTGAATTGAAGAATTAAAAAATGTGGGAAAATTAAAGCATGTGAAGCATAATAAATGAAAATTTTGTGGAGTGCTTATACCCATTCCCTATTCATTTTGGAGCATGAAAGAAAAGTGAAGATGGAGCTGCAGACATCAAAATCGAGTGCAGTCTATTCTGGGAACCATTTATAGTGTAAGTAAAAGTGTAATTAAATAATGACTTCATTTCGGCAGGATCCCATGATAAGAATCAATAGTCAGGCCACTGATCTTGCATTAATTTGCCCTTACATTGTCACTAAATCTTGCCACAGCCACACTTTCATGACACCCTGAATTAACCTTGACTATAACCTTGCCTTTAAAATAGAAGTTTCTTTTTTTCTTCCCCTCTCCAAAGGCTTCAATGGCTGCTTTCTGGGATTAATCATATTCAGCAGAAGTCACATATACAAGACATGATCTTCCATTTTAAAAGGTGCAACAGGTATAACAATACTTGCCCCAAAATATCTTCCACATAGAACATTACATGAAACTGTTACGTGTCTAACTTATCTTTCCTTTGCTGAAAAACAATTTCCTTTTACTTTAAGCCTTGGAAGTAAATACTGAATTTTGATTTGAGTCATAAATCCAAAAAGCGTTAAAAAACCCCAACATGTAAAGATACAAAGAAAAGAAACTGAACATAACTAAAATGTTGTAATACTATTTTCTAGCTTGTGGCCCTGCTGGTGATGTGTTGTTTTTTGGGTTTTTTTTTCATGTGCAAAGAACCTTCTGATCTTCTGCAAGTCAACACCTGCAATACATTCTCATTTTGTCTGGACTGTACTTCCTGGCTCAGACTTTCTGCTCCTGCAAATACAAAAGACTTCCTGCTCCTTACAACTCTTTACAGATTCAATAAAAAATGAAATGCTTCAGAAAATTTTGTGGGTGCTATTTTACAGCTTTAAAACCATATGAATGCAAACATAAAGCAGCTTCCTGTGCAGATGATACAGCAGGATTTATTAAGAAACATCATTTTCACCTCAAGGTGTTTTAGGAAATTTGAAGCTGCAATGAATCTTTACCATTCTGGAAACACAAAATGTGTTCTTTCAATCTTGTCTAAAGAGTTCATATTACATAATTTCTTCTCTGGTGATACTTCATTAAGTTGCACATAAAACTCATTATCCTCCCTCTCTGAAAAAGTCAATACAATAACTGGATCTTTTAGTAAAAAGAATCAGTTTCAGATTCTTTCCTTTTCTGGAAAGGAAAAGGAAAGACTTAAAAGCACACTGGCCTTTGGAGCTCACTGTGCCCACACTGCCTTCTCAAGCTGATATCCATGGAGGGCCTCATCCTACATATTACAGCCCACCTTTACACCAGACCTGGGCAGGTTGCTTTCAGAAGAATGTTGGATTGTTTTCTGTCTTTGACTAAGCAATCAGATAGTCAGCTTTTTACTGAAAAGGTGCCTTAGTTTTCAGACTCAGCATTGGTCCCTGAAGCTCAGCAGTCAGACTGTGAAGATGGCACTAGCAGAGTAGAGAGAAAGGGAGATCAAAGACCTTGGTATTGTTTGCTGTTTTATGTTCTTGTATATATATGTTGTGAAACACAGAAGTGCAAAACCTGTTGATGTAATCCATAGCAAAGAACTCAATGATGAGGAGTGAAAGGAGGTTTAGCATGTTATATGTTTAGCTTTCATGAATTTTTTTCAATGGCTTGGATTGGAGGGAACCTTAAAGATTGTCTAGTTCCAAGCCCACTGCCATGGGCAGGGACACCTTCCACTAGACCAGGTCACTCAAAGCCCCATCCAGCTCAGCCTTGAATACTTACAGGGATGGGGCATCCACATCTTCTCTGGGCAACCTGTTCCAGTGTCTCACTATCCTCACAGTAAAGAAGTTCCTCCTCAGGTGTGATCAGTTTAAAGTCAATCCCCTTGTGCTATCACATGCCCTTGGAAAAAGTTGCTCTCAACCTTTTTTCTAGGCCCCCTTTTCGTACTGGAAGGCTGCCCCAAGTTCCCCTGGAGCGTTTTCTTCTCCAGAATGAATAACCCAAACTGTCTCAGCCTTTTCTCATATGGGAGGTGCTTCAGCGCTCTGATCATCTTCACGGCCCTCCTCTGGACTCACTTGAGCAGGTCCGTGTCATTCCTGTGTTGGGTGTCCCACAGCTGGATGCAGCATTCCAGGTACTCCAGGGGTCTCACAGGAGCAGAGAAGAAGGGGAGAATTGCCTCATTTAGTCTCTTGGTCACGCTTCTTTTGATGCAGTCCAGGAGTTTTGGCCCAGTTTGATTGGCTTTCTGGGCTGTGGGTGCACGCTGCTGACTCACATTGATCTTCTCATCCACCAACACCCCAAGTCCTTCTCAGCAGGGCTTCTCTTGATCCATTCTCCGCCCAGCCTGTATTTGTGCTTGAGATTACCCCAACCCAGCTGCAGGACCTTTAACTTGGCCTTATTGAACTTCACGAGGTTCACATAGACCCACTTCTCAAGCCTGTCAAGGTCCATTTGGATGGCATTCCTTCCCTCCAGCATTTTGACTGTACCACACAGCTTGGTGTTTTAATACAACCTTCTGATTAGTATTACTATATTCCTTGCTAATTGTTTGGTTTGCTGTCCTGTATTCAAGGTCACTCAGATATGAGAGGAAGCAACACCTCAACAAGAAATAGATATAAAACACACAATATTGTCTCTTTTTTAGAAAAGTCACTGCCATACAAATGTGCACTTATTTCTGTCTTAATCTTTATTCATATGGATTATTGCCTGGCTTTGTATGGCCAAAGAAAAGGTTTATCCTTGTTACTTAACTGGGCAATGGTTCTATAAAATTCATTTTTAGAGGTTCAATAAAAGCATGATAGTGAGTAGTAAAGCTTAATCTACTCTGAAGTGTTATCTAACATTCATATAAAAACACGAGAAAGCTTTTGGGAGAGTTTGAGTTGACAAATCAGCATTACATGTGCTTTGTCCATTTTCTCATAGTCAAACATCCAAACAGAAAAAGATGATTTTCCAGCACTCTTGGTACTTAGCTGACATTGTCTTCTTGTAATAGACCAGACACAGCAACTAAACAAAGCAAAACCAGGTAACATTGACATAATGTTGATAAACCAGTGCCTGCCTTTTCATCTTCACAGCAGTCAGGGTATCCAGAAGTTCAAGAAAAATCAAGCAAGAAAAAACCAGATATATTGCCACTAAAGAAGGACTACAAGAGTGTTCCAAAAGGTGCACTGCATCCCATTTTCTTTTTGTTTTTGACATTATTATCTGTAGACAGGATACAGATGGGGGGTCTACTTGTACACAAGATGAACTAAGAGTTAAAGAAAAAAATATTTCACATTCCATACAGGCAAACTAACTACATTTTTTTTTCCTGTAAGGTAATGAGACAAAGCTAATATCTGCTTGTCCTTCATCCCATAATACACTTTTTACAAAACCACTATTCAAATTACAGTCACATGTTAGACAACAGATGGTCTTATCTAAATTGGTTGGTTAATTCAGGTTCATGATTTTGTATTAATAAAGTCACAACAATGAATCAAGACTTCCTAGAACTCTCTGTGAAGTCAGCCATGTCTTGCAGCTAATGACGGCTGTTCAGCAAGAAGCAACAAACTTGGGTAAAGGCCACTTGTACAAAATTTGTTACGTCAGTTCCTTATGAGTCTTCATTATTGTGCCCTGTAAGTGCATTTTTTCTACCACTGATAGGTGCCAGAGTCTATTCTCCCATTGTGATGTACACATTAACTCCATGGAAAGTAAATGAAGATAATTCCAATAGAAAAATCTGTGAAGCTGACATGACATTCCACTTTTATAGAAAAGATTTATACTCATAAACAAGATTTCATGTCAAATAAGCTTTTCTAAACATATAATAATTCTGCTATAAACTTTCAGTTAGCAAAATATTTTAAAAACGATGAACAACAGAAACCTGGCTACGAGTACTTTCTGATTTCATATGTGGAAATTTAAATTCTATCTTTCCCACGTGCTTTTATTTTTCATCTAAGCATTTATGTGAAATTGAGCACAATAACTTATGCTTCACATAATTTAAAATTCACATTCTTATCTCTATTATCCTAACTTTATACAAAGCTGATCTACTCACTGAAGACAATATAGTGTAAATGTTCCCTTGTTCAGGAAATGTTAAGGGAGGGCTTAATTTCCAGTGACTCAAAAGCTCTCCTTCCTACAACGCGTTTTTTTGTGTGGCCTGAAGATCAGGTTCTGAAATAGTTATGCTCTGCATTCCCTTAAGAGGGCTAGAGGTCTCCTGCAAGCTAACATGCAGTTCCAATGCCTGGAAGCTATCTAATATGAAGTTTTCCTCTGAAGCAAACGCAGTAGCTGTATAAGCAGGCTAACCCATCACAAAAGCAGATTAAAAAAAAGCTGCAAGCCCATGACAAAAAATCTAAGGCAAGGCCTGCCAGACATTGAAATATCCCAGATGCACAGGTGGCTCACTTTGTATACAGCAGCCAGTGCCTGATTTACTCTAGGTTTATGTCACGAATTTGACTGCCATGCTCAAACAAGATTAGCAATAAGCTGGACTTTTCATATCTGAAGCAAAAAATGAGGCTAGTTCTTAATACAAGTCAATACTTTATTTGCGCTAAGGGAGGTCCCAGAGACGGAACTGCTTGAGCTGTGCTGAAGCAATCTGATCTGTTGAGGTCTCACTGTGGAATTGTCATCTATCTGCTCTGGTGGCAATAGACTACTGTTTTGAGGGAGCCCTTTCTCTAGGATTGGCACAAACTATTGCTGAAAGCTTGAACGCACATAGAAGCTAATGGTAAGAGTGGCAATGCAACAGTCTTCATTGGATCTCGAAGATAAAAGGGATGTGATTGAAATCACACCCTCAACATCCAGTAATATTTCTTTATTCAGAGATAATTAACCTGGAAGCAGTTGCAAAAGTAATTGAGAAATCCTAAGAGAAGAATCAGAAAAACACCTAATAGTTGTTCTACCCAGACCTTCTGGGTATTAGAAGTAAGAGATTCCCAAGTGACAATACATTCTGAGCCTTTAAACTAACAGCTACACTATATACACACCAATATCACGTCTCAAAAGCATCCTGTGCAGAACAGAAACAGTTGTAATGAAAGAGGACACAGGTTTTGAAAGATAACTGCAACCCTACTGGTAGTATTTGCATGCTACAGGTGTAACATGAAGACCTCATATTCATAGAAGATGAAAACCACCAGAAGCAACACTGCCAGGTCCATTTGGAAATTCACCTAAGCTGTTAAAACAGAGCTCTGAAAGTAAATAATTAGAGCAGAAGTCCCTCCTGAGTCAAAGGGAAATAGAGCCAGAGTATTTAACAAAGCAGTGCTGTTTCTTAAACTCAGGAAGATGCCTTTTCTCATGCATATTCTAACCATCCCGCACCCTTCCCTCTTTTTTTTTTTTTGGTGTTGAATGCTGTTTTCAATTGACATAATGATTTATTTGCATTAGATTTCAGAAGCAAAGATGTCATATGCATGAAAGAAAAAGGAATTTTGAACCCACATAACACAATTTTTCATTTACAGTAGACAATGCATATGACACCTCATAAAGAAGATAAAAAGGCACATCTCTTTGTTGAAGTGAAATACACTTACATTTTAAAGAAGAGAAAAAGCATTTGCAAATTTTGCACTTTGTCTGGAGAGTGCTACTGTATATATTTAGTTCATCTCATTTAAAAAGCCCAATCTTTTTGAGTTCTCTGGCATGATAACAGTTTCCCTCTACTGTTATTTAATTTAAGTTTGATTTCCATTATACTTGATGCCAAGTTTTGTGGTTTTTTATTATCATTTGTAAATGATGAGCACAAGGTGGGTGTTAAGAGAAACAGATGATAAATTACAACCTATCCATAAAATTGCAACTCCTAACTTACGTGAAAAATTGAGGTAGGTATGTGGGCCAAGGTTTAAAAAACAACTAACAAAACAACTAAAGAACCTGTAACAAAGTTGACTCCTTGAGTAATTGCAAAACAACCAGACATCTGACAAATCCTATTAACTTGCATGGAATAGACTGTCTGCTCAGTCCTTCTGAAATCTAGGTAGTTAAACTTAAGAATCCAAATATGATGTTAAGACCATCAGTCTCCTATAATAAAACAAAAAAAAATTAAAAAAACCCAAGAGAAAGAACCCCAACATTTTCCAGTAAGTAATTTTTATCCATTGAAAAAGAAATTGAATGTTTTATAGGATTTGAAATAGGACTATCATTTAAAGGTGCAAGAAAATCAAAACAAAGAATGACACATAGAATCTCCTCTAGACAACTGAGAAAACATTCAACAGATGTATGACACAAAGTTAGAGAAAGACTACTTCAGTCTAAATATTTATCTGCTGCTTTATCCTTTATAAGTGTACAATGTCCAAAACAATAGGCAAATGCAACCTTAACAGAGTCAACTGCCTTGAAAGCTTTTATGTTTTTAGAGTGCAATGAACTGTAGTATAAAAAAGGCTACTATGATGCACGAGGTAAAGTGTTTCTGGGAGTGATATAACCATTATGATGCCACAAATTTCATAAAAATTCCCAGAAAAACAAGAGAAATAAAGCAGTAGAAGAAGTGATTGTATATATAGGGGGTAAGTGATCAATGACAATAGCATGGTAATGCAACAAGAAGAAATAAATAGTTTTCAGAGAAGTGAAGCTGTTTTATAGTTCTAGGTATAAGTACTACGGCTGCACTGTGTGCAGGCTTAAAGTTAACTGTTTTTGTCTAGAATCTCTTTAATCTCTTTTTGTTCAAATTAAAGAACCCCACCTCTCTTATCCATCCCAATC
The DNA here is from genome assembly GCF_003984885.1 of Neopelma chrysocephalum. Taxonomy (NCBI): domain Eukaryota; kingdom Metazoa; phylum Chordata; class Aves; order Passeriformes; family Pipridae; genus Neopelma; species Neopelma chrysocephalum. Next base: position 24,112,861 of record NW_020897694.1, on the reverse strand, counting down.
CTCAAGTCCAGTAGAACCAAAACTTCTGAAAGCTCTTTGGACAACTTTTTCTTTGCTGTTTTCACACAACTTGTGTGTTTTGGGGTGGGGCAGAGGGAGGTTAGTGGTCATGTTTTAAGGTGGCAGTAGTGCCCTTAGGCACCAGAAAATGGTCTAGGGAGCCATTAAACATAGAGAACCTGCCTTGAACTGCAAACATTTTTAGAATTACTTTCAAACAGCTAAAACAAGTGCATAAAAATGTTTTCCCGAGCACAAAGAAATTAAACCCAAATGACAAAATTATTGCAAATAACAGTCTTCATATTTTAAATCCATTCTCCAGTACCACAATATATCTTATCAAGCATTTCTTATCTATGTTTACCTTATATCTTCACTTTTGTTACATGACTGTTCCTACCCTTTTTAGGATTTCCTCATTCCTGCCAATACTTCATGCAAATAAACCACTTAACTTTCTTAACTTCAAAGAATTCAATTTTTAATATGGAATTTTCTTATATTAATTCAGTTATCATAAACTGAAATTTCAATTTATAATTCAATATTGGAAGTATCTATGATAAGTCACTCAACACACACTTTGATGGTATTAATACTTTGAGGACAAAATAAGGATGGTTGATCCATAACAACAATTTTTTCCCTCTGTCTTTACAAGGCTATTGGCTGAAAGGCAATTAATCTTCAAATAAAAGTATGTCACTTTATACATGCCACACGATAATCACAACAATATTGAAACATAAAATTAAAAGCCTCTTCCACCATTCTTATTCTTGTCTTCTACCCTGAAGTTCCAAGATTTTATTATATTTACTCTAAAAGTGAAGATTTTAGAATAAAAGATGAAGTAATTAATTAAACTAGAATTATAATATTAATTAAAAATAAGGTTACAATGTGAAAATAATGTGGAATGAACTCTCTCTTCACCTTTTTTAAGAGTTACAAAAGACTGCTATGTCTTAGTCAGTAACAAAATAGGAGTATCAGCTTGATAAAAATCCCCAAACACTGACCATTTAAAAGACATATTTTTTCCTCATTCTTGGTTGATTTACAAGAATCAAAATTTTCCCAAAAGCAACCCTGACATCTTGGGCTTGGGTAAGAAGACAAAGACTATCTCATTTTCAGTCTCCAATTGGAAGGCAGACTAACAATGGGTATATTGCGGGCCCAGTCCTGCAAAGCATTTTCTCCATGCAGAGATAACTGCAGGATCCTGACTTCTGTTCATACCATCTGATGGCTGTTTGGTGGCCAGTGTGAGAAAAAGAGACAAGTTACTGAGCTCCATTCATCACACCACCACCATCATGTTTTGCACTAAGTGGTGTTCTGGCTGGCAAAGTAATCTGAAAAGCCCTGTTGTGGGTGCTGAATCTATCTGTTACCCATGCCAATCTCCAGAAAAAAAAAAAGAGGAGTATTTACTTCCCTGTGATATTAATATGGCACCATTTGTACCTATGTAGTTCTCTAAATGCTTAGAAAAGCTTTGTTAAAATTGCATTGGTTCATTTTGGCTAAAAATGGAAAAAAACACAAGGTATATTCTATTCCCAGGGAAGAGTTATGTTGCACTGCAAAGAAAATATAACTGACACTAAGTAATTCTGAAGGGTTTTGCCTTTCTGTCCAGGAGACAGACTGATGAGCTCTCTTTCACAGTGGGAATGTGAGTCTGAATTGCACTGCATGAAATTACACTTGCCTAAGCTTATCGGAGAAACCACCTGAAAATGACTTACAACTCAATTTGTTGGGAAAAAATAGCAAAGAATTCTGGGATGGTGAAATGAATCTTTCCTGCTTTGAAGTTTCTGGATAGTTTTTTACAATAACCATAAAATAGAATAAAAGAAACTACAGATCAACCTTCTCTGTAAAGTAGATTTGCAGATGGATGGTTGTTTTCAACTATTTCCAAATTATAACTTAATATATATTTAGGATGTTTTATTGAAAATATATTTTTTATGAGAAAATTACTAATGCTAAAGACAAAAACCTTTGGCCATCTCCCCCATATTCTTGACATATTCATGACTCTCCTGCAAGAAGAAGTTAATTCTTCACTATGTTTGGAAGGCTAGTAAAAAGCTAGATAGGAAGTTTTAGTTAATGTGTGAAGCAAAGTTTCTTTTTCTGACTTGCTTTTCTACCTAGTTTTTATACCCAATGACTCCCCTTTGTGCTTGAAATTTAGCTCTTCACATTGGACATTTCTATAGCTAATAAACTCATGTTCATTTAGCTTGTTCTTTTTTCTTTAATAAATATTACTTGATATAATTTTATTGTTCATGAAATAACTCTAATTTCAACATTTTTGTCTGGGAATTTTATTTGTTTTCTTTGGTTGTGTGATTACTAATTTTCCTTAGAAACTCTTAGAAAAGGACTTTTTGGCTATGTTTTCAATCTCTTTCTATTCCCTCTAATTATTTCTCTGCCTTTCTCCCAGGCTATGACAACTACACCTTTCACTAACAGTGTTAACTCTGTCTCTGAGATAATTAGGAAAATACTTTTGTAATAGAACTGATTATTATTATCATATTAGTGTTTTCTCTTCCATTCCTTCTTCCCGTCCAATCTATAAACTGTTCACAAATAAGATGTCGATGAGCTAATAAAAAAATCTTTCCCTTTTTAATAATGAAACATGGTCTTGTATGTTTTTAGTGTCATTCAATGACCATAGTCCCTATTCAAAACAGAGTCAGACTTCTGTGCTTCTCTCTACTTATTTATAACATAAGATACTGATCTGAAGCATGAACAATTATGAATTATACCTGGATTTGCTTGTCGTTTTTCCTGTGTTCATTCAGGAGAATACAACATTACATTGGTGCTTTTCAGGTCCCTTGAACTTTTAACTAACAATTATTTATAGTTCCTACTAACAAAATTTATTGGAAGTATCATTTCAGGAGCTCAGAAAGGAGGAAGTTTCCAGAATGATCCCTATAGGCAAATTCTTCCTTTCCTGATGAAGTGAAAGATGTGAAGCAAATGTCACTGTTTTGTCAAGTAGACTTTGGCATTTTGGGACAGTGTTTCTTCGATGTCATGGTAAGATCGTTTCTCTGCATTTTGTTTGTTTGTTTTGTAGACAAAAACATGTCACTGAGTTTTACTCACTTACTATGAAGGCAAAAGATACAAAGTGAATCCCCAAAGACTTTGGATATTTTCAAGACATGGGCTGTTGGACTATGGGCCAGTGGATCATATCACTTTTATGATCAATGCCCTTAGCTTAGGCAAAAAGAGTAGAATAAATCCAAATTGCTAGTTTCAGGAAGATAATTCCTTTGTCCACTTTCACCAAATTTAATGAAGATGATGAAAATATGAAATGTCACATCCCCCATGGTGTCCATGCTAAAGATGTGGTGCCAACTCTGGATTGTTGGAAAAGGTCCACCTGATGTTCATGAATGCCCAGCTAAGCCACAGACACCAGCACATACAGGGGGAAATAGCTCTGTGATATCTTGATGGCATGTCATGCAAAATAACTAAATAATAATAATAATAATCTTTTCCACATAAAAGAAATCAGTGTCATGGCAATCTTTGCTTCCTTCTTATTCAACCATATTGTATTGGAATAGGATACTTGCTGTATAAACTTCTTTTATCCATCAAAGTGTCCTGTTTACTTAAACTGACAAATCTCAAAAGTTCAAATAAGAAAAAATAATCAGCTGGTGCCCCCTGCACAATCAAATATATACATTTGGATTAAAAAATATTTCATCTCTACAGTGCAAAGACACAAATGGAAAAGTCAAATTGAATTGCAGAAAGAAAAGGCTCCTTTACAAAAAAAAAAACCAATTAAAAAAAAACCCCAAACAAACCCCCCAAAAACCCAAAAACTAAACCCTAACTAAAACAAGCTAAATAACTGTATTGGGTCTGACTGAGCTGGAGTTCATTTCCCCATAGTAGCCCTCACAGTGCTGTGCTTTGCATTGGTGGCTAGAAGGGTGTTGACAACACACCGGTGTTTTGGCTACCGCTGAGCACAGCATCAGTACTGTAACCTTCCTTCCTCAATTGAGGGCAAGATTCTGGGAGGAGACACAAGCAGGCCAGCTGACCCAAACTGACCAAAGGGATATTCCAGACCATATGACGTCAGCTGAGATATAAAAGCTAAGGCAAGGAGCAGGAAGGCAGGCATTCATTGTCTCCCATGGCTGCCTGCTGAGGAACCATTACGTGTGCTGAAGTCCTCCTTCTCGGGAGTGTCCGACCATTGCTGCTGATGGGAAGTAGAGAATAAACTGTGTTATCTTTCGCTTCGCTTCTGCACATGCAAGCTTTTGCTTTGCTTCTGCTTTAATAAACTGCCTTATCTGTACCCACAACTTGTTTTCCATCTTACTCTCTCCCCTGTCTGGCTGCGAAGGGGAGTAATAGAGTGGCTGGGTCAACCCACCACAGTAACAAATAAGGGAAACCTTATTTTTATCAAATATTAGCATGTGTTGCACCAGCTTGGGCTTTCTTTTTTTGACACCAAAACCAAGACCTTTTGTCTGTGCACACAATGCTTTTGCAGGCTGGTACATCATCACTGCCCCATATGAATGCTTCTCTGATACAAACATGACCTTGTGCTCCAAAGCTGCCATCTCCTGAAAGCAAAGCATTCACTGCTTCCTTAAGGAACATCATGAGCTGTGCAAATCAAATCAGTTGTAAAAAATGTGTATATATTTCACTGCTCTAAAGTGGCATGTGTTCTGCCACCTGAAATGAGAATTGCTGTGCTTGTATCACACGACAAGGGAACCTACATGATGTTGTTTGGCAAAGCAAATGAGACTGGCAGAAATAATAGCAAAGCAGCTATGCATGACAATATCACCTGCTTTTTGTCCTAATCTTAGTAGCACTGCCAATTAAAACAATGCAAAATAATGTTTAGGTTTTAATGCTAATTAGCGGCAGAAAAACTGAAAAGTAACATCTTGTTATAAAAGTCAGTATTATCGATGTTTCGTTCTCTTCTTCCAAGGGTCAGAAGCTTCTTGACAGTAGTGCAGCATGGAGAACATTACATGCTGTTTTTAAGAAAACAATTTCTCATTCTACTTTTGCTACTTTAACCAGAGAAGTTATTTTTTGGAAGGTTGAACAGCATTTGCTTAGTAACAGAAACTTTGACACTGTAGGACCTCAACTTTGATCATGCTTTATGACCTTAAGGATGACTTTTAAAAAATTTAGTTCCTTGTCCTAATCAGGGTTGCCCTTCCAAAATGCAAGCAGATTATAAGAAATTTGAAGCCATATTAAACTCTGTACACTTAAAGGCAAAATTCTATAAATATGAACACCTCAAAAGAAAAAAATATCTAATTGTTTCTAATTTATTTAATTCTGCATAGAACAACCATTTCTATGCTTATTTTGTCTTTGAAAAATCTAACTCATGTTTCAGACTGTTCCAAGCCAGAATGCAATCAGATCAAATTCTATCAATCAAACCAAATGAATTATCATCTTACACAAATTTGACCGCAACGCTGCCACGGAGAGGAGTAAAAAGAATGAATTTCTATATGTAATGAAGTTTAAATGACAATGAAGAAAAAGCTGAATAGGCTTCAGTTGGGAGCAGTAATCCTAAGAGGGCCACCTGATGGTTACATTTAATATGCTAATGCTATTACAGTACATGAAATTTTCTATTCTTCCCATAAAGGTCTTGTTAACAGTAATTAAATGTTAAGACATTCAGCCCTGTAAAGAAAAGAGATATGGTGAAGTTATTATCACTAGAATCAGTGGAAGAAATTTTTTAAATTAGTATTTGAATAGCAAAAGATTGAATTGTCACTATCCAGGGACAACAAGGCTGATCAGGTCTCTGTTCAATTACATGCAATCATACCTTCTTCATTAGAATTGAAAATATTAACGTAAACCACTGGTTTTACTACTCAACAGATGACAGGAGTTGATGCTACTCAACAAATGGCAGGAGTTGATACTAATCCTCACCCCTTCCTACCCTCAGCATGTTTTACACACAAAAACACTGGGTGACTTGTGCTACTAATTTTGGAGATCTGTGCTTCAGCCCCTAGTGCTGGCGACCAGTAAATCTCCTGAGTGGCAGATCATCTGGGATTAGGTGAGTGGTAGGTCTTAAATGCTGAAAAAGCACTTCCTGAGTAGGCAGAAAGATGACCCACTGGAGAGTGTGTGCTGCCATGGTAGTTTGGTCTGCATGGGATACAAAGCATGACTGTCCTCAGTGTTAAAACCCTGCCTCTTCTTCTTAAACTGTAACAGTTTGTGGTTGTCATTCCCAAAGGTCCCTGGCATTTTGTCAAAATGACAGGCATCACATTCAAGCAAACAGTTCACCAGTTGTATAAAGAATATTTGGAAAACCTCTTAACATTTTTTTTTTTGGTAATAGTTGAAGCAGATTCTTTACCAAGAGCAATAAAGAATAATTCGATTAAGTCCATAAAAATAATTAAGACTGCCACAGCCTCAATGGGATCCTAGTGCTGGTTTTAATACTTGCTCATAGGATTTCACAAAACGTTAATTTGCAAAGACATTTATTTGCATAGATAAATGTATATCAGCTACACAGAATGTATATCAGTAACACAGAAAGAAAAATGAGGTTCACTTATTACTTAAACTAGGTAGAAACTTAAAAGCAAATTCATTCACCTTAATATTTAATGAAGTCCTAAATCAAAACTGATGGGATGAGAATTTAACTAGGAATAATCACCCATAGAGCATGTCAGAGATTGTTGTTCCTTAACATCTTGGTCACATTTCCATGCCATCTACCATTGTATAGACATATCTGCCAAATATTTGAAGCAAAACTCCAAGAAGTTTAAACATACTAAATAAATACTGTAAATCTTCAAGTTTGCAGCGTATCAGCTTAAAAGCTCAAAATTTCAAATTCTGGTGATAGCAGACAATGTCATGAAATACGATATGGATGTACAGTTTCAAATGTAAAATGGAGAAGGATATACCATAGGAAAACTAGTGAGTATTAACTATATTTTATTTCTTTATGTATATATTTTACAGTTCTAACCCTTGGGTATAGTGTCATGGTGTTTCTTTCTATTCTGTGCAGATGGAAAACAGGAAGCTTTGGTCCACTGCTAAAAATGGGTCTGTTACTTGCTTCCTCAAGCATTTCCAACTTCCAACATGGTAATAAAGTGGTTATACTTGGTAACAGAGAAAAATGAACATACATTGGTAAAGCTTTTGTGAATCAGTAGATAAACTTCATGTAACTCAGATCTTCTAAGCAAACATGGAATCCAAGTAGTGACTGCCATCAAAATACAATTACTTCACCTGACTTCCAATCAGTAATGATAATCAAAATCCCATGAAACAAATGCCACTGAATGCCATTGACCTACTTCTCCTAAAATTATCTTAGATATTCTGTAACTTTTACAAAGAGAGATGAAATAGCATTTGTGCAACGATAGGAAAGAAACCCTTCCTCCTCTTCCCTTCCACCCCATCTTATCTTTTCACATTTAAACCCAGACAAAAAACTATTGCTGCTGTAACTTCTGCATGGCTTGCAACCAGAAAAGAAAATGAGACAAAATGATTGCCAAGTTTTTACAATGTATGTTGCTTCCGCTCCTTTAATAATTTCTGTATTCAGTTTGCTCATCTGTTTGCCAGACTCTAACGTCCTCCACCTGCTATTATGTCAGCTATCAGTGCCACCTCATGTAGATAAGCAGGAACTTGGCTAAATCTTGAATGAAAGAAGGTGCATTATGTCATATGCTAATGTTTTCAAAGAGAGCAGCTGAAGAGCAACTGAACATACTGTCTCCTATAATGTATTTCAAAAAAAAAATTTTTTATTTCAGATTGGTAGAGATTTGATGGGAAAGAATTAAGAAACATTAGACCAGCACTTTCAGGTTACCTTACTAGGAATTACAGAGCGAGTTGTGAAAGCTGTCTCCTTTCAGAGTTGGAGTTAAAATATGACCATTTATAACAAAATTTAATAATGATTAATAATAAAAAGCCCACAGAGGCTGATATGTCTCTTAACATTAAATGCCTTCTTGTTCACCCTTACCAAGTATTTTGTAGTACTAGTCCCACCTATGGAAAACTGAAAGGATTTTAATCATCTTCAGTGTTAGCATTTCTACCACTGTAGAACTTGCTTCTTCAAAATAAACACAAAAAAATTTGTACAAATTCTAGGCAGAGCTTTACAAGAGTTACTTCAAGAATCTCTATCAGAATCTACAGAAAGAAAAGATGAAATCATCTAGACTGAGAAAGAAAATCTTCCATGTGCTCTACCTCCTCCCATTTTTCTTGGGCAATGAGGACTGCTCACTTCATGGAAAACGCAAGCAAAACAATTATTTTCTAGTAGCAAGGAGCCTGCAAAAGGAAGGAGTACAAATTACAATACCAATTTCAGAAAAAACTAAGGTCTCCATGTACAGCATAATAAACTTGGCAAAGTTAGCAGATGGTAAATCATGTGATTTTTTACATAACTAGTCTCTCCCTGATAGTTGTCCTAATGCTACTGACAAGGTGGATGATGGAAAACCAGCAAATTATTACTTATGTCTCAGCTTTCAAGTCTGGGAGGAAATGTACACATGTACATTTTATACAAAACATGATAATTTAGGGGCTGCTGAATTGGTTTTAAAAGAAAAATTTCTTCTGGCTCAATTCAAATATTTGTCAACACGGAGATCTAGCATTCCTGTTTGCTGAATCCAGTAATTTGACTATGTTCCAGTCCCAATATTATCACAACTTTCTTTTAAGTGAAGATGAACAGAGTTAGAAGGAGAACTGCAATTTCCCTTTTTAAGTGAATCCAGGCTGCCATATGTCTTCCAACAGTAATGACTTAATACTGTCTTGTGCCTCTGACCTTAGACCAAACTGATCCACGCCACAGGGAACACCTGCTATATAGCTGATACACTTAGTGACAGCAAAAAAATAATGCCTTTTTTTTTCCATAATTTGTCTAACAAATTCCAAGCAAAGGAATGAGACAGTAATTCCTCTCCCCTTTTTATTTTTAATATTGTTTAAATAACAAACTTCTGACCCACATCTTACCCACAAAAAATTGACCTGTGATTATAACCCATCGGCTATCCAGAAGGTCTATGTCAGTCTCCACAAATAATGGTACTTATGAGGCCCTTATGCAATATAAAATTTCAAGTCATGTTTTGTTTTGGGTTTTTTTTTCTCCCTCAAACCCAGGGGAATAGGAAGTGGAAAGGAAAACTTCAGTCAGAATGATCAACATTTCGATGTCCTTAGAAAACCCAACTGATGTTCGAAAATGAATTTAAAAAGACCTTGAAGCTACTGTAGTCAATAACTTATAATTTGTACAGGAGTTCTTCAAATATCTGAGAGACTCCAGAACAGGTTTTGTTAAAATAAATGAGTAATTTAAAATAAAGACTAAGAAATGGGAAAAATCCTTGGACTTGGAAATTAGATTAATGTAAATGATGTGTGCTCAGAGAAATATCTACCTTTCACATTTGTAGTAAAAAGCAATTTCTCACAGACTATCTACGTAGCACAATGTTCCTGAAAATTTTCATTATTTGAATGGGTAATGTAACTCCTATTAATTTAAATCACTCACTCAGACCAAGCTTTATCTGGGTTACATTGTAATTAAATTTAATGTCCAGTTTTTCTTGAAAGGAGGTCCTAGAGACAGCAGATAATGAACAACCACAAGGTCTCACCTACAACTGAGATACTTAATCTCAGAGAAAAGGAATTTGGTTGAGCAATTCCTGTTGCTAACAATAAAATATATGGCTGAAGTTTTTATATTTTAAAATTTCAGTTCATATGGGTAAGAAATTGTCAATTTTTCATATAAGTCAGCAAGCTAAGACTGTGTGGCATTTGCAATGCTGGAGATTTTCTGCCTTACCCTCACATGTGGTTTTACTTTTAAATTATAACTTTAAGATTTGTATCACCTTTTTCCTTTGGATTTCATGTACATGGGTTCATTTAGTTAATAACACATAAAAGTGCTCTTAATTTATTGTACTGTACATTGATTTGAAAAAATATCTAGAGGAACTTTTTCTTTGATGCATTCTTTGACTATTAATATCAAAAACATCTGCTGTTATTTGACATCTCTATCAATGATTCCAGGAGCACTTCCAGTTTCTTAAGAAACTCAGGCATGTGGGTAGGAGGGGAGTCTGGATGCCTTGGAGATGAGGTCTCCTGAGCACATTACCCAGGTTCTTCCTAAGGAGGGTTCTGGCAGAGTGTCACAGCTGGGACCACAACTTATATTTGTACACAGTTGCTGAGTCCTGAGTGATAACTAGGGCTTGGATTGCCTGGTGCTTTACCAGACAGAATGTATCCACAAAAGGTACCTTTGAAAAGGCCACACTGTTTTGGGCCACAAAAGGATTTAGTCCTTATGGTATGAGCTATGCCATGCACCACCCTCTATGGGGTAGAGAATAGTCCCTGAACCTGTTTCCTGGTATATGCAGTAGTCTATCCTACATCTGTTGAACATCTCAGAAGACTTGCTGATAAATTAATAGGAAAAGCAAGTGATTTAACCATAAGTGAAAAAACCCACACAATTAAATTATCAGATATGGTCCGACAGAAAAATGACATTGATTTTACTGACTAATCTTTGTAATATACAGTCAAATGACCCCCTGTTGAGGTTAGACAACCCTTGGCATTGTAAACATATTTCTGGCTTTTAAAATCCTCAAAGCTGTCTTTAGCATACTCCTGTTGTTTGTGGATAGCATCTGAAATTTTGAAGAGATTAGAAGAATATCAGTGGCTATCCTTGGGAAAATCTGTTCAGATTTGACTGAGCTACGAAAAGGGCAATGATATCATTGTACTACTCAGCAGTAGAGCTTTCAAAACTACTGGTGATAGACACTGTGAACATTCTGTCTGAATGAAATGAAATTAAATGAAATTCAGCCCTATTGAGACTTCCATATGCAGCCAATGTATTTGAAAATTATCTGAAAATTCAGTCACAAATCAGATTCTGTTACTTTGGGAAAAATAGATGGATATATGGTAATCCTTACAGATGTCAGAGACTATATTTGCTTTCAAGGAAAAGGGAGAACTTAATTCTAGCATGTAGGTAATAAAACAACTTTATATTAATTATTAAGTAATTTGCTGACTTTCTGATGTGTATTGATGCTGGACTTTGAAAAGCCCCTGATTCTTTTTTTTTGGTATTCAAGTGGATTTGAGACAAAATTACTACCAATCAATTTTGACAGTATCAGTTCTGAGCCAGATTCTGTTACCCTGGATTCACTTGGAATGGTGCCTGTTTTAGAAAGTGGTGCAATTGATTTTAATGGTGTTATTTGCCAAATAAGAAACTCTTCAGACTAAATAGGATATCAGAAGTCACCTTCCATAACTGAAAACAACAAAAAAATGATGACTACTAGAAATGTCTAGAAATTTCTAGGCTACTAGAAATACAAAATGAAGGGTTTTTTTAACATAAATGCTCTTGTGTAAAGCAAATACTTTTTTTTAAAAAAAAAGTAGCCTTTTTGTAATTTTATTGTTTTTTTTCTTTTAGGCATTTCAATAAACATGAATGACATGACTTTTCAAAAAGTTACAACAGAAAAACAAAAGAAAAATGAACATTAAAAGTTATACTCTTAAATAAGGGTAAACTTAAAGTATACTTCATATGAATAAGCATTTTAAAAAAATTTGAACTTTGTTTTTGGCTGGGAAAGTCCCTATTTTTTTTGTTTAGTCCTTAAAGAGATGTTTCTTGCAGAGGAATTGCTATCAATGGTGCTATTACTAAAAATAACACCTCTGTAACCTGGCATCAGAGTGTGAACCAATTAGCACTATGAGATTCTGTGGAAGTTAAAAACCAAATGTGGCAATAACCATCTGGGTAGACAAAATATTCTTTTTACCTGCAGGTCCTTGAACATGGCAATAAACATATGCCAGGGAGTGCTGGGCTTGTTCAGCACATTTCTAATAAAAATCTAGGTGACAGAAATATGCCATGATAGGTGTCAGAGAAACCCGTGTAACGACCTTTCACATCTGGATACCTCATTTCTAATTAGGAATGAATAAGACATAACAAGGTCAGGTGACACTGCATAACAGAGCATATTACTTGCATATGGATGAAGCATTTTGATGAAAAACTTCCAAAGAATTTTTTTCAATTATCTTACCTAACTTACTGTGACCAGTGTCCCCCTAAAAGAGCTTCCAGATGTCAAAGGTCAGAACTTTTATCCTGGAGTATGCAGTTTATTCTTTTTCCAGTTCTTTGTTATCTCTATATTAATGTAAAATGAAGACCAAATTTGTTCCCTGCACTTCACCACCCCTTTGAAATGCCATTTTCAAAACCTGCCACTTGTACAAGCTGCTTACACCCCTCCAGGCACGTTTCACCAGTCATAACACCAGATGGCCAGATCCTGGCTCTCTTACTCTGAGTCTACTTGTGCAGTCAAACTCACTGAAACAATATTTTATCATAATCAAGTAGTCTACTTCCTTAGTTTATAACCTTCTCAAAATATTAAAAGGAAAAAAAAGGGCATTTCTAGACCTTTGCAAACCACCTGAATAGCCTGACCACCAATAAAAGAAGCAAATTCTGCAGCACTACACACTTAAATCGAGGAGCTTAGCTGTACCTCCTGGGCCATGCTCAAGCATGGTAAGGGAAACAGCTCCTTCTTTCCAAAACTTGATGCGCAGGAGTCCAGCCCTGGCTGTAGGGAGTGGGTTTGGTTGCCTGATACAGCTCCTGGTAGCCAGTGATTATCCCTCACAGTGACATTTGTGCAGTGAGAGGGGAAGGAGGGATGTCTGTAGCAGCTCTTGACTTCAGGTGCCAGCAGGGGATTGCTAGTGGTGTCTGGTTTTACATGTGGTGTATACTGTTTCTGGAGTTTTGGGGATGTATCACATTTTGCTTGTGTTTTGTTTAGTGTTTGTTCTTGAGCTGGAACATAGGTGCTACTGGGCAAGTGCTGCATGAGCTGTTTCTTCTGATTTGGTGTCACCTGAAGCTGTCTGGATTTTAACGATCTGTTGCACTGGGAGGTTCACAAGCAGCTTTCAGTCACTTTTTGCTATGAGATGTCAATTGAAAAACAGAGAGGCAAAGAGATGCAAACGGTGCTTTGAATGACCCATCAGTTTGTCTTATAGGTCACTCAAACAAGGTCATTATTGACTGAAAATTATCATTCTTCCTCTTTCCAGCCACATGGAGATTTAAACAAATCAGAATATTGGCATGCTCAACTTTACCTTATTTTCCTGTTTGACTAATTTCTCACATGTTTTTGCTGGACTTTAAGATCAAATACAAGCCACCTTACATAGAGCTGAGAAGTAAACATGTTTTGTCAGTGAAAGAAATAACAGAAAAGGAGAGAGGCAATGTGACGTTGAAATTCACAACATGTTCAGGATAACATACTATAGTAAAGGTTCATGGCTTTAGTGAAATCAACCTAGGGAGACATATCAGGAATTGTTCACTTGATATTTACTCAAATTAAAACTCATAATTGTTTATAAAGAAGCTAATCTTGCTCCCAAAGACCAGAATATAGTGCAGAATACAATTCAATTTAATTTTAGTACTTCCTAAATAGATCATTTTGAATAGTGTACTTCAAAGGCCTGTATGTTGTCCTACGTCTTGGAAATTACCCGAACTTGCAATTTTACATTTGTAAATCTATGCTGATTGCTTAGATATATGCTTCTAGTAAATAGTAAGCATAACATAAGATATCATAGAATATGCTGAGTTGGAAGGGACGCATCAGGATGATCGAGTCCAACTCCTGGCCCTGTGCAGGACACCCCTGGAGTCACACCATGTGCCTGAGAGCATTGTCCAAATGCTTCTTGAGCTCAGACAGGCTTGATGTTGTGCCCACTTCCCTGGGGAGCCTGTTCCAGTGCCCAACCACCCACTGGGTGAAGAAATTCTTTCTAATATCCAACCTAAACCTCCCCTGACAAAATTTCAAGCCATTCCCTTGGGTTCTGTCACTGGTCACTAGAGAGAAGAGATCAGTGCCTATCCCTCCTCTTCCCCCCCTCATGAGGAAGTTGTAGACTGCAATGAGGTCTCCCCTCAATCTCCTCTTCTCCAGGCTGAACAGACCAAGTGACCTCAGCTGCTCCTCATACGGCTTCCCCTCAAGGCCCTTCACCAGCCCTGTGGCCCTCCTTTGGACACTCTCTAATAGCTTAATGTCTTTTTTATATATTGGTGCCCAAAACTGTACACAATATTCAAGGTGAGGCCACACCAGTGCAGAGCGGAGTGGGACAATCTCCTCTCTTGGCTGGCTGGTGATACTTTGCCTGATGCCCCCCAGGACACAGTTGGCCCTCCTGGCTGCCACAGCACTGCTGACTCATATTCAACTTGCCATTGACCATGGAGACTCTTCAGCTAGAAGAGAAACTCTGGAATTGAAACCAGTGTAATGCTATCATCTAAAGGCTAAATGGCCTTATGCTATAAGTTTACCAGACAGCTTCAAGTGACACCAAATCAAAGGATGCAGTACTTCTCTGGTAACACCTATAGTCCCACTTAAGGACAAACACTAAGGAAAATGTTATATGGTAAGGAATTCTCTGCACCACATTTACACACCCTTCCAATATAAGCAGCATAGAACTGGGATGCCTCTCTATTTAGATGTTCAGTTTTATGAGTGAGCTTATGCACACAAATATTGAGTCACTAATGGTAGCTATTCCTAAACAAGTCCTGCTTTTTTTAGGACTTTCAATATGAAGTTGAGGCTTTCGAAAAAATACAGACTAATGCGTCCTTATTTCCTTTACATTCCTCACTGTCCTGCTGCAGCCTAATTATCTTTACTTCATTCCTTCCATCTTTTCACTGAGTAATAGATGATATTTTTCACAGTTTTACAGGACCAGGGATTATGATTTATTGTGAGGATGGTAAAGTGCCTAGCATATCACACATACTGTAAACATAGCAATAACTGCAATAACTAGAATTCTGTGTCAAAATCCTGTTTTATTTCAAGCTCTCAACCAGTGCACAACTGCATTTTGTATATTTGCTTTTAACATATCTCAATCTGTATTTCTTCTAAATTTTCTGATTTGAGATGCAATAGTGCTGCTGGCATGGTTTTTCTGCAAATGAGTCTATGAGTCTCAAAAGATTTGCCTGCACTGACTACATAAATACAGATTAGTAAAGAACTAGATAAAGGCAGATAAGTTCACTGCCCCTGGCTTTGGCAAATATGTCCCTTTGGTATGTCTATTAAGGGAAATGTTATCTTTACAAAGCAAACTTTATAGGCATATGGCAAAAGATGGAAATACTGTAGGTCAGACTTGAGCCCCGGTTTGTAGTGGGGCTCAGAGGTCAATCAGGAGCCAGTTAAAATTCTCCCCTTAATGTCACCAATGCTTTGACCTATTTCACTTTGTTCTGAGCAATCATAGTCACTTCAAGGATTAGCCAACAAGGGAAGACTTCTAATTTCACACAGTCAGCACCTCAAGGAGGAGAGGTCATGATGCAGTCACTCTCCTCCTCTGTCCTCCCAGCTCTACTATGCAGGGAAAGAGTATCCTCAGCTGATATCAGAACATCACCTCTATTATGAAGATTTTCCTTCTAACATAAATGAAATTCAAGAGACCAGGCGTGATGTTTGCCTTAACTCTTTATTTTTCTATTACTATTACTTTCTCCCATATTGCATTATCTTGCAATTAAATGATCATGATTAAGATACAAGATAGTGTTAAAAAAGTATTCAAAAGCAATAAAGATAAATATAGTCAGCAACTGTTATTTTTTGATGAAGAGAAAAATGAAAAGGAAAAGAAAAACTGATAAACTAAGCTTCCTGGTTTCCTGCAGATCTTAAAGAATGATGTTAGAATAAAATAATTATTTTTTCCTAGATGAAAAAACAATGTGGACTTTCCTCTGTGCTTCATGAGACCAGAACAGCAGGTTCTGTGAGTCAAAAAGATTCACATAAATCTTTCTCTGTATTTAATAATGATTAAAGCTTTCAAAATGCTACAATACACTGCATTTAACCACTGCATCAGGTACACTGGAGCCCAGTGAAATGTATGCTATGGATTTCAACTCTGCAAATGTATGAATTCTTATGCTAATTATATTGAACCAGAATGCAGCTATTAGGAAAAAAAAGACAAATTATTTGGCTTTATAAGATTTCTTTCATATAAAGTACCATAAAACAATATAGTGCAAATCCGTATTACACTATGTAACTGGGAGACGCTCTACAAATTATTGGATTTTGGAAATTATTTATGAAAAGGTCATTTGAAAACAGAGAAGGAAAATAAATCCTTGTACTGTATTGCACAAATTTACTTAGTTCCTCAAATGCCTCATAAGATAAGAAAACCTCACTATATCTAATTCCCCATTATCAGACAATTTCCATTTACAGAAAAACCTTTCCTCTTCTGCAATGGAAGAAGGCTTTAGGGACTTAAAGAGTGATAGTCTGCACCAGGAGAGATAGGGAAGAAGGAATCCAGCTCTAACCCAAACCAAATTCAGAAGTAAAAAAAAGGGACTCATCCTGATGGGAGGAATTGCCTTTCATTCCACATATCTTTATTTTCCTTTAAAGAATATAAAACCCATCTCTCCCAAGAGAAATCTTGTCTGTTTTGTTTTGTTTTGTTTTGTTTTCAGAAGATTAATTTTTCCTAATTTAATCCTTTTTTTCCCCCTGAATTTTGTTAGTATGCTACCCCTAGATGACTGTCATCACACAACCTAGTTATGATCACATTAAGTGATCAGAAGATGTACAGAAAATCGTACACTGTTATGACATCTAGAGATGCCAGACCCCTGTCAAGGATATTTTTGATGTTAACCAGTGTGCTGTATAAAGGCAAGTACCAGGTCTGTTTTAAATCCTAATTTGTATTTTATATATAAAACGATTATTTTACAACAAATTGTCAGCTGTGAGGACTAGCTTTTTATTTGTTTACAGAAATTACACCACATATTAAACAAGTTCACAATCCTTTTTACTCCTAATGTAGATGGTCAATTTCTCTACCTACCTATGTTTATTCACATTCCTTTCTTACATCATCTAATTGGAGAACATTGACATTAAAACCCACTACATTCTCCATGGCATACTTTCTCCCTCATTCAGATTTGTCAACATAACTTTCTGTTTTCTTTAAAAATTTGCATTCAGTTTTCACTGCTGCAAAATGATGTATCAGTTAAAATAACCTGAAAAGAAGGTTACTGCTCTGGTTGTGGAATAAGAATGGCTACTCAGCCCTTAACCTTCCTATAGAGTCTGACAACAAATGTACTTATTAGTGTAATTTCTCATCTTGATGTTTATGCACTAAGACCTGGATTGACAGCAGAATAGCTATAGTCTACCAGAATGAATTCATATAAACACTTACTGACTTTACTAAATAGAAAAATACGATTGTAAATGCAGTGGTCTTTTTTCAAAAGTAAATTGCATTGACAAAGAAACCAGAAAACATATCAGGGTTCAGGCTGGAGTTTGGATTACTTTACCCACAAATAACAAATTTCACACTGAAATCATAAAACAACATGTGCAGAGAAAAAAAGAAATGAAGAAAACCTCTGTTCTCTTTCCAATCTAAAGATCACACATCATACTTTGAAATGCCTTATTGATTAATAAACAGTACTTTATGCAAGGAGTTTTGGTTGATTTATACCCTTTTAGTCATTTAAACACGCTATCTGTTGTGAACTTGCATATTCACACAGTGCATTTATGACTCTTGAATTTATTCTGACAAAGATCTAGAGAATTCAGCGGTTTGCAACACAACACAGAGTAGCTGAGCCTGTAAAAAATGAAGACCTCCCCCAGAGGCAGAGCCTGGAAGGCTAAGGCTCAAATCCTTCATAACCAGTTTTACAAAGTAAGGGTTGTTTTGGCTCTGCCTAATGACTGTTTTATCCCTATGTAAAATAGTACAGCTACAAAGCTGAGATGTAGTGAATGTATAGTAAATCTCTTATTCGGGCAGTGGACAGTGAAATTTTGGTGATTCTAAATTCAGATTCAGACACAGTTATAGTTATTCTTCAAAGAAGCCATCCATCCATTTGGTTTCTCTCTCTTCCCTTATGTCATTTCACCAAAATCTTTGTCAAAATCAGATCTGTTCAGGGAAGAGAGGAAAAAGATTCATTAAAAAAACTCTCATCATGGAGCCACAAGAATATCTTTACATAGGAATACTTTGTCAAGTGAGCAAAACAGCTTCTCTCACAAAGCATATTTATCATATTTTATTAGATGCCATAGCCAGACTGCATTCCCAAAGATCTCTGTTTGGCATTTTTCAAACATAGGACTCCACTGCTGCAGGTGTTGGGTATATTTGCTCTTGCTGTTTCCAGTTTTACTTTGGCAAATAGCACGAAATAGGAAAACTGTCTATGAAAGCTTAGTTTTCTTCATATTGTGACCTCAGATTTCAAGTTTCTATGCTTATGATTTCCTTTTTTTATTTCTTTTCTTGCCAGCTGGGGATTAGGGAACACTATTTTACCCTTGGTAATAAATATTTGTAAAAAATATCAGAGACAGTAGGATGCAGCAAAAAAAAAAAGGCATGGAGAAGGATGAAAAATTGATAATGTGCCATCTAAAATGATCAAGTTGTCAAGGATGACACTGATATAAATTCCCTTGTTATTGCATATGAACCAGTATAATACCACGGGACTGAATATGAGCCAGATTTGATTTGTCAACTTGTTGCTATTATTTTGACAACATTTCAGCAAAATTGTCACATCTGTCGAAATTCTTTTAGAAAATTAGATGTAGCAAAGAACACCAAACAGCCTTATTTTCTTCTACTGGGTGTGCTGGGATTTTCCTTTGGTGAGTCATCAGCCGGCAGCAACAATGAAGTGTCACAACAATCGCAAAGATACCATCTGGTTAAGGGAGATGATCCAAGAGCAAACATGTATCTTCCTAAACGTAAAATTATTCAGTACAAAAATATATAAACACACACACACAAGTTTGTGGGTATATATACATATATATATACACCAAGATAGTAGAAATTACAAAATTTCTTGTATGGATTTCTATCATCAGCTAAAGCTACAGATAATATTACTTGAACTTTTTATCATGGGAACTCACAACATTTGGAAATATGGAATATGTTTTTTATCATATGGTGTCTCTCACACCTGGTGTTTGCAGAAATTAGGCTTTAATAATTAGAATGCTTCAATTCCTTTCAAAGTATTTTTCAAAAATACAGGCACAATGAGATGCTGGAAAGCAGTACCATGGAAAGGTACCTGGGGGTCCTGGTTGATGGCAAGTTGAAGATGAGTCAGCAGTGCCGTGGCAGCCAGGAGGGCCAACTGTGTCCTGGGGGGCATCAGGCAAAGCATCATCAGCCAACCATCATCTGCTCTGCACTGGTGTGGCCTCACCTTGAATATTGTGTGCAGTTTTGGGCACCAATATATAAAAAAGGCATTAAGCTAGTAGAGAGTGTCCAAAGGAGGGCCACAGGGCTGGTGAAGGGCCTTGAGGGGAAGCCGTATGAGGAGCAGCTGAGGTCGCTTGGTCTGTTCAGCCTGGAGAAGAGGAGATTGAGGGGAGATCTCATTGCAGTCTACAACTTCCTCATGAGGGGGGGAAGAGGAGGGGCAGGCACTGATCTCTTCTCTCTGGTGACCAGCGACAGAACCCAAGGGAATGATGTGAAGTTGTGTCAGGAGAAATTTATGTTGGATATTAGAAAGAATTTCTTCACCCAGTGGGTGGTTGGGCACTGGAACAGGCTCCCCAGGGAAGTGATCACAGCACCAAGCTTTCCAGAGTTCACAAAGCTTTTGGCAATACTCTGAGGCACATGGTGTGACTCTCGGGGATGGTCCTGTGCAGGGCTAAGGGTTAGACTCTATGATTCTTGTGGTTCCCTTCCAACTCAGCATATTCTGTGATTCTGTGACTACTGCAATAATACTTATCTGGATGTAATTTTTATTTTTTCCCACTTTTCTATTACTATGTGGAAGGTCTTGTTCCATTTGAAAGTGAACTGTTATGAAAATCTAGTTCTCCTTGGCACGCCTGGCAGCAATAGTAAATGTCCACAAATGTAAAGTTTTGATTAGTGTCGTTCCAGTGTGATGGAAAAACATTTCTGATGCATTTTCTAAATTAAAAATGACAAGGAATAAATTGGAAAAAAAAGTCAATGTTATTTTCCAAACATGCAAAGCAAAGCTCAAAGAAACATTAGCATTGCAATCTATGAAATTATTGACAAGGAGAAGGTTATTTTTAAAGAGGCAAAAATATAGATTGCCAGTATAGTTCCCTCACTCTCGTTTAAAACAAATTTAATTTATGTAATTAATAAATAGCAATACAATCTAGCTTTCAGATAGAAGCTTAAAATTATTTTTCTTTCATTTATATGATCCTGAACTTTTAAAAAATAGCTTAATGAAAAATAAAAGCCATTAGGAGACATAAGTATTGCTTTGTTTCTTGCACATACTCAATCTACTACCCATTATAAATTAGCACAATGGATGTCATGAAGTAATTCCAGAAGCAGTGCAGGAAACTCTTCTCTGACTAAAGTATAGTTTTTGTATCCATTCTTTTGCCTTCCTTCAGAGGGTAAAATATAGTTTAAGTGACTTAGGTAATGCACCCAAAGAGACAAAAGGAGTTCATCCAACAGCAAAAAACTTGAGGAGTAGCTTAATGACAATAGAAAAATCATAAATATTTTACTTAACCTCTGTGCTTATATTTAAACAAAAGGCCTGAATATGAGCAAGACTAGGGCTAACAAAGTTTTTCCTAAATATTTACTGTGTTTCCCTGGTGATGCTCTCATACAGCAGGAAATAAATGCTACTGTTTTCTGCTTAAATTGCCTAAAACATATGCCACTTTTTCTATCTGTCATCTAGAATTCAAGTGATCTGTGGCACAGGAGTGGAAAAATTATACTTGCCTTCACTTGAATGTAAAGTGAGATATAAACATACATGCCCAAATGAGCATACAGCATACAGCTTAACTTTATTGAAAAGAAAAACCACCAACCCTAAAAAAACCCCTCAGCTTAGAAAGGCACTTTCCTAGTGTCTGTCATTCTCTACCCTTATATTGTAAGTTGGGCAACTTCTATTTCAGTCACTTCTGATGAAACATTTAATTTTCTTCCTGCGTGTATACTTTAGCTGATATGCTAACATTATGCTATGATACAAATTACTAATATAATATAATGCCACAAACCAGTCCTTTTGCATCTAGCATAATGATTTTCACTAATACAGAGATTGACTACTAATGACTGATACTAATACAATTGAAATTTTGAGGATATACCTGGTGATTTTTTAAGAGAGATTTAATTTTGTCCACATTAATAAAAAAAGAAAAGAAAAACCAGTCACTTAGAATCTGACTCTGAACACATGCAGTATGAACATAAAGCAAAATTTAAGCCTGTTTCTGAATGGTATCTAAGCCTCACTTGTTTGATGAATTCTCTGCAAGGTTGCTGTGAACAATATTGATGATTGTGATAATGTTAGTGTCATAAAAGAAAAAGATCTTTACTGATGAGAAATTTAGTTATAATAGTTATCATCCGTTGGCTATAGTGCATAGTAGGTCAGTTTCTATCTCTTGCTCTCTGCCACGTGCACACAAACATGCAGTTTCACAAACATATTCTATTTTGAAAATTTACCCTTAAAGACTCTAGGTATAGAGAAGAAACAATCATAGATATGATGAAATATGTAACAATTCCTTCACATACATAAGACCTCAAAATTAGGTAACAACTTTAGCAATTCATCTGACATAAACAGACTGACATCAAAGCCAAAAACCCATGAATGGATAGTCTTTAACTAAGCACACTAGAAATGAAACACATTTAGAAAAAACATATTTTAAAATGGAACTCAAATCATGTTTTCAAATGTGTTTCTTTATTCGAGCTAGATGGGGCATAACTGATGACAGAACATAGTTTTCTGCATTCAGTCAGCGGAACTATGGCATTATGTCTGTCTCTTCATTGGGAGTGAAGATGAGTGTGGAATGAAAACAAAGCATCAGATCAAAATGAAGGAGAAGTGATATCACATAGATAAACTTGTCTTCGACATGTCAGTACTCGCTATTTCATTTCTCTGATATGAAGGATGGATGAAGTAAAACCAATTTTGGTTGTCAAGGACTCCCACAAAATGGAGAGAAACAACATGAACAACAAAAACATGTCAAGAATAGGTCTATCAATAACAACTAACTTATTTTACACATAAGCAGTAAAACTCTATCCAGCTTCCAGCTTCACATAAATAAAATACCATTTCATTTCTAGTAGTTGCCTTAGTTGCTGAAGAAATGTACTGCTTCACCCTTCTTCTCAAACAAATAGTCACTTATTTGAATTCTACTTATACTGAATACTACATTCAAATACTACATCTGCACAGTCTTGAAATTTTAAATAATTTGTAGTGAAACACTTCCTCAACTAGGAATCCACTGACAGGTTTTTTGAAAATCCTGCACAAAGCAATGTTAAAGGCAATAGAAACTGTGGTTGCTCAGCATCTTTGATAGCCTGTTCATATATTTTTATCTCTCATTTAAACATAAGTCCTGCAAAAAGTAAGATGACTGTCCAGACAAGAATGTAAATAATCTGAACAAATCTGTACAGAGTTTTGGAATTTATAGAAAATACATTTAAATTTAACACACAATATGAAATATAGCCACAAATACTGAACACACCCCTGAACTGAGTTATAAGCATGAGTGAAGTTATGATAGAAGAAAAATTAAAGTGCCTGTAACAGAAAAAATGGGAGGCTTAGGAAACAAAGAAAACCCTTACTACGTGGAAAATCTGCTGAAACACTCTTTCTGTAGAAATTCTAGTGTAATAAAATACTGTCCTTTATCTTCACAGTAATTCTTATTTTGGAAGAAGATATAAGCAAGTTTGTATTGTATAAGCCAAGATTCTCTTAATTCCTGTTTCATTGATAATTGACTAAGTAATACTGAATTGATTCATGTATTAAATCTGCATGGAATAGGTCCTTAATATCAGTAAAACACACTACAAATTACAATACAGAACACAACAGAAAACTGAAATAACAAGGAGTGTGGAATTAAGTGTGTGATTTAGATTATATCTATAAAAGCAATTGAAATGGTAGAGACAACCACATTTAATCTGACCTTCTATCTCCCTATACTATGTGTTCAGACTGATTTTCTCAGCAAAAGTAGTATCAACAGCTCCATTCAGTACCTGCCAAAGTGATTCTGCTAAGTATCAAATGCTTGCCCACAATGGTGTGATCCCGTCGAGTTGGTAGGAGTGGTAGCTGGCCTGGCATTTTCCTTCTATTACATGCTGCAGAAAACTAAGCAACTCTTTCCCTGGTTTGATAAGATGTTTTCTTCAGAAAATAAAAATACGTTTATTAAATCAACTGCTCTCAGAAGAGATACAGCTTATGATTGTATATCCAAAGCAAATATATGTGTAATAAAGGAGTTCAACCTAAAAGTATCATCATTTCTAAAAAAAAATCATTATGTAGAAAATAGGTGTCCTTTCAACAAAGTAATGTAATACCAGATATATATTTATTGTCCTTGAGGGTTAGGAAGTGAAACTGGTTTAAAATATAACTACTAAAAGAGGGATAAGTTACATGATTAAGAAGGAGCATATGCCTAATCACATGTGCTGTTTGCTCTTTTGGACTAAGTTACAATGCATGTATCCATCCTGTGTTACCTAAAGAAATTAAATTATGAAGGTTACCTTTCCATTTGAGTGAGTGAACAGAGTATTTTCTCTTTCTTTTCTACAAGGAGAATGATGACCAGACTACAGATCAAATAAAGCCATGCTGTTAGAAAAAATGTCTGTTACTCCAATAAGTACAATGGTATTTACTGGAGTCTGGTAGCTGCCTCATGTTTCACTACGTCATGCAAGGAAATTCAAAAGGCAGTAAGTGCAGTCCCTTCAAATTTGAAGGCATAAGAACTCACCATAATAGGATATTTGGAAGGTATTTAGAATCTTAAGGTAACATAAAAGGCTATTAAGACCATTTTGTTCAACTTTTTTTTCCAATTTTCTTGAAATAAGGTTGTCCAATAACTGTCATACTCCACCTAAATTGCAGGATCAAATATTAATCTTTAATATATGAACAGGCACGGTGGTCTTGGATTTTTTCTGCTTTATCATAAGCTATAGTCTTATTTTCATTTCCTGCCACCATCTTGTTCAGAAAAATGGAGAAAACACAATGACAAATGAAAAATAATGTCATTCATCAAGAAACACAATTTGGAATGGAATTAGTGAATAGGACAACACTTGCTTTAATTTGAATCTTGATTAATCCCCTCTGTCCTTCCATGTCTCCCTTTTCCCAGATTCTCTCTCGTTCTTTGAATTTATTCATTTTCAGCTAAAATATTCTCAATACCAAATGTTTAGGCACATTACATCAGTGTTTCTTTTTGTCAACAAAGTTCCACAGAATAATCAAGGACAACTTAAAAGCAATTTCTGTTGACAACTTGGTTCAAGGGAATACAATGACTTTTCTACTCAAAAAACAGCTTGGAGGAGATGCTGAAATAGATAATGGATACTTCAGGGTAGACAACTTAAAGATAGAAATGAGGTTACTTCATGGGAGAACAAAGTGGAAGCAATTAGAATGTCACTTTACAAAACTAATGTGTTAATTCAGGCAATTGAAACCCTCTTAATGTGAAATGTAAGAGATGGATGGTTTGATGTCCAGGTTTGTCATATCAGTGAGATACTGGGAAATCTAAATCAACTGAGAGAAAATATCAAAGAAGAATCTTCTCCAGGATAAATACTATTTCAGATTAGCAATTTACTTGGCTCTCTGTTTTAGGACTTAAAATTGCATTTGAAAATGTATCTTGTTTTTTACTGTTGCATTAGTATATTTCACTAGCCCAATGACAAAAATCTACCCTGGGAAATAAGTCACCATGCCTCACAGCTCTCCTATCTCAGATGCATTGCCCTATTTTTGAAAATAGTTTAAAAAATACCACTTAAAAATATCTTTAGATACTGAAATGCTTACCTTCTACTGAATTGCAGTTGGACTGAGACCTTACCAAATTGTTTGGGAACGTTTGGAGATCTTATTCAAAATTCAGTGGGAGGCAAAGCAAACAGGGTAATTGCACTAGACTCAAGGAAAATAAAAATAAAAATAAAAATAAAAATAAGAAGACACAGATCTACAAGGAAGGATATCAGAGATAAGTTTCTTTTGTAGGAAGAGTAGGATATGAAGGTGCCATAGAAAGGTCCTCTGTGTCTCAAATATCTGAACAATTAAAAGAAGCTGTGTCTTTCAAATGGACAGAGAGAACATGCAGTACACAGGGCTCTTGAGAAAGGAAATTAAACATGGGGAATGTCCCATGTGAAGGGAAGGGAAGAAAAAGGTTGATCCTCAGTGAAACTACTTGTGAGGAAGAAAAAAGACCAGCTTTTAAAGTAAGGAGGACAGGGGTCTTGATCTGTTTTGGTATTGATGATGTATTACTTACATATTCTGTTATATAATTCCTTTCACACTGATTTTATAAGAGTGTAACTCTACTGGTTTCCAAACCTTTAAACATAGCCCAAAGAGGAGCTATAAATTTGAGCTTTCCTGAATATGAATGTTACTGTAGCCCCTTCAATTTTAATTGCAGCTTAGATATTGTGGCACATTATCTCTCCTTACATGGCTCCAAAACACTTATTTAAAAATGCTGTTTCCAACTTAATTTCTGTGTCTAGTGTTTCTTTCTTATTTATAATATATTCCCTTTGTAACCTTCCAGAACTCTTTGAGCATGAGGGATTTTGGGTTTGCTTTTTTGTTTTCTTTTAAAAATACTACCTTTTGTAAAATATCTACTAAAAGAACATGTTGATCTACTGAATTTGCAGAACACTGAGTTATATAGTGAAGAATACAGAAAAATAACAGAAGGATAGGAAAGAATCAAAATATTCTGGCAAGCTGAGCAACCTAATCATTTAAATGTATTTCTTCTAAATATTCATTATATGGTTTTATATTTTTCTAATTTCTTCCTTAGTTTTCATGTCAGTTTATTGAAAACACAACACTATGAAAAATATCTGGAAAACCACAGTTTAGTAGCATATTCTCAAATTTTGAAAATCTAGATTGTAGGGAATAATGATCTTCAGTCTAAGAAAACTCAACTGAGCAATTTTTTCATTTAAAAGTAAATAAATTCACACATTTTATGTGGTTTCTTTGGAAGGAAATCTAGATTTGTTCTCACATACATGGAAGTTTGAACAGATATAGTAGTATACAGCTTTTTGAAAATGTGGGATTTTTTCCAGTAAACTAACTTTTCCATTGGGAAATGCAGAACCATCAAAATTTTTATCTCTTTAGTTGATTATATGGATGTGGCTGGGATGGAGTTAACATTCTTCACAGTGGTCCCTATGGTGCTGTGTTTTGGATTTGAGACTGAAACAATGTTGATAACACACCTGTTTCAGCTATTGCTGAACAGTGCCTGCATTGAGACTTTCTTTGTTTCTCATGTTGCCTACCATCAAGTAGTCTGGGTGTGGCAAGAGGCTAGGAGGGGACACAGCCAGGACAAATGACCTCAGAGATATTTGGAGACCACCTGGGCATCAGTCTGCTTGTGGCAGGGGGAGTGATTGCCTTTTCAGTCTTTGTGGTTTTTTTTCTCTTCCCATCACTTATTAAATTGTCTTTATCTTGCATTTGCTCTTCAAACTGTTGCCCCCATTCTGCTGGAGGACTAGTGGATGAGTGACTGGGTGGGTGGTCAACCCACCACACTGATAAACTGACTATAGAAGAACATTTTGAAGACAAAGATTAGGTTTTATACCAAAATGAGAACAAGACAAGTGAGCAAGGGATTCTTCCTTTTCAAATCTGTTCTGACAATCTCTCTCTTGCTGATTTTTTTCCTAGTTAATATATACAGTCAAACATTCGATAGTGCAGAGAAAACAGAAGAGATTATTTCTAACTCTCAGAAGCTAGAGTTATCTTGGATTACTAGTGGAAGTAAAGACTCAAATGCCTTTACAAGGGAAGGTGAAATAGTTCCAACAGAAGAAGTTGCAATTTCCTTTACTTTCCTCCCTAGTTATGAATTTCATTTGAAATGAAGACGACATAGGCTAAAGTACATGTCATAGGAATTAGAGTTTTTCTTATTCATATAAGTTCACTGGTCACTAACCTAATGAGAGGAAAAGTTTGGAGAAACTTTTTTAAATCCTGAAACTTTGACTTGGCAGAAAGCTATTTGTTCTCCAGCTATACTCTGGTATCCTTCAGCAAAATATCTCCCAGTTCCTTTTAGGGATATTAAAGGTTCATGGGATTCTTTAGAATGAAAGGTATTATAAAACAAAATAATTACATAATTATCTGAACATAAAATACTCTCAGTCAATTCTTATTCAGTTGAATTTTGAAAAGTGCAAAAGACAGAAACGTCCTTGGACCTGGATGGTCCTTGCATTGAAAATTTAATTTTCTTTGAAGGTCTCTCTTTTCCCTCAACATCCCTATATTCAAAGTTAATTTAAGACATACCCAGCTGAAATGCAATGGAACAAGTACTATCTCTAATGGTGTCTGTGGAAGTTATGAATGCTGCATAGCCCTCAGCAGTCTTCAGTAAATCTATTTTACTGTGTTCCTTCTAAGATTTATCATGCTTCACTTTGTCTAAATAGGTATATGAAGAGCTGAAACACACATACACAAAAGAGCTTGAAGTGTTTTCTCCTCCTGAAATCAAAATTTCGATGCTAAAAATCCAGGTAAGTACATGGAGCTTGCTTGACATACACAAGTAAACAATTCAGATTAAAAATAAAACAATAAAAGCATGAAAATTTTTATTGGATCTCACTGAATCAAAACTTTTCTGCTGGGAGTTAAAATTTTGCTAAGGAGAGAAACTTACACAGATGGGTACAAAATATTTTTCTTTATTGTTAAAGCTAGGTAAGGCTTCTTAAGAAAGATGAATACTTGTGATTACTAAGTCAATTTAATGCAATTTGTATAAATTAGATGCAAAGTGAATGTGTGTCTTTGGAGATTCACAGATACACTGTCTCTACTGTACATTTAGACCATGTTCATGTTTTGGTGATACAAATGTTCAATCTTGAATATCACTATCGTTAACAGTAGAGAAGATCTGAGCTGATATTTAATGAAAATGCAACCTTGGGCAACAGGTTAGAAGTGATCTAAATAATATTTTGATTTACATAAACAGGTAGCTGACAGTCAGCCTTTGGACAGAGATTAAATAGTCAGGGTTTTCTAGGTTTAGTGTTTATATAAACCATGCTGAGAGTATCTACGTTCTCTCTTGGGTTTTCATTCTATCTTAACCATTGCTGCAAAAAAATATTCACATTCAAAATTTTATCTGATTATTCGAACACCAGATTGGTCCACTGTACTTTTTCTCTTCTCAGGCATTTTGTCTTGTCCAAAGAGAAAAGAAATGCCACAAAATCATATCAGATAAAATTATTGAAGTTATTAGCAATACATAGAAATGTTTTATCTTTATAGGCTATGTATTGTACAGTACAAGTGAAGTACTTTTGGGAAGAACATTGAACTACATTTAAAGGGCTTGAGAACAATGCTCAATGGGGAATTCTCATTACCAAACAGTCTAATGTAATGCTATAATTCCTTCATTAAAACATAATATTTACATACAAATATCACTAGTTTGAAATAAAACTACAAAAACTCCTCAAGAAATAACTTTGATATAGTTTAGATTTTATTGTGTAAGAAAATTTGTGATACTTTTCTTAATATTATTTTTCTCATCACCTTTGTTGGCCCACAACCACCTTTGCATAGCTATATACACAGGAAAGATAAACACTGCTCTTTTAAATTAAAATCAAAATACTATAAAGTCACTAGCTGTTCTGACTGCACATTATCCCATCCCTTTAGTACAAACAGTATCATACTGTAGTTTCTAAATTGAGCCCTTGGCTTGAAAAGGATGTCCAAGGGTGTGGTGTGAAGATAACTGCTTGAAGCAACAGCTTTTGGGGCTCCTGATGAGCAAATAGCATGTGTAACATAGCACCAGCTTCAAGATGTAAGGCATGTTTTATTCATACATCTGGACAGAAACGCACAACAGCATCGGCTGTCTTGTTTCTGTCCTTTCCTTCTTCCTTCTGGGCCTAAGGAAACCGTAAGCCAGAGCTCTGTGGCTGACAGGACAAAAATCTGCTGGACCTTGATTCAGCTTCTGCAAGGGAGAAAATGAAGGAGAAAGGCTTTTTTTTTTTTCTGCATCACTCCAATTGTGGATAAGGGAAAAGCAGAGCTAGGTCATACTTAGTGCTCTCATTTTGTGATGCAGTATGGAAGGGATACTTACTCACCTGAACCTCTTTTTAAAGGGCTCTGCTGAATACATCTGTGAGTTCATGGATGTATATGATGAAGCACCATAAGGAGGCTTTTGCCTCCATCAGTGCTGGTATGTACACAGGAAAACTGCATGCACAGATAATAGCCTTGAAACAATGTTAATACAAATGTGGACTGTTTCTAAAGGCTAATAAAAATATATAATGAAATAAATCAGCAGACTTCTGGTGACGTCTCTGTCCTGTGCCACGTACCACCAGGAAACAAATCACTGAGAAGAGAAACATATGCAGTGGCAAAACATGGGACTTGTCACATCAGTTCAGCATCAATCCATATTGGTCTAGTTAATTCAAACTTATATTCACCTTTCTCCACTGCAAACTCTCTTTCTGATCAAGAATTTTTATGGACTTTTCAAATCCCACAAATAGCTTTATATTATGAATAACAAAATTGGTAAACATCTTGTTTATCTAGTAACATGAGAATATCTTATAGTTTCCTAAATATGTAAAATATCTGAATGCTTTAGGTTATAAACTTACATAGAAAATTATACATATGGATTTTTAAGTATACTCTGTTGTCTGGAGCATGAAGATACTATCGAGGCAGTGCTGGAGGATTATTCAAGTGAAAATTTGTTTCAGACTTCTATTGACTGTGAACACTCTTAGGCAGTGCTTTCTCCCCTATGGCTTTTTCATGATTTCCCTGCTGAATTTTGCTCTTAATACATTGGGATAAATAAATAAGCCATTTCATTTTTATTTTCCCTTCCGTGAAATGCTTCCCAAGTAACTTGATTAATGTTCAAAACCAATATTTGAGCATCCACATAATGTAATTAAAATTTCATAAAATAGCTACAATTATCCTAGCTTGGTAACAAGCAACCTTATTTATCACACAAATGATTTCTTTGAATTTTCAAGAAGCACTTTATTTAGCTAACTAAATAATCTTTTTTTCTGCAGCAGGCTTGTGTTTGAAAACAGACAATTGAAGTCACAGCCAGAATGCCTTGCCATACAGAACCGATATTTAATCACAGGAGGTTTCAGCTACGTGCACATTGAAGTTAGCCTGATTTATCCAGGAAAGTGTGCTTGACTGAGTTCCATTTTAAACCTGTCTGCCCAAACTGCTTTTTTTATCTTGAAGTGATACTAAGTGCACAATGATCCAGCATAAAGGTAGAATGTTATGTGAATAGGACTTTTTTTGTGAGTAATGTGCAGCACTGTGTTGGTATCTTTAACACCGTATGGGCCTTCGCTGTCAATAACAGCGACTGTGAAATCTACTAGTTGCTGGAGAACTTTAGAGCTGAAGAGAAAGGCATTTTCATTTTTTCTACTGCTCTTTAAATAATCTCTGTATCCATACTGTCCCTAAAGTCCAATTCTACTTGAGACTGAACGACTTAAAATGCAGCCCTACTTTAAAAGTGCATTTGCAAAAAATGGTATTATAATAAATATAACCTATTTGTTTTATCCCAAAGATTTCCAGATCAAATTTTCTTAGCTTGCTGACTAAAATGTCTTTTTTTTCTATGCATCCATTCTGCAAACCTTCCAGTAGTCTGTAAAGTAAATTATGCTGTTTCTTCCATGCACAATACAATCTGAAAACCCTTCTGCTGGGCAAATGCCTCCTTCGGGTACAACTGTGAAAGACAAAGCACTGCTTTCAAATCCTGCCCTCATTTACCTCCCTCCATGTAGCCTAAGGCCCACAGTGGGCCTGGAAAGGTGCATCTTAGTATTCATTTGAAGCTATAACAGAGAGGGCTCTGCATATTTAACTGTTCATAGTTATGCTGATAATATAAACAGTATATATAAATATATATAATATAATATATAATATAAACAGTGTCCCATTTTCTATTGCTGAACACATTCAGTTCTGTAGGGATACAGGATTGAAAAGGAAAGAGGGAAGAAAGGTCAATTTTCCAGAAGTATAAGCAGAAAAAGCTGTTTGTAGAATGAAATGGTCACTGTACACTACCAGCTTCTAGGGAAGAAGCAGAGTTAAATATTATTCCAAGGTTCAGTATTACCACCAGGAAACTTTTCCTCTGTGAAAATAACAGTCACAGCAGCTGATGATTTGTGACATTGCGTTGTAATCCAGGAGGAACTTGGAATATGACCAAAGGGCGTTACTAATATTCTGCATGACTAATTATTGAA
Source organism: Neopelma chrysocephalum (assembly GCF_003984885.1). Classification (NCBI taxonomy): domain Eukaryota; kingdom Metazoa; phylum Chordata; class Aves; order Passeriformes; family Pipridae; genus Neopelma; species Neopelma chrysocephalum. The sequence continues at coordinate 24,080,869 of NW_020897694.1, read as the reverse complement.
CCTTCCTCTGGGTTCAAACATTCCAGTGTTTGCACAGATGATGCTTTTGTTCATCCATCATTTAAAATGTCTTGTAGCTGGAAAGCTAACAGCACTCATAAAAGACTATTCATAAAGCCTGCTGGTGGCAGGGGAGGTGGGGTGACAGTTTGCATTTTTCTGGTCTTTTAACTTCTTTGCTGCTGACCATGATTACAAATACCATGCAGTCATGGCCACTGGGAAAGTGATTTCTCATAGTTTTAGATAGAGAAACTGAAATACATTACATTAAAGCAACAGTCAAGAAACAAACCTAGTTCTACTAAACAAACCTTCTAGTTCTGTGCTCCTGACAAGCTGGAACTTGTTGGATCACACTGCTGCTTTCACCAGGTCTTTGCAAATGGAAACTGGAAAGCTAGGAAATAGAGGAAGGAGTGAAATATGTCCAAAATTTAATTTGATGTGGAGCCAGGATGCAGACTAGGTGTGCAGAGTTGGAAGCTGCTAGGTTCTGTACTCTAGATTTATTTTCACTGATTAACATAGTATCAAGGCAAAAATTAGGTTTGGAGGGACCTATGGAAAAAAACTGAAAAAAATGCCCTGCTCAAAGTAGATGGGTGAGGCTGAACACCACTTTGTCCATCACAAGATGAAGTTGTGCAGAAGATTGATTCCAAGACCAACCCCTATTGATCTTAGTGGTCCCTTCTCACTCTGACCTCTGTGAATTGCTCACATCTTCTTCAAGAAGTAAACAAGAATTCCCAGCATTTTCCAGGTCTTATGCAAAGCTCCTGGAGAAAGGAGACTAGATTTAAGAATTGGTCTTAGATCTTATAAAAACATTCATAATTTCAACAGTTATAATAACCCCTGTAGTTTGAATTATGTCAGTACTGAAAAATCGAGATAGCAAGAAAAGTATCAAAAATGTCAGAATTTATTTTCAGAGACTTTGCTTTGAAGAGAATCTTGGACATCAAGCTCAAAGCTCCAAAAAGCATATTCCCCTTCAGAAAAAGAGGATGCACTAAATATCCTATCTTCTTTCAGAGTGTTTCTTCTACACTCAATTTCCTTTCCTTTTTCAGGAGCATCCTGATTAGAATTTCTCTGCAGAAAATCAATAATAATTTCATAAGAATGAAGTTGATTTTGAATTTTAAATGCAAATTGAACCTTGCAAAGCTTTGATTCCTCAAATATGAATCTGTTAAATGGACCCCCAAAAAGCCTGTTTCTTCACCTGTTTTAAAGAATGATGTGCACAAAAACATAAAAGAAAATTACTGGAGAACTCATATAGTTGCATGTAGATGACAATTATCCATGAGCAAGTTCTGGGAAAGCCTAATGCTGTGTTCAACAATAGCTAATTATTGAATGAGATCCCTGCTGATGTTCTTTTCTCTTTCATATTTGAATGGCAAAAATTTGTATGCAGTGTGCACAGTGCATGTTAAATGCACATATGCATGCATACATAAGTGCACAGGTGTCTGCACCTGTCAGATGAGGAGTCTTTATGATTTTTGTGTTGAAATTCTATTTCTGAAAAGAGAAAAGAATAGTCTGCTAAAAATAAAATATCGCTCAATGAAAGACAGATATTAGACACACAATTTATTGATATCTGTATAGCTATCTGAAAATGTCTGATAATTTTGGAAATGCAGGTGCTGACTGTAAGAGCTGAATGCATGATTTTCACTGGCTGCAGAAAAATGGATTTTAGGATTTAATTCTATCATCTGAAATCAAACACACTCAATAGTGCACAGTCCTTGCTCCTGCATACAACCTCACTGATGAAAGGTTACTTGGAAATCAAGGTAAAAAGCCCCTAGCCCTTGTTTATTACATTTTTAGTAACAGGATATTATGAAGCAAAAATTACAGGGGAGTAAAGTGCTTCATTAAAAGAACAGAAGCAACATCGCCACTCTTCGCATTGACTATATGATTACAAAGTGTTGCGCTAAGCTGCTTGTTTCATAACTTTTTTCCTTGGGAATGGGAATGTAAGTATGATCTGATCTCTTGACGTATGATCACAGAATCACAGAATAATTTTTGTTAGAAAAAGCTTCCAAGATTATCAAGTCCAACCTTGGACTGAACACTACCTTGTCAACTAGACCAATGCACTGAGTGCCACATCCAGTCATTTCTTGAACACTTCCAGGGGTAGTGACTCCACCACTTCCCTGGGCAGTCTGTTCCAATGCTTAACAACCCTTACCATGAAGAAATTCTTACTGATGTCTAACCTGAATGTCCCCTGGTGCAGCCTGAGGCTGTATCCTCTCATTTTGTCGCTAGTTGCCTGGGAAAAGAGGTCAACCCCCACCTTGCTACAACTTCCTTTCAGGTAGTTGTAGAGAGTGATAAGGTCTCCCTTGAGCCTCCTTTTCTCCAGTCTAAACAGCCCCAGCTCACCCAGTTGCTCCTCACAGGACTTACTCTCCAGAGCCTTCAACAGCTTTATTGGTCTTCTCTGGACACACTCCAGCAACTCAGTTGTAGTGAGGGGCCCAGAACCGGACACAGGCGCAGCCTTTCTAGTGCTGAGCAGAGAGGGACAATCACTTCCCAGGTCCTGCTGAATTAGTCTTCAGCATAGTACAAGAGTTTTGTCATAAGACAAAAGCATAAGTGGAACAAGGTGATAAACCTAAAGAGAAGTACTTATGGATACTAGAGAGAGTCAGGAGAAGCCTTGATGAGGCGAAGGTTATGGTTCTATTCACACTAATACAAAGTATGAGCATCGCTGAATCACTAGGGCAGTACAAAACAGGTTTGGATCAGGCATGAACCAACCAACTAATCACATTTTTGTCTAATTATTCTGAAATATCCCCAGTTGCCCCCTGTGCCTTAGAGACCACCAAAGTCAGTTCCAACTGATTGATGTTGGAGAAATCCCTTGCACCTCAATGTCCACTGAATCCAACACCTCTGAAAGTTGGCAAATCACACTGTTCATTTGCCTTAATGTGGAAACATATCCAAAAAGGTAAACTGTGGAGACTTCTCGACTCAGAGATGCAAAGTACAGTCATGCTGTAGGCCACTGGAGATCACCATAAACCTCTTCCTGATGACAGTCTTAGCTGATCTGGCAGACTACAGGGTGTCCTGCCATTGCTTATGTTCAGTGGCTGTCAACCAACACACCCAGGTTCTTTTCTGCCAGACAGCTTTCCAACCTCTCGTCCTCCAGCCTGTAGTGCTCCATAGGGTTGTTGTGAGCCAAGGGCAGGACTTGGCACTTTGCCTTGTTGAACTTCTTATCACCGGCCTCAGCCCATCAATCCAGACTGTCCAGATCCCTCTGCAGAGCCTTCCTACCCTCCAGCAGACCAACCCTCCCAACCAACTCAGTGTCATCTGCAAACTGACTGAGAGTGACCTCAATCCCCTTGTCCAGGTCATCAACAAAGATATTAAACAGGACTGGCCACAACACAAAACCCTGGAGAACACCACTAGTGATTGGCTGCCAGTTGCATGTAACTCCACTCACCACCACACCCTAGGACTGGCCATCCAGACAGATTTTTACACAGTGAAGAGTACACCCATCCAAGCCCTGTGCAGCTGGTTTCTCCAGGAGAATGCTGTGGGAAATGGTGTCAAAGGCATTACGGAAGTCTAGGTAGACTACAACCACAGCCTTTCTCTCATCTGTTAAACAGGTCACCTTGCCATAGAAGGAGATGAGGTTGGTCAGGCAGGACCTGCCTTTCACAAACCCCTGCTGTCTGGGCCTGATCCCCTGCTTTTCCTGCACATTCTGCCTGACGGCACTCAAGATGATCTGCTCCATGACCTTCCCTGGCACTGAGGTCAGACAGACAGACCTGCAATTCCCTGGATCCTCCTTCTAACCCTTCTTGTAGATTGGTGTTAAATTAACTAGCCTCCAGTCAACTGGGACCTCCATGGCTAGCCAGGACTGCCAGTAAATGGTAGAAGGTGGCTCTGTGAGCCCTTCCAACAGCTCCCTCAGCACCCTTGGGTGGACCCTATCTGGCCCCATGGACTTGAGTGTGTCTAAGTGGTGTAGCAGGTTGCTAGCCATTTTCTCTTGGATTTTGGGGGCTTCATTCTGCTCCTCACCCTTGTCTTACAGCTCAGGGAATTGGGTACTCTGGGAACAACCAGTCTTAGTACTAAAGACTAAAGCAAAGAAGGCATGAAGTACCCCAGCCTTTTCCTCATCCTTTGTTACTACGTTTCCCCATCTCAGTTGGAACAGACAATTATCTAGTCCAATTGGCTGACCACCTCAGGGCTGATTAAAAGTTAATGTGTATTATTAAGGGCATTGTCCAAATGCCTCTTAACCACTGACAGGCTGGGGGCATTGACTACCTCTCTAGGAAGCCTGTTCCAGGGTTTGACCACCCTCTTGGTACATGTAAAGTCCTTCCTGTAAGAAGGAATAACCTTGTGCACCAGAGCACACTGGGGACTAACAGGTGGGAAGCAGCTTTGCAAAGACAGCCCTGTGGATCCTGTTGGACAACAAGTTTGATATAAGACAGTAATATGCCCCTGTGGCAAAGATGACCAGTAGACTTCTGGGCTTCATTAGGAAAATCGCTGCCAGCGGGACAAGGGACGTGACACTTCCCTTCTACTTCTACCCTTCCCGTCTAACCCTAATTTGATGAAAAGGAAAAAAATTAGTCAAGAGAGAAGTAAATATTGGCAACTACACTTTCTTCTAAATTTTGAGTGTTAACCAGTCTACTCCACACCTTCCTCTTAACTGTTTTTTATATCTGACTGAAATATAAGGCATTTATATTATTTCTATCATTTGCTAAACAGGTATAATTTAAAGTATAATATTCAATGAATTATCTCCTTCACCTTCCTTACATCTGTATAAATGTTCATTAGTTCCTCAAACACCAGTTTCAGACTATCCTTCTGGTTCAGATAAAACTGCTTTTTCCTGTGCTAAAAATAGAAGTGACAGTACGTAAGAAGTAAATAAAAAACCTGGCAGAGGACCATAGAGTCATCCTTTGCAAATGACAAAATCATGAACCTTGCTACATCACTAGTGATACAACCATCAGTCTTTTGATAATTCAAATACAGAAATCTGTGTGTTCGCTTGTGCCTAAGTTAGAAACACATACCTTGGTCTAAGCAATTTGACAGTTTCTGACCTGCAGATGTTAAAAACGTGTGTATGAACCAATAAATCTAGCTATTAAACAGAAAAAAAGCTGAAGTGAAGCTCGGATTTTATTATTTCATTGAATTAGATCATTAAAGTTGAATTTTAGCCCATAACAAGCCAAAAGGATGAAATTATGAAATGCTGGTTCTTTGCCAAAAAAAATTAAAGCACTATGGGTTTATTTTTATCTCAGGAAGTCAATGCTCATTCACTTAGCAGCTTTCCCAGATGCAATGAAAATTTAAATGAAAGGCTCTAGGCAGTATTATTAAATGATTTCCTCACTCTTTGATAGAGAAACATGCAGAACACAGATATCTTAATACAGAATATGTATAGATAATGCACCCACATAACCTCAGTTGGACAGAAATGGGCTGAAGTGAGGAGAAACTGATAGCTGTCTGTTGCAAGAAACTTAGTTTCTTTTTGTTACTCCAGCTTTTGAAAGAAAACAGAGGAAACCGTGTAGATAACTCTCACGTATAGTTAGCTTCTGTTTCCTGGAAACAGACTAAAATCTATCACTTGTACTTCATGTTTTCAGTGGAACTTCTCTAGTGGGACTTTAGCCTTTAAACCCTTCCAAGTATCACAGTATCTTCAAATATATGTGAAAAAATACACATGATCAGACATAGAAAGGAATATCTTTGCCTCTTGATAAATCCTACAGTGACCCCTTAGAGTTTTAGTGCACTGGTGCATAGGACACATTGTAGAAGGGAGATCAGATAGGAAATTACAGAAACTTGACCTTGCAGTAGCTGTTTTTAGTATCCTCCAATCCTTACTTTGTGAGAAAAGAAATTTCTCGTACATGGACTTGTGACTGCAGTGTTATCTAGCAGAATATGACTTAGAAGTAGTACTTTCAGGAATATTCTTCTTCAGACATGGCCAGTGTCTGGTTGGATGGGGTGGATATTGTCCTGGTTTCAGCTAAGGTAGAGCTACTTTCTTCTCAGTAGCAGTTAGAATGCTGTGGTTTGGATTCAAAATAAGAATGGTATTGATAACACACTGATGTTTTGTTTTTTTGCTGTCGTGTTTATCCTAAATAAAGGACTTTTGCCTCATGCTCTGCCAGTGAGGAGGTACACAAAAGAAACTGGGAGGAAGCATAGCCCATAGCTGATGCAGATGACCTGAACTGACCAAAGGGATGTTCCACAGCATAGTGGAACATAGTACATAAAGAGGGGAGAGTTACCTGGAAGGAGGGCCGATCTGTATTTGGGAAGGGGGGGTCTGGCATCGATCAGCAGCTGGTGAGCAATTACACTGTGCATCACTTGTTTTCCCCATTTTATTATCATTATTATTATCCTTTACCATTATTACTGTATTTTACTTTATTTTCTATTATTAAACTGTTCTTATCTCAACCTACAAATTTTACTTTGACCCTCCTCCCCATTCCATTGGGCTGAAGGGGAGAGAGAAGGGGTTGAGCCAGCAGCTGCATGGTGCCTAATTTCCAGCTGGGCTTAAACCATGATAGCCAGTAACAGTGAATTTGGGGCCAAAAATCCTCTTCACTCTAAAGGGAACTGGTAAACAAGTCAATCTGGTAAAAAGATCACATCACACAGACCATATTTAATCTGTGCTGAAAATAAGAAAGGAAGCTGTACCTCAAGCTCAATCATTAAGTCCTAAGGTCCAAGGCTATGCACTCAAGCGGGAAAGTTTAGGGGATTTCTGTATTAGCAAGAGAACATAAACAATGAGCTGTGAACTACTTGTGTAGTTCATGGGAATGGGTTACAGAAGTAACATCTGCTTTGTTAGTGTTTTTAACAAAAAATAATTTACAATGTCCTATAAATTAGTGAAACAGAAAGCCTGGCAGGAGAGAAGGGAAGGGGAGGGGAGAGGAGGAGAGGGGAGGGGATTATCTTTCTCCATCTATACAAGCATTTTTAGTTTGCAGTTCATGTGTGAATTGTAGTTCAGTACTGTGCATGTCCCAGTAGACACTGGTCCAAGGTATGTTTTTTAAAATACTTACTTGTATGTCAAAGATTCAAAGCAACTGCACAGAACACGTGTACCTTATTCCTTAATGCATCAGGCAATGCAATTTAGAGGTAAAACACTACCACTTGGAAGACTGCAAAATATTTTAGCAAATCTCATATGCTTGTATTATGCAGAAATTCTATTCCCTTGTTCAAAACTGAAGGCTTCATTTCCACATATAAGCTTTTTCTTCAGTCTTTTAAATTCTAAAAAAATATATAAAATCCTCTACTAGAAAAACAAAAATAAATCTTTCAAAACAAGGGTAGAAAAAGCACAGAGTTTTTTTCTTCTTTAATTGACAAGTCTCTAACACAGTCATTTTCTGCTTCATTTATCTGTGGCTGAAGTATAACAAAACATCTCAGAGGATTTTCAGTGACCTGTAAGAATAGGATTGTAAAGTTTAATATTCACATCACTTCAGGATCTTATAATACTCTGTCAAACATCAGGGTAATGTCAGAAAAGGACAGTTGTCTTTATTCTCATGGAAAGTGTAGCAACTGCGATAATTCCTCCTTAAAATGGTTTCACTTCCCATGATTGCTTGATCCCCGGGAAATATAGCTGGTAGAAACATTGTATTAGCCTCTTATACCCTTGTACTAAATTCAAAAAGGTACTTGTTCATTAGGAGGTAAGTCTGTGTATAATTTTTAATAGGTTCATAATTTCTATGCATGCAATTTAGTAAACAATACCAATAGTCCAAGTACAATATAGAAATATTTTAGAAAATTCTAAATTTTGTGTTTCCCTTCTGCATCTTAGCACAGGGTTGTTTGTGGGTTGCTTTTTTGCTTATTTGTTTCTTTGTTTAGAAACTAATTTTAAATTAATTGAAAAAATATTTTCAATTAAAAAAATTTTGTTATAAAGAAGAAAAATTATAAATTCATAAGAAGAATCAATTTGAATTAAGACTGGGTGTTTTTTCTTTTGGTTTGGTTACTTAATTTTTTCTCTATATCACTTACTCTATAAATATGAACAATCTAAGCTTAAAACTACCCAACCTAGTCCTCAAAGCAGAGAAATGTCCTTGAATTTTCAGTGTTGCTAGCAGTAGTTAGTTATTACAGTACAAATTGCAGAACTCAAGTATTGGCTATTCATTTTAAAATATGTCTCTTTTTGGGAAAGAAAAGGACAGAGCACATACACTCCTTAGAATTATTTTTTCACCGCTTTTGCTGGTTTGTGGTTTAGCATTTCCATGCATCTTTAAAAACCACAGGCATAAGCCTCAGGCAGACTAAACACACAAAACATACCAAAGTCGATGTTTTGTGATTTCCTGCTTGCTTTCAGGGTATTGGAATTAATTAAATCTGAAGCTTCTCTAAAGCAAACATCTGACTCCAAAGTTAAGTACTCTATTTTTATATTTGCTTGGAATATTCCTCCCAAACCATTTGCTTGTTACTATTTGCAATGAGCTAACCTGTCAGTCAGGGTCATATTCCTGGTGTTTTGCAGGCCCACAGCAGTAGAAAGATTTGGAGTATATGTGAGGCCTCTTAAATTGTTTATGCACCAACAAAACTGCTGTCCCTGCAGTTCTCCACACTTCATTTGCTATCCCCACTTACACCTTATGCCACAACACTTTCCCTGAAAATGTTACCCTGTCCCTGCATAGTTGATCAGCTGTGTTACAAGAGCAGAAGGGCAGCCACCTGAGCTCTCTGGTTTGTGAAATAACAGAAGGCTGGTGATCAATATTCCACAAGGCTAGTGGCTCCAGCCATCTTCCCAACTCACTGACAAAGACTTGTCTCAGAAGGAGCATCTTTTGCAGACCAGCCTGCAGCTGGGGAGGGCATGGAGGAGGTGGAGTCAGGAAGGAAACAGACATACTGGAATATGGTGTCTGCTGGAACACAGCCTTTTTTAAATGTGCTCTTTCCTTCTATTTTGTTGCCAGCTCATTATGAACATTTAGATGGCTGAATAACTGCAATTGTTATAAAGCACTTGTAATGATATGTGAGAAAATTATAATGTAGAATCATACACTGGGCGTACACTACCAATGAGGACCTTTAATTTTTAGCACATGAATTTTAAATTCATAATTTTCTCCCTAGAGAAATCAGCTGCACATGTAGGGTTTTTTTGTTTGTTTGTTTGTTTGTTTTGTTTTGTTGTTTTTTGGTTTTTTGGGGGGAGTTCTTTGATTTTGTGTTTTGTGGTTGTTGTTTCTAAGGAATCCTCAGATTTCAGAGTGAGGTAACTCCAAGAAAATTTTTAAATGAACAAGCAAAATGATTATAGAAGAGAATTTAGCTCTAGTTACCAAATGCTGCAGTAAAGATATGACAAGAGTTATTTCAATGACATCTCTTTTTCTAATATACTAAATTAGACATTGCAATATTCTGATTGTGAGATATGAGTTTATGTAAGCAAGCCTAGAGCATAAATATAGTATATATAAAAAAAGACCTAAAATAGTTTGTAAAATTTAATTTAGAGCACAACTAAATCAGTTACTTTTGTCCTAGATTTGGAGAATTGCCTGCCTTCAATTTGCATTGGCTAGAATTATTGTTCATAGACAGTTTATAAAATAAATGAATTAGCCTATTTTGCCTTCTCTGAAGGCCCTTTGAATTCTGTTGTTTGACAACTTAACCTGAATACAAAGTGGCTTTTTATGGGTATTAAAAATGCCTGGGGAAGAAAAAATGAGGTTGGAAAAGGAATTCTAATCAAAAACTAATACAGCAAGGAGATGTCATCTGTAGGAATCTACTTGTTTCAAATTAGGAAAAAAAAAAGAAAATTGGAGGTTGGATTATGCTTTTAAATCAGATGTAGAGAAAAACAGTTTGTCCATTTCAAGAAATGATCAAACTATGATCTCACAAGCTTTTGTGCCATAACTCAAACTAGTTTGACAGCTTCCAGTCCAAATTTTGGGTGTGAAAAAAACTCTCTAATTTGATGGAGTAGCCCATTGCTCTAAAGCAGCTTCAGTTATGAAATCCTTCCCTGCGCTTCACAGAATATAAAATTTTGGGATTTATATCTTCACCTTATACAAATAATTTGAAATTAAACAGTACTGTTATCCTGAAGAAATGAAATATGCAACTGCTAAGACTGCATTGTTATGAAAATCCCTTTATAAGCACAATATAAGAGTGATTGTATAGCTTGCACTGATTTTCACATCTGAGCAATTCAAATATTGAGAAACATCTTTCTCATCTATATGGACTATTGGTTTTATGCGTTCTTTTCTAAAGTTTTGATTTAATAAGCATGGTTGCTGAATTCTGTTATTGAAGAATGGTAATTCAGAAATAACTCTTTTCTTGGCTGAAGGAGTTCTTGCTGCACTATATAGTAATGTACACAGAAATCTCCTATAAGATTAAAGTTATAACAATATAACACAACACAGCTGAGCTATACAGAATAAAAACAAAAAACCACTGTCAACCAGCCTGAGTAGATACTGCCACTTCAGGAGCTATGAGGGTTGTAACAAATTTGTGATGTTTAAAGGAATATATGATTACTTCTAACCTTTTATGTTAATTTTCAAGGTTATGAATCTGTATACACACATTTTTGCATTATTCTATTTTCTCTGGCAGTAAAATTTTTCAATGTATTTTTTCATTCAGAAAAATGAAACTAAAATATTGCAATATAATTTAAATATTCTTTGGCCATCAAAAATAAATAACTGTAAGTTGTTATGTAAAATAAATACAGATTAGTCTCACCCTGTTAACAGTGTATCAATTTATATTACATCAAAACCTGAAGTTGTTCCTTATTTTTCTTTCTTTTAATTACTACTGCTACCATGAACTCTAGCCAAAAATCCAGATCCTGTTGTAAAAAAGGACTGAGAAAAAAAACACGACAAAAGAAATCATAGAGACTGAGCATAATAGGAGAATGGAGAGAAACTGTTGTTCAAATGAAGAGAACAAAAAATTTGATAAGCATAACAGGAAATAGAAATATGTAGCACATGAATAGCACAGATGAAAATTTTTCTGTTACTTTGTGGGCATAATTTCAGCAAATTTGAAAGAGCCTTACTTCAGGATATTCCTAACAAGAATCAGGGGCAGACCAATGATGGAGGCTGGTTGTGAGCCAGTTACCTGTTTGAAATGACCTGATGAGAGGAAGAGATAAGCTATAAAGGTAACAGAAAGCTTATGTTTATTTTAGTAAAAAGAGAGACACAATCATAGAATCAGCTGGGTTGGAAAGGACCTCTGAGATCATCAAGTCCGATCCTTGATCCAACACCACCGTGGTTACTAGACCATGGCACTAAGTGCCACATCCAGTCTCATCTTAAAAACCTCCAGGGATGGAGAATCCACCTCTTCCCTGGGCAGCCCATTCCAGTGCCTGAATTGAGGACTGCAAAGGGAAATATAAAAACTCCAAAGCAACATGTTGGAAGAACAATCTTTACAGCATTCTGAAAACATTAGGAAGACTGCTGAACAGAAGAAAGACTGCATTGGTCAAGGCCAGAAAAGGATGACTTATGATGCTGGAAGCCTGGATAACAGTATGTCAGTTCAGGAAAAATATGTATATTTGATATAATGTACAATTATTCTACAATATTTGTGTGGAATCTGGAGAAAATTGCAAACAGAGACTAATGTTTTCAGTTCATAGAAGACTTTCTAAAAAGGGACATGTTGCTGCTGTTCAAAGTGTTGCAGAGTAATGCAGGTAAACTTAAAACCAGAAAATGTTCTTACCTGAGGTGTCAGAGAAACAAGGTTTTAGCTTGAGTGGAAGGAAACAGGATTGCTATTGATAGTAAATTACATACCTTCCCAGTAGAAAAAAAATAGTAAATTAGATTGTTGTTAGATGAGATTACCCTGAGGTATGGCATAGCGGAAGGAGGGAATGGACCTGTACAGACTCTAGAGGACCTTCAACTAAAAATAGTATACTGGAAAGGAAATAAAAAAGCAAAGAATCAGAAAAGGACAGAGGCCTGGGAGCAGAGATTGAAAAGATTTTACAAAGATAGAAGTGTTAAAAGTGAGGAAAAGATAGAAGGTAAAAAATTAAGTCCTTATGGCATAACTCAGCTTGGAAAAATCATTCTTATGAGGGCTGTTTCATTAGAGTGGGATAGAGGTTACGGAAAAGAATTGGGAAATAGCTCAGCATGGCAATTGCAATGCATGTACTCTGATCTAACTTTACTGTCAGCATCAACTGAAGTTCAGCTGCTCAAAAATTAGAGATCTAAGTGTGAGTAACTTACCTTAGGCTCTGTTTTTAGATAATTTATCAGATCTATTTTAAGAGATGATGAATCACACTCTGAAGTGAGCTTCAATTGACTTGAAGAGGGACATAGACAAAGAGCAATTATATGCACAAATTAAGCAGAAATCCTACCAGAAAGATTTATGTAAATCTGGTTTCAAATTATTGTTCTCTCCTCTTGTATGGTCTTCCATGAGTTGGCTTTGACTATGCTGTCTTTGGGAAGAGGACCAAGGAGTCTGAATTTCTTTTCAGTATTAGAAATATATTTTTTTTTAACCAAATTAAGCACAGTTTTAATAGCTACATTATTTGTTTCTATACCCTTGGTCTACCTCTCCTAAAACCTCTCCTAATATTTTCTACCTGCCTCTCCTCTTCGTATAAGGAGACACTTCAGGGAAGAGAGATGAAATGTCTGTTATGCACAAGAAAAAAGTTTAAATCCTGAAAAATAGTGATAATAACAAAAAAGAATTCATAACAACATCTATGTTAAGCTAGTATTATTCTTATCTTTTATTTAAAAAACTATTCAATCACCTGCTTCTACAAAATTCATCCAAGTCTGCTTTGGGTGCACTCAACTGATCCATTTTGGACACAAAAGCACCCTTGCTGTGCAGAGCACACTGAATAGTAGCTGTTGCAGTGCCTTCTGCAAATTCTGTGTGCACTGAAGGGTCTGTTTTCTGCATTATTTTTTTCATTAGATATCATTTTTGTACAGGACTGCAATGATTTTACTAGCATAGCAATGATTTTACTAGGATAGCAATGATTTTCCTAGCGCAGCACAAGCCCGACACCTGAATACCACCATATCAGCATTGGTCCACTGCACAAAGCATCAACTTTTATTATTAACTGAAACTGTCATGTCTGTTCTGCTTTTATCTCTGCCTGATCTGCACCTGTACAAAAAGAAAAAAAAAGGTCTGAATGCTGTCCCTATTGTAAATGAAAGGCTAAGCTTCAGTGTCCCTATTCACAGTTCTGCTGAAGGGTTGGTCCACATAAGAATAAGAGGACATTCAAAGATTCACAGCTTTTTTAAAACTAGGGTTTTTCTAAGTAGTACGTGTCTATACTAACACTTTTTGTTTGTTATTGTCTAATACAGTCCTATTATTTTGTTCATGGTATCAGATCCTAATTCAACTAATATTGAATGAATCAAGAATTTTTAAAACTAAATTAAACAAAAAACCCTTTAAATTATGATAGTTTCCATACATGCTTGCAACTATTTGACGCCAGTGAACAAGAAATTATTGCCTTTATATTCTTCTAGAAATTGTCAAGTTTAGTCAGAAAGTGAACCATGTGAATCTATAAAAATTTTGCAGTGGTAAGTTTCATTGATGCAACTACTCATTGATATCACTTATCAAGAGTTTGAAACAACCTTGCTTCTACGAAAGTTTTCAGAGCACCAGTATTTTGAAGTGTGAAGGCTAGAAAAATGCAGCTGAGATATTTCTGCAAACCTTTGACTGTTAACAGCCTTTACAGTTAACAATGTCTTTCTCATTATGACTGCAACTTTTGGTAAAGACGTAGAGAATCCTAATTTTTGGATTTTAACCTCCATATGAAGTTCTTTTGCTTAGTGTTCTCCTAAGGTAATTTCTTTCTTTCAGCAATATAATCCAAGTTTCAGATTTTGTCTTCTTTGTCTACAAATATACTGTCTATGACAGAATAACAATGTATTTCACATGGTGTTATGTTGTATACGTAAGAGCTTAATTTTGAATGAAGAAGTATCATATTTTTTGCCGCTGATATATATAAGAAAATGATATTATTCTCTAAAACATTGTAATGGACTAGGTTTTACTGACAGAGAAAGGAAACTGAGCATGTTAACCAAACAACAGTGGAAAGGAAATACTTGCTTTCTATGCTTCTGACTTCTGCAACCTCTTGCCAAACTAATCTCTGGCTAATCCAGCCTCACTGTACTGCATGTACAATGTGTATGCACACACAAATCTGTCTGAAGACCACTCAAGAACAGCTTCATGTAGCAAGTTTCTGTTTGAGAGACTGAGAGCACTTCATATGTAAAGATCAAACTTGTAACAGAAACTTAACCGCAGGGTTACTCTCGGTGCTTCCAGAAAACTCAGGAAACTTAGCAGGTAAGCAATAAAAAAAAGTATTGATTATACTCAGAGCATATCTTTATACATAGGCATCTAAAGTGACAGCTGAACTGCAAGATTAATTGGTAAAAACACATCACGTTATTTTAAACTTGTCTTAGGATGGTAAATTTTTGTCCATATATGAGTAGGCATTCCGAAATGTGAAATAGTAAGAGGCACTGGCTAGCAGTTATCTCATCTTTACTTTCTAAAACTCTGCAAGCTTTAACCAAATGCTAGCCTGAAGACAAGTTTCTTTCACAGCAATCTCAGTGGTGTCAGAGTCTCACATCTCTGGAGAACAGACCCTTATGACAGCACATAAAGGTGACTTAGCTGTGTTTTTCTACCAAAACATGAAACACTTTGGGGAATACAGGTGGTTATGCATCCAGTCAGCAGAGTGGGAGAAAGACAATGTTGACTCAAAAGTTGAGTAAGCTTCTCTCATGCATTTCTATAATCCACCTACATGTTCGGAAAGACAAAAATCTTCAGGGAAAGATTCCTTGGGATATCTTATTTTTTTTGTGATGGTAAGGAATGTGTGGCTTGAACCCCGAAGTCCTAGTGACTCACATATATGAATACAGCACCACAGTAAATTGACAGCCTGCGTTCATCACAACTATCCCAAAGGACAATCAACTCTACAACAAAAATATTATCTAAGTATAAGGACCTTTATTTAGGCCATCTGTTTTTGTGAATTACAAATTAAAAAGTGAAAATAAAAATGAAGCTGTTCAATTTTACAGATGAGATTTGAAAAGATCAGAAATATTTTCAACTTTCCTTTGCCTGTTTGTTTTCTACTGCTGCTGAATGGCACACTGGCCATGACACATTCTTTTGTCTCTAGTTTCTACCCTCTGACTTTCTTTCTTTCACATCTTCTGAAGAATAGGTCACTTCTTTCCCGGTTTTACACATTCAAGATTGTACGGCAATTTGGTTTGCTGACTTATCTTTATGCAGCACTTTTCCATTAAAATGTTGCCCTTGATTACATAAAAG
Organism: Neopelma chrysocephalum; assembly: GCF_003984885.1. Taxonomy (NCBI): domain Eukaryota; kingdom Metazoa; phylum Chordata; class Aves; order Passeriformes; family Pipridae; genus Neopelma; species Neopelma chrysocephalum. Next base: position 24,065,203 of record NW_020897694.1, on the reverse strand, counting down.
ATACACATATTTTACCTGTCAGGTGTCAAATGCTCAGCAGATGCCATCTTGCTCCATCACTAATGATGATTATACCAGAGGTCACTGTCAGAGACATACTGTCATTTCACTGACATGATAGAAAATGTGCATAAAAGCTCTTCATCTATGCATTACAAATTTCCTCCTAATCTCTCACCAGTAATTCCACTGCACATTTGTAAAAGGAAAGCATCAATAAATTTGTTGACTACTAAGTTAATTTCTCATCATCAGCAGGGATTTCAGTATGTTCTAGTGACAGTGAATTTTTGCAGAATTTGGTATTTCACCCCTGCGATTCAGCAGGTAGCCTCATTTTGGCTCTAATCGCACAGTATCAGTATCTGTTCAATTTTTATCCTGAATCATATCTGTTCAGGCTCTTGTCCTTATCTGACCTTGATAAACTGATTGCATTTGTGAAGCTTACAATATGCTCTTTACACTCCTTTTCAGATGAGTTATTGGTTGAGCAGTTGGATATAGTTGGTTAATCTTCCTGTGCCTTTGGGCAAGAAATCATCTCTGATGAAAGCTGCTATGATGAAACTTAGAAAATGTTCTTGTTTACTGGGGGAGGGAGAAAAGGCAGGGTGGGGGATCACTCAACATCCTACTATTAATTTTTATTTTGTGGCATTGTTATATCTTCCAAAGAATTTAGAGTATATTGTACCCTTCTGAATAATAGCTTATAGGAATATGTATGGTAGGTTCTTTACTAGATTTTTGCATCCCCAAGGGAAAGAGACTGCAACTGGCTGCTCATAATATTTATTCAAGTTATTGCTGAAGAAAGTTCTCTGAGTTGCAATGCTAGATAATAGAAAAGATATTTGACTATGGTAACAACTGGCTCCCACACTTGATGTGATAAATTATTGTTTCTTATCTCTGATAAATTTAGATTTCTCCTTTTAAATCTATAGAAAATGTTGGGACTAGATTTTCACTGAACATCACTATAAACAGTGTTTATAAGTCTGAGAAGAACAGGAAGAGGAATGAAGAGGCCAAACCTTGTGGCAGGTTCCCATCAAAATGGTAATAGATACCAATGATAAATGGAGACAGGAAAAAAATCCAGATATCCCTGGAAACTGTGACCAGACTGTACCTTCACTGAGACACTGGAGTGGTTTGATCTCTTCTACATGTTGGCAACACTTGTTTAGCTTGCCAATAGAAGTATTGTCAGATGGTAAGTGAATCAAGCTCTTTCATGTGTTTTGTTTCTCAGGAGCAAAGACTTATGGATGAGGTGTTGAATGTCTGTAAAAATCCTCAACCAGGGTAAGAATTATGGACATCTTTGAACATCACCCCAGGCACAGACAGTTCTCACTATGGTGCCACAAAGATAGGTCTGTAAATTCCTGGTTGACTATACAAAGTGAATTTGTTACTATGGATTCACTGAGCATCTGAAAAAAAGAACACAGATAATTTGTATTCACTTCTTAGAGCACTGTGGGAAAAAAGCCTGCACTACCACCAACTAAAACAACAATGAAAAAGAACTACTTTTAAAAAGACAGTTCTTTTAGCACTCTCCTTCTTCAGAATTAATGTGGAAAAAGGATTTGTAACAGCAGAGCTTAAGATGTCCTCCTCTTCAGTAGAAGGAAGTACCTTCACAGATGTTTTCTGTTGCTGGTTTGGAAAAAAACACAAGTATCTTAGATATGAAGAAGAAAAACAGAAAGAAGTAGACAATTAGCATAAGCCAGTGTCATACCTCTGCCATGCTGCAAGGCTTGATCTGCTACTATGGGTAAAAAAATATATTAGGAAGGTGGTAATTGAGATAAATGGGTGGTTCCTGCCACTCATGATGAAAAATGCCTCAGGCAAGAGACCCTATCTCTGCCAGTATCACCAGTGTTTTCTTATAGCTAACTATTTTGTGTAAAAATGACATAATCATAATTTTAGTTATATATACATGTGCATTATAATTAATAATCCTTTAGGAAAAAAAAGAAAAAGCCCTACACTACAACTGGAAAATACAGGAATTTCAACTGAAAGTTGACTTTTAGCAGGTAACAGCCTGATGCCTCCTCAGCAGGGTAGCTCTTTTGATTTCAGGCACTGCAGTTATTACTGTTATTTCAGAAGCACAGCACCATTACTTACAAGCAGCTACAGGTCTTGGCCTCTGTTGTGTTACGTGTTGCATTACTAGTGCCTGATTTGCACCAGCAACTACCCTAAAGAAGGCTGAGACAGCTGGGCTCACAGGACTGCCAGAAAATGATGGAAGACGCAGAAGGTAAACACAGAAGTAAGTGAAGAGGGAGGAAAGGCCAGGTTTCAAGAGGAAAGGATCATTGCATAGGTTATAGCTGTGTGAGGGCCAACAAGTTACATTAGTTTGCTTTCAAGAAAATCTGATATGTGGAAAATCAAGTGATTATATACATTAACATTTATTATGTTTTTCCCTGGATTGTTATGATAAAAAGAAATATCCCTTTGGGTTTTTTTAATTTGTTTTTAATTGAATATATATGCTTTCCCCTCTGAATTTCAAAACCTGTGACCTGGGGATCCTGGTTAATGGCAAGTTGATTATGAGTCAGCAATGCCCTGGCAGCCAAGAGGGCCAACTGTGTCCTGGGGGGCATCAGGCAAAGCATTGCCAACCGATAGAGGGAGGGGATTGTCCTGCTCTGCTCTGCACTGGTGCGGCCTCACCTTGAATACTGTGTGCAGCTTTGGGCACTGCAATATAATAAAGATATTAAGCTATTGGAGGATGTCCAAATGCGGACAATGAAGATGGTGAAGGGCCTTGAGGGGAAGTCGTATGAGAAGTGGCTGAGGTCACTTGGTCTGTTCATCCAGGATGAGACTACAATGAGACTCACTGCAGTTACAAGTTCCTCATGAAGGGAAGAGAAGGGGCAGGCACTGATCTCTGTGGTGACCAGTGACAGAAACCAAGGGAATGACGTGAAGTTGTGTCAGGGGAGGTGTAGTTTAGATATTAGAAAAAGGTTCTTCCCCTTTGGTGTTTGGATGGTCAAACAGGCTGCCCAGGGCAGCAGTCACAGCACCAAGCCTGACAGAGGCTGGACAATATTCTCAGGCACACGGTGTGACTCTTGGGTATGGTCCTGTAGGGCTAAGAGTTGGGCTTTGATGACTCTTGTGGTTCCCTTCCAACTCAGCATATTCTGTGATTCTTTAACTATGAACTTGCCAGCAAATGTTTTGATAAAACACTGATTGTTGGATAAAACCAGCAGGATAACAGTAAGTCAAATTAGCAGCCTTTTAATTTGGGAAAATATAGTGAATATTTTCCAACCTCACATTGAAAGATAAAATAAATAAATAATAATAAAAACAAACAAACAAAACCCCCCCACTCTGGTCCTCATTAAAATACTAGAAACCTACCCAAAGTACCTTTCCTATCCATACAGCTATCTTTACTTCATCAGTTGTGCTCTGCAGCTCAACAACTTCACAGCCAAGTACAGGAAAGAAACATGAAGGGAAAGCATGGATATCTCAGTTAGGTATGAAAGCAAGACGAAAAATAAAGCATTAGAGCAGCCAAAATAGATAACAAGAAGGTCTGTTGAATGTCTGGCTTTCTGCTTGCCAAAAGAACTGGAAGCTTTAATTATGATTCATGGAGTCATTAATTCTTTCTGTGCATGAAAGTTAATGGAATAATGATTTTTAATTGCTGTGGGATGATTCCTGATGTGTCTAAACAAAAATAGTACTGATGATGTATAATGCATAAGGAAGATTTCAAGAAAAGGAATCTCACTGAAATGAAGGACACTTAAGGACTAAGTGTTCACAGGATGCTTTCACAGTTTCAGTTCAGGGCATTGGCAGTCAGGAGCCCAGGCTCTCAGGACCACAACCAAAGTGCAGCTGAAAGTGAAAGGTCACTTCTGCTTCTGCCTGCTTTACAAGAACATAACAATTTGTACCAATTCTTTAGATGCTCTTTCTCTTTCTTCTTGAGAATTGCCTGAAATGTTGTAACTGTTGCAGGACTGTCTGTGCTGGTGATGAAAACCATGTCACTAGGGGCAACCCCTGGCTAGCTGCAGACTGCCTTTTGACTGAAGCACACTGGTGGCAATTTACTGGTGAAATTCAAATGGACTGATTCATTTTAGCAGTCATCTTGTGTTCTTTCTGTTCTCATTCAATTAAGGTCACTGTAGCTAATTAAAAAAACATGTTAGTTTTATTTGGATGTAAGACACATCATTTTCCAAAACGAGATATGATTAAAATATATGGGAGAGCTACAGAGATTTGTACACAAAAGCTCTACAGCCCACTTACATTTCCTTGCACCCTAAAATATAAATCTAAGTTGAGTCCTCTCCGAACTTATTTTTTGTTCTTGTCTCTGTATGTGGCCTATGGAGCTTGTGATATATACTAGTTTTTACTGTTTGCTCCTGTAGTTTTAATTCCATCCTCCCCTACCTCTGTCCTCTCCTTCCAACCCCTTTTTTGTTTGCTTTATGGAATGAAACAGGCTGCTTCACACAGTAATATTTGTCTGCTGTTTCTAGAGTTGATTAAGCATTTATCTATTTATTTCCCTTGAGTGTCAGACCATTGCTCCTAATTTTTGATGTCTCCAGTGTAGATGCCTCTATTTGGCCTAGTCAATGGAAAGTCCAAGGCATCTCTGTAACATCTCATGTTTTCCGGCTTGAACCACCTACATCAGGATGATATAGATGGCATGGCAAAGAGGAAGGAGGATTTGCAAGCCTTCATTAGAGCCTCCCCCCACTCCTCATGCTGCACTCAGTCCTGATGCAAGTTGCAGAGGGCAAGCATAACACACTGGGATCAGCTCACACCAAGACTTGGCCAGCGCAAGCACGTTGGGAGTCTCAGAGATTGTCATCAGCAAGGTGTTTGAGACCAGTACTACTGACATTACAGAAAAAAACCCCTAACCCAACCCTCCTTTGTTACTTCAAGCACAGTTTTAAAATAGGCAGTAGTCAAAGACACAAAAAGAAATAATCCAAATTCTTAAAGTCAGTTCAGTTTCACATGAAGAGCAGTTGTCATCAGCACTCTCTGCCTCTTTTATATGAAGTTATGAGATTCCCTACAATTGCCATTATTGCTCTAGAGAAACTCCACTAACAGGGTCTGCCTTGTATTGCAATAGGTCTTCTGCTACTGACATGCAAAGGTGCTCAGCATGCTCTGTGACTCCTGATTTTGCTGGCAAGTTACAGACCCTCACTTTTTCTGTGAACTAAATACTTAAAGTTTAAAGGAGATAATGCATGAGAGGTATGATTTATTCCCATTATACAGTTTGTTTATTTACAGTCACCTGAAGATAATTACCAAGCAGCAATTAATGAACTACTTAATTTTTACAGCACCCCTACATAAAGCCTAAGTTAGCTCAGCTCCACATCCCCTCCTCTAATAAAATTATAATTTTGAAACCCAGCTGCTCTAAATATTTTGTAGAACAACCTGTGCCAAAAATATTGCCCATGGAACTGAAGATACAACTGTTACGTCACTAAATGTATTATTACACAATTGAGATAACTTTTAAAATTTTTGTTTTATTTTGAACATTTTCAAGGATGGAGATTCACAGCCTCCCAAGAAAACCTTTTCTGGTGTTGACCTCATTGTGGGAAAAACAATTATAATGTATAAGTAAAATTTCTAATGTTGCAACTGGGTTTTGTTGCCTCTTGCTCTACTGTGCATCTTTTAAAAAGAGTATGGCTCCCTCCTGCAACCATACATTGAGTTTTTGCAGACAGCAACAGGATCCCTCCAAAGCCATCTCTTCTCAAGATTGAACAAACACCATTCTCTACATCACATCAACAAACATAGCTGGGTGAAATAGACAAATAAAAAAGTTTATAAAATATTTATTTATTGTTGCATTCATGGATTAAAAAGTGATCAGCCGGAAAACTACTGTTCCTTATATGCCAGAGAATATATGACCATGAGCATTTTCAGAATCAAATTTGTCTTCTAAGTACATTTCAGTTTTTAGTAGTGAAGAAAAACTTCAAAAACAAGTGGAAATTTCTACTGATCTTGTAGACCTAATACTGCTTGTATATCCAGTCACTTTACTCCCTCTCAGAGATTTTGCTTTATTTGAGGATAAACTGTAATAGCATTTTTTTTAATTGCCACTCTAAAACATTTGTGAGTAGTTTTATTTTAATCTCCTTGGTCTAGTAGTCACTGATCATATCAGTGCTGGTCTGAAAGGGAGGAAATGAAAGGTTTTTTGTTGTTGTTTTGTTTTGGTTTTGTTTTGTTTGTTTGTTTGTTTGTTTGATTTTTTATAGCCAGAGCAGCCTTTCAGGTGGTAAAAGACCTTTACTGGACACAAGTAACTCAGCACTGACATGATCAATAGATGGGGCCCAATAGAAGGATCAATGACCAGTTAGTATGAGCACTATATACAGGCTAGGACTAATACCACAGAGAATTCTGGTATGTGCTTCCTCAAGAAGGAAATAAAGAATTTGCACCTCTCTTGGATTTGTAGTAGAACTGGTTAGGGTGCCAAGTGATCTCTAGCAAAAATAGCATCCCCTCAATAGATGTATGTCAACAAGAGAAGAGGAATAACTGATCATCCAAACTAAACTGCAGTGCAAAGACTTCCTTCTGGGATGGACAATGAGAAAGAAAAATAACACACAGAGATTATAGAAAACACTATTAAGACTGAAGTATAAATATCTGATTGATTAAGTAGCATGTAGATAGCAGTGAACGAAAGAAAAGCATGAATCCAGAAAATAATAAAATTTTTGTTCAGGAAATTTAAATAAAAAATTCTAAACTAAAAATTGAAAATCCTATTAGGTATTGCTTACTCTATTTTGTTATCCATGAGTTAAGGTTTGCAAATGAAAACTTGAAAATAACAGCAGCCTTTATGGAAGGTTCCTCAATCTTAATTCACACAGAATTATTATTATTATTATTATTATTATTATTATTATTATTATTATTAATAATAATAACTATCACACAAACTTGCGCAAACATTCATAAGAATAAATATTTTTCATAAACAGATTCTTACAAAAGAAAAGTTATAGTTCACTGACAGGAGTTATAGAAGGCCTCCTGCTCAATTTCTTTGATATCTGCTTCTTGCTTTCATGGTCTGAATTTGTCAACCCTCAACTTCTAGTAAAAGTTGTATCAGTTGTTAACTTGTGATTGGAGAGTGAACGGACATTTTAGTATGGAGACTCCTACTGGTTTCAAATTATAAGATTTTTTTTTTCTGTATAAGAGGGTGTTAAGGATAATTCTTAAATTTTATTGGGGTTTTTTGCACGGAAGACTAGTATCCTCTACATTTTTTCACTGTGCTACAGTGTAATTAGACCTTCCAGGTCATCAAGAGAATGCTTGTCTGTCCATAGGCATCTGTGAAGGAAATGATCCCTTTTTTTCAGACCGTCCATTCTCTCCCTGCTTTTAGTGCTGTTCATTGAATGTCTGAAGAGCAATGAAAGCAAGGAAAAGATCGATCCTATTAACACCAAGAGAGGCAAATAGAACAGAAAAGCTTTTCCAAACCTTTTATCAGAGCTATGATATAGACAATACAATAGGGAATCAATTCTATCCCTTGTGGAACTGGATATATAAGCACTAACAAGTAGTGTCTGCCTAAGTTAAAAACACATGCCCTTTCAATATTTTATATATATATAAAATTATATACAGATGAGACAACAAAACAAACGAAACCAGTAGTGTTTCTCTAATTGATGTTATGCCATAAGTTAATTGTCTCAGAGTGCGGCGCAGCCACATCCGTGCTGCTCCTGGCTCTAGAGGTAACTTGAATGAGTTCAGCTTGCAGGTCTCGGCTCCGGTTTCATCATGCAATGCAGACTTAACACCTGTTTTTACAGTTTCTTGCCTTACCCAAAGAGCCAATCCAGACAATTTACAGGGTAGTCACAATCCTAGAGTGCACTTACAATACACGAGGAAAGATATTTCGACTTTGACACATGGGAAAAATAATCACAACTCAGTCTTGGGAATGTGATGGACTATCCAAGCAGATACAATAGAATGGCTAAACTATTTAAGGCATATATTAGGTGACACTACCATGTCCAAGATGATAATACAAGACAGCAACTGAAGTGATTCTGGATTCCCTGTTCTCTCATATTTCCAACACTTGGTTTAATAAAAAGAGCATAGCCTCAGAATTTGGCAGCTCTGTGCACAATAGAGACTCTGCTGACTGATTTCTTTTTTTAAGGCAATAGAGCAGAGAAAAACAGCCAATGATGATATTTGATTCACATTTATGTTCGATATGCCTTGATATCTCTCACCTTCTGACCCTGATCCATGCCTGTTAAGAAAATCCTACAATCAGTAATGAGAACAGCCAATTTCTTTTTCTGAAAGGCCAAGCTCAGAAACAAATCCAACTCCTAGGTTTCTAAAATGTTGGAATAAAACATTCCTTTCACTCTACTCTGATCCCAGGGCACATCTGATCTGGAAAGAATAACTGCAAGTTAGGACTGGTGCAAGAGACTTCCAGCATTCATGAATCAAGGGATCTACAAATAGCCCCAAATAAGAATCCTCTTGTTTTAGCATTTAAAATTATTGAGAGAATCAATGATTTAGTTGTAACACCATGTATTAATTTAAAAGTTGCAGTTTAAAGCTGAACTTCCATCTACATGCTTTCTCTTTTGAGGGGTTTCTTCCTTTATGGGTAGTATAGTGCAATGGATATACATTTTGCCTGCAATGGATATATATTTTCATGCCCTACAGTACAGAGATCCAGGAAGGAAACGTGTGAATTAGCCTGCTCTGAGGTCTATGGTACATTCTTTTGGACTAGGGGTAGAGAAAAAGAATCTTTGCAATAAGCAATGTCAATGCAGGGGCCAATATCTGTAGACAGTCTATCCTAGTATAGTTAGTGCCTATCATCTCATCCAGGGCAGGTTTCAGCCTCAAGTTAGGCTACATGTATTCTGCAATATAACATTTACAGAATTTTTGAAGATTTTGGGTCAGCTTTGCCTCTTTGCAGTCATGGTCTGACTTTATTTTGTGACTAAGCCAGCAGCAAAAGGCAAAATATACTGAGGAAGAAATACTTTAGAAAATCTGTAGATAAAGAGGTGTCAGAAGGAGAAATATGATTTCCTTCAAGCATCTCATTTTAGCTGAGATAGACAAGGACAGAATTACAACACAAAATACACTATTTGAGGATGTCCATTTCAATAGTTTAAGATTCAGTTCCCCTTAAGAAATTAATATAACCTTTGAACCTTTAGAGTCTGCAAACGGACACTTGCATATGGCACTGTGTGAAACTTCACATCTTGGCAAATGAGCATGCTATTTTTGGCAAGGTAGCAATATGTCAGGTTAAATCTAAAACTAGACATCTGAGAAAATAGCCTTGGTCTGTGTCTGGAGGTATAATCTTCTAGTGTGGGACCAAGTTAAAATTACTCAATTTTATTGGTTTTTCAGTGCTATACTGATCTTTTAAATAAGGGTATAGGGAAGTAGAGCAAACCATTATTTATACCGGTAATTCTTAATATAAGAGCAAAACTGATGTTGATTGAGACTAGAGACCACTTGGAAAGTTTGTTTAAAAGCATCCTTGTGGGACTCAGATCAGCCTTTCAGTGCCCTTACAGCATCATACACATGCTGTACACATACAAGCTAATGATCATGTTTCCACATGTGCTTTCTGAACATCATTTATTCAGAGAGAGAAAAAACATTTAATCACAAAAATTTCAGCAGTTAATTGGCTGTATGCTTTCTGAATTCTTTTAGGAGGAAGAAGGTTGGGCAGTTGCACCCACTTCACTGAGAGGATTGCAATACTGAATACTAAGAAATACTTGGTTTATACCAACAATTCTGTTTCACCATGATCCTTTCCTCATGGAGAAATCAGAATTCCTTTAGACTGAAATATAAAGTAAATGGAGGAAACTTGAATAATTAATGACTTGAAACAGAAGTAGTCAGTGTTTTTACAAACCTCCTGGCACCAATTTTAAATAAAAGGATTACTAATACTTGGGGGAAAAGAAAAGTTTCTAAGGTCCTCTTAAGTGTTTCAAGCCAATGATTTGAACATCTGGCTAGGAAGGCTCATATCTGAGCATGGGAGAATTAGGTTAAACAAACCAGTCTCTCGGTTACAGAGGACTTGAACAGTCAGCAATACTGTACTCCTGAGTACAAGTCCTAGGAAAAAAATTCCTGAAGAAGTTCATATGATGATATGATTCATATGTAAAGATGAAAATAAAATACAAAACATGAAATTTACATTAAAGAGGAATGCATATCTATTATTATCAGTACATAGCTGCCTGAGTGTTACTGAGTGCAACAACAGATGACTTGCTCCTGCCACTCAGCCTTCAGAAGCCTTCTCCAGATAGAAATGAGTGGTCCACAGGCAGCCAGGAGAACTGGGGACACTGAGAGGAACCAGTGAGTCATGTTCAGCCTACTGAAAAAAACTGAGAGCAAACCCCGTGTTACATCAAAACTACGAGAAAAACTGTAAAGCAGTAAGGAAAAAAAACCAACTCCTGAAAGAAAACCTCACACTGATGAACACTTAGAGTTCATCTACCTCCACAGTGTTTACTTCCATTCCTTTTCATCTATTTCTCAAACTCCAATTTTATTTATTTATTTATTTATTTAATTTTCAGTAAAGGAAATTGAGTTGTCTACAAAATATATTCTTAAAATTTGCCTCCCTACATCTTTCTCTTCTTTCCCAAATGTCTGAAAATCCATGCCTACAACTAAGCAGTGTGCTTACAAAAAGTTTATGCCTTTTGGATATTCTCATTATAGATTTTGAGGAGAATATTCTCTTCTATATGCAGGGGAAAATATTGTTTCTCTTCACTACTGTGAGCTTTCCCTTATTGTCTTCTGTGTTCCACACAAAATTGAGCTAACAGATATTGAACAACAACAAAAAAATACAAACAAAAGAGAAATTGCTCTGAAATACTTTCATTAAAAATATGAAAACCAAAAGCCAAATCAACAGCAACAAGAAAACCTCTTTTCCTTCAAAAATCCATTTACAATTATGTGCTGTAATGGTACCATGAGAATCAAAACAGATAAAGATGTGGTCCATCCAAGCTTTACATTGAATTATTCTGAAGGGCAGAAAAAATCATAACTACTGCCTCATGCAGTGAAATGAATTCAAATCAATCCTGTGGAAAAAGGCCTTAAGGTTACAAATGTAAATTGTCTGCAATAAACCTAATACATCTCTCCCAGATTTTTATTGTAGATATTGCTGATTGATTCACTGTATTAAAGTGCAGCAGATATTGTTGTGATATGAATTAATATTAACTGTTGCATAACATATATAAATGTGTCATATCCTGTTTAAATCAATGATAACCCTTCCCTGTTATTTAGAAATGGAGATCTCCAAACATAGTATTTGAAATGAGAAAGTGATAAGCAATGTACAGAATGAATACGCTAATTTATTTAATGTAATTTTAATGGTTTCAATTTACTTTTTTTTCTTAAACATTTTTCTAAATGTCAGGTTCAGTTGAAGATGATAAGCCTCAGATATTGCTGTAAGTCCATCTTTTGTGCTCAAATTTACTAACAAAATGGTAATCAGGTTTATTTCTTGCCCAGCGCTATTAGCTATTGCTTCAAGGCAGAGCTCTGAAGATTTAAAGACAGTTTTTGGACAGTCAAGACTTCCCTGTGGCATTAGAAATTACACTCACTTTTTCTTCTTCCTTTTCTCAGATTGCTTATTCCATCAGGAGTAATTTACTCTAATTAGAGGTTGTGTGTTCTGAAACTGTAACTGTTTCTCCTGGACAAGCTAAATGATATTGTGTTGCTGGTTGCTGTGCCCCCCATCAACTTCATAAGCAAACTTTAAGGCTGAATAAATTAAACCTAGAGACACAGCATTTGTCAGACTGGATCAGACAACTTTTTTATCACAGTGCCCTGCCTGCCACTGGCAATGATCAAGCACTTCATGCTCTTGAGCAAGACAAAGTTTGCCTAGTGTACCCAAGGCAATATTCTTCCTAGGAGAGAGAAAATTCCTTCCTGGTCTCCATAGGTGATGGATTATTTCCCTGAAGGTTAAGATTTTATTATGTGTTTGCTTTTGCTTCTTTAACTAGAGAAGTAATGGATATCAAGTCAGATTTACTTATATGTAAAAGAAGACACATGCTTTTAATTCAACTTGATTCTTCTTTCCCACTGTAGAAACAAGTGTTGTGAAGTGGCTCATGCATAAATTCACAGAAATCAAAACCACTCATATCAATGAGTGCAGGATCTGAGGACAGTTTGTGGCAACCTGTCTTGTGCCTTCTTCTGTAGCCTTCAGCATGCCCTCATCAAGTTTACCAAAGGGTTTCTTGTTTTTTCTGTAGCCTAACAGCCTTACTTCCCACTCAAGAATATTAATGATTCAATTTTTTCCCCTGTCATTTTCCATAGTTCTGACTGCTTTTATCATGAGAAGGGATTTTTTGTTTGTTTTATTTTTGGTTTTGGTTTGATTCTCTTTCTTTTTTTTTTTCTAATTTTTAGGCATATAATAGCTCCTCATTAGACTAAGGCATTCCTGGGTGATGCTATTTCTTTTATATACATCTTTGCTAGACAATTGTTTCAGTCACAGTAACATTTGCCTTAAAAAATAGGATCAAAGTTATAGGAAATAATGAAGCGAGAGAGTAACATTATTACATTCACTGTGTCATCATCATTACTTTATTGCTTTCTGTCTCTTTTTTAAAAACTTTCTTATTTGAGAAGATCCTCTGTGGGTTATTTTTCTAACTAAATTGTCACAAAGAGCACAAATAACGTAAAGCAGAAAACTCCCACAAGGAAACTTTTCCCTTAGAGAAGCCATTCTCTCTATACTCCTCTCACGGTTTCTCATCTTCCAGATTAAGCAAACAAAAAACCAAACAAAACAAACCCATAAAAGATCAGTTATTTCAGTTATTTTCACCCATAAGCATTATACTCAACTTGGTTGAATTTCATAGGCACTATGCTGCTCAGGGCAGGGTGTATAGCTTTGGATTTTAATTGCCAAATCATGCTAATTAAGTAAAGAATCTTAAAGCACTGTTATTAATAAACATCCAACTCATTGCCTAGTTTCTCATCCAGATCATTAGCCTGTATTATGTGGTACTGACCTAAGATACATCATTGATTTTTCTCCAGCACCAAGGTTCAAAATTGCCTTGTTCTCCTTTCTTTCTCTTTAAACAGTCTTCTGTCTTAAGAAACAATTTTTTACCTTTTTTTATTTTTTAAATTTCTGCCTGTGCCAACAGTGCTTTACAACAGGCTTTATAGTCTTATTTGAAAAAAAAATCAAATGCAATTATATTTTTGAAGCCATCTTTATTTTTTCTTTAAAGTAGAAGGCTGAGAAAACCATGATCCCTTTAACTAATTTAAAAGCAACGTTTTGCTCATAAACTTAGTATAGTATTGCACTATATCTCTAAAATTTCACTTAGTGTCCAATGACAAAAACAGAAGAAATGTCTTTTATTCTTCAGTTTTGACTTATACCCTGAACTGCTTAAATGTTGAGCTTCTTTTCAGGGTTTATGTTTCTGGTCTCTTTTTTCTGGTGAAGTTGCTTAAGTTTCAACTGTGGAAAAGAACACTTTTAAAAGAAAACTTCTTTTACAATAAGAATTGTCACCCCCTTATTTTTCTTTAAACAATGCATATAATACTAGGAGGTTTAAACATTCAGTTAAGAAAAAGAGAAACAGCTTTTAAAGACATAAATATCTCAATAACAGTTGCAATTATTCCATATAAGAGAGGTGTAATTACAACTGATTCAAAAGAGAGGGTGGCAGTGGAAAGGCCATCAATGGGGTATTCATAAAAAAGAAAATAATATTTCAGAATGAAATAGCACTACACTGAAATAACTGCAATGCTCCATAAAATCACTGGAATTGAGCAACATATTAAGAATGCCATGTATCTCTTTTTCCTGTGACAAGAAAACACATCTAACATTGCAGGATAATGGTATCTTTTATGGTATATCCTTGGTGCACACTGTTCTGTCACCTTCAAGAGTGCACAGATTCAGTTTTTGCAGTATCCAGGGCCTTGAAAAACAGGTAACACATTTAGTCCAGCTGTTGTAATTCTGAGAGGGGCAAAAGAACAATTTGTAGCATTACTGGATGAGGCTAGAACCATCTGATCTCACACAGATGTTATAATATGCATTAAAAAGCTTACAACAGATTTTAGGTGGGTTCTTAGCATATGCAGAATGCAAATCACTACACACATTTATGCTTTATCTTACATGAATAACTTTGCTCGTGTACACTGGAATATATCACTTGAATGTGTACTTAGTGTGTTCATGAGAAATTTGTATGATAAAAAATTACGGAAAGAATCCCCGCACTGATATGCCATTCAGCGCATAAGTTTTTCCTAAACTCCAGTTTTGGAGATCTAGATTTCATGAAAGTAACATCAAAACAGACACACAATGTAAAATATAATGGAAGATGAAATGGATGAAGAAAAAGAAGCATAGTTATGATAATGATTGTTGTCCATATGACTTATCTGAAGTGTAAACTAGAGCTTTCCAACTTGGAAAAGCACAACCTGCACAAATTTTAACCAAAGTAAAGCCCCATCCATTTTCAGCTACTGGTAGTTCATATTTGCTTTCCAGATATCAGCTTAGAGGATACCTCGTGGGGGGAAAAAAAAAAGGCAAATTAAAGGAAAAAAAAAAAGCAGCCAGAGATATTCATTACTTAAATATTATGCATCATCAGTATTCCTTAAAAGAATACAAAGTCCTTCTAAAAAACCTCCGTAGTGGTATACAAAAGGTAATAATCAACATACTTTTACAGTGAATACACACAGGTTGTAATTAAAGCATAAAAAAAGAAATCCAACAACATCTGAAACAAAGGAAACAAAGGATTAGTATAAGCCTATCCCTATTTAATATATCTTTATTGTCAAAAAATGAAGTTTTTCCCTTTGTTTTCCAAATAAATCCTATTTTTACTGTTTCCCATTGACAGTAGAACATTTTACATTAAAAGTTAACCATGAGCAATGTGCTTAAATCCTCTACAAGACACATAGTTCCAGAGAACAACTTTTTCCACCGCGGTTTGTTAGATGTCTATACTAGAAGAAACCAAATTGCTTTTTGGAGATGGCATCTCCCTCTGACTACCAAGCCATCAAGCATAGATAACTAGCATGCCCTACTAAATGCCTGACACACATTATTACAGGTAAGTTAGACAAAACCTACCCTTTACGACAGAAGTTGTGTATTTCAAATGAAAATAAACATAGTGTGGGTGATGGATATATTTCTGAGCATGTCAAGTTTGCAAGCACAGAGCTGAGGCAGTAAATTTTCCCTAATGTTGAATATTTTCTTATGTTTTAATGTGAAAAAAGTGCCATGCAGAAACATTTAACCTATAGTATATTCTGTCAGTTCTCTTTGCAAGTCACAAGGACGTTTAGGCGAGATGCAGGGGGCCACACCTTAAAAGCCCTGTCTGTCCTTGTGAACCCAGGACTGCATTGCTAAGTCCTTCCTTTGCTTAGAAGGAATAGTGATTCCATACACTTTGCAATATAACACATTTTTAATAAGGAAAGAACTTAATAATGGTGTGAATAAAAAACCACAGCAACAAAGACAAAATTCACAAATCCAGTTTTGCAAAGTTTCAGAACTCTTGAAGTTTTGAAAAGACCTAGTTTTTAAAATACTGAGTAAGTGAAACATTCAGCATGTTTGAATGTAATTTAGGTCAATTAGTATCTTGGGTTATTAGCTTGAAGGAAAGCTGATGTGTGTTAGCATCTAAGCAGTTTGGTAGTTTACGCTGTAGCACTGAACCACGGAGGACATTAATTCACATGGTGACTTTTGGAGCCGGACTATAAAACTCATAAATATTACATATTCCATTATTTGCTTCTTATAAAGGGGATTACCATACCTCAATATTGGCTGCATGTAGGAAAAAGGAATCAGAGTATGCAAAAGAGTCAAGTTTGTAAATTTGGGAGACTAAAGTAGGAAGAACACACAAAGGTGACATTTCATGATTTGCTGAATACATACCCAGGCAGAAAACAACAGTCCTGACTTGGTGGCCTATTCCCATCATATCCTTCGTACTGGCATCAGCTGATGTGACTATGACCACAGAGCTACTCTATCTGAAAAGCAACGCTGCAGAACAGCTCAGAAAAGCTGAGTTTTCAAGCAGGACTACTCCCTGCTTTGGCCTGGCTAACACGTGTGCCGCAGGGTCTGAGCAGGCACTGCTGAGGTCAAGCAGCCAGTCCCGAGGGGCATGGTGAGCACTGGGTCTCACTAAGGAAGCATGCCAGTGTTTGCTGGGAGAGGGTGTACTTATGCGGATGAAGGAAGGCAACGCATACATACACGAGTTCTTTCGTTATTGGTTTAGG
>NW_020897694.1:24046288-24048552 GCF_003984885.1 Neopelma chrysocephalum | reverse complement strand
AAACAATAGAACATGAGTTACTTTAAAGTACAACAGATCAGTCTTATTCATTTGGCCCAAATTCCATCAGTGACTTCTAGAACCATCGATTTAAGAGATTTCATTTTGGTATGTTTATTTAAGCATATTTCTTTTCCTCACCATTTTAAGCATCACTGGGGTATTTGGTTGTCCTTTCTTGAGCTGTATAGAGAGCATCATTATCCTCTTTTATGGTAATTCCCTGCTTAGCTGACTGTATCACCTTCAAAACTTTATTTGAGAACTTACCTAATTAGCCTTTGAACCACTAATTGGCTATTATCTGCAGATCTCTTTGCTCTTTCTTGCACAGAAGATTTTGTTCCTTTCATTATTGGAACATAGAAATTGTCATCCTGGGACAAAACAATGGGTCACCTAGTCTTATATCCTCTCTTTCTTACCAGAGCAAAGACAAGACCTCTGAAGCAGGTGTTCAGCACTCTGAGCCTGCTCCTGTCATTATCTCTTCTGTAAGGCTTCCACTGAAATAAAAGGCACATAACATTTCCCCTTTGGCTGCAGGTGTGCATTGAACAGATGTCTTCATTGAACTGTCCACAGTGACATTTTAATTTTTTTTTTCCCCTGAGAGATTACAGCTAATTCAGAACCTAATCACAGGCAGAAATAGTGTAGATGTAATTTTCAAACAGCTTATATGTACTGATTTGGGTTCTGTGCCCCTTAATGTTGCTAATTACAAGTTGGTTGTGCAGGGATACATCATCTCAGGAAAGAAGAAAATCTACATTCTAAACTTTTTCCCAGCCAAGTTGTCTTCTTCCACTTCAATACAAAACTTACTCTCACTTTCTTTTAAGACTTTAGGCTTAAAAGAAAGGAAGTGTAATTATTTTATCATAACAGACTGATTAATTTTTCTTTATTTTAAAAAAGGACATCTATCCTATTTTTTCGAAGATAGACCATAAGAAATGATGAATCATCCTCTTTGAAACATTTCAGAAGCTCGATTTCCAGTATTGCCAACCTTATCCATTTAAAATTCGTGAACTAGGCTCCAGAGACTCACAACTCACATGAAAAAAAGCCCAAACAAGACTCTCAACAAGACTTCAAAAGACTGCTGAAATAGTGAGTGGATGGCCTTGTTATCAACCTTCAGATACCTTAAAAGTCCAAGTTTTCACTCTTTGAAAAGATAAAACTAAAGAATGAGAGTCAAGCAGCGCTCTTTATTTCAGTAATAAAATGAAGGGCAAGAGGAAAGAGGAGTGCCCCTGGAACACTGTTCCCAGTTTTGGTCCCCAAAATTTAAGATGTATACAGACTGGAGATGGACTACATGAGCTGTTGGGGTCCCTTTCAACCTGGGCTTTTCAGTGATTAATTCCATGATACTAGGAAAGAGTAAGAGGAAAGAGGTAAAATATAAAGAGGAAAAAAAGAAAAAAGAAAAGAAGGGGGGAACCAGAGCAATACTATTTTCCAACAGCACAATGTGGAGCATTGCAATAGGCTCTACTCAGATAAACAAAGTTCTACACAGTGCTTCCTCCATGAGAAGGGTGAAATGACTGCTACCAGTGCTTGTGCTTAATTTGAACTCTAAATAAAATAAAATCTGAACACCTTCTGGTTGCCAGGGCTGAATAATTCCAGAGACCTTGACGCAGTTTCTGTAGGTCATTATACTAATTTAAATTCACCATGCTTTCATCTTTGCTTTGAATGTAAAGTACCTCACACTCATCTGTGTTGCATTTCCTTTCATGTTTCCAATAGCTAGTTTCAGTTATTTCCCTCTCAAGTACCTCACAATTAATTTTTTCTTGACTACCATTTTGTTCTCAAAAGAAGCTGAGCTACCCCAGTTTAATATTATAAATAAAGAAGCTGTGGCACTAAATTTGGTGACCAAAGTAACTAAACAGGTATCTTTTGGCTTAAACTGAAATTGTTTCTGTTTATGTCATGGGTCATGTTGAACTTAATTCAAAATAAATTACTTTTAACATAAGGAAAATTATATTGCTGTTTCAGCTGAGTCACTGTCACTCAATGCGCAAATGTGTGTGTACTCTTGATCCCTAGCATACAAAAAGCCTTATGATTTTGTTTGACTAAAGGCCAATTCAGCTTAGTTGATCAACTAAGTGGGCAAAAAGTATCTTAACTGATGGAACTTTGGCCAAAATATAAAGCCTTTTGTATGTGGACTTCTTCACTTCTAACAAAAATGTTCTCTCATGCTCTTATTATGCAATGAGCGCCTGTAT
>NW_020897694.1:24038949-24046278 GCF_003984885.1 Neopelma chrysocephalum | reverse complement strand
AACAAAAATGTTCTCTCATGCTCTTATTATGCAATGAGCGCCTGTATGAAGTCATTCACACCTGTAGGAGGACACGAGACAGAGAGGGTTCTGATGATGATATTTTGGGTCAGATATCCTGTCAAACAACCCCTGCCCAACCCTCAGCACCTGTTGCAGTGTTGTGGTATGACAACGTGAGAATCACTGTTCTCTCTGGCTTGGAAATGCTTGGGAAATTTTATCTTCCCTGCCCCATGTGGGCTGTGCCCATGGTCTGTAACTGTCTGAATCAGAAGACAGGCTTCAAGTTTTTAAGTATGTGGCTTCCAGATAAGGAAGGCTGGTGCTCTTACTCAGGTCTTCTTCAAAATTACTAAGACTGGTAGGACTGGAAAGATGTTAAACTGGCCTGAACACAAAATGCAATGCTAGCAATAGAAACATAGGTCCCCCAAAAATCCCAGAGTGAAAGTATATTGAAAATAGAGTAGAAAACTGGGCACAGGAACAATTGGTTTGGTTATGAGAGCTCTTAAGAAACCACCCTTTCATTAGCAGAATCCGGAAAAACAAGTGGAGAAATACCCTCAGGAGCCCCATTTTTTTTTCAGAGAAGAGATGACAAATGTGAAGAAAACAGAATAAGAAAAATGGACAGAAGCATCTCTATTTGAACAGCCCAGAAAGAGAAATGGCACAGAGAACTTCCATTGAAAAAAGAATCAAAACCAAATGAAGATTAGACATTACCATTGCAAAAGTGAAGACTTGAAATAGCTTTCAATAAAACTTTATCTTTTATTTTCCTTTTACTTTGCTTTCTTTTGCTTTCACTCTTGCATCTTTTTTTATAAATTTCTTCCCTCTTTTCTTTTTTTTTACTTTTATTTTTTGTCCAAATTTCCTTCTCACATCATTACATTTCATAACAACATGTGTTAATTTCAGATGTGTATACCTTTGTTACATTACTCACTGGTTCCCTCACTCTGTTCCCAGTGAACAGTGAGATATTTCTCTATCAAGCCTAAGGAGAAAACAGAAATGTAAAATGACATATTATGCTACTTGCAACCTCCTGAATAAAGACAGGCTAAGCATACAAATTATTTTCTTAGAGGACCCTTTAAAAATGCTTTCTACTTCTTTCCTCTTTTTTTTTTCCATTTAGAGTAATTTCTCAGAGTACATATAACATTCATAAATATCCAGCCAATAAATGAGCTTTGAAAATTGTCCCAGATACACTTTCCCATAAGCATTTTTTGGACTGGCAAACTTCTCCCTATGAATTGTTTTTGAATACTGCACTCCTGTGGACTAACAATATCTTCCATCAGTTTTAACTAGACAAATAAAAGATGCCTTCTTTTGCCATCACCAAAAACATAACTCTGTCATCAAGATCTCCTCACTTAGCGAAGTTCTGTGATTAAGTAGATATATGTTTTCTGTTACATTATTCTTTTAAATACTGCAATTGAACTAATTCCTTTAAAGGTTTTCAAAAATATTTTTTCAATTTCTGAAAGAAAGTAAGCTATACTCTTATGCCTCTTTTCTCAAATGATCTCCTTACTACATTAATTCTTATTGTGCATAATTTTATGTACAATTTACAAAACTGCAGTCCTTAGAGGAGTTTTTTTAAAAAATATACAGGTTAACAAAAATTGAACATTTTTGGTCAACGAAACATCACCACTTTTTAAAGCTCTCATATGCAAACAAGATTAACCTTTTATTTTTCAGTTTTGCTCAGTCTGTTTTCCTGTAAGCACTTTGGTTTTAATTTCTAGTTATGTGTGTGTAGTGCATTTCTCGGTTTTGGTAGCAGGGGGAGGGGCTACAGGGGTGGCTTCTGTTAGAAGCTGTTAGAAGCTTCCCCTGTCCGGTGGAGCCAATGCCAGCCGGCTCCAGGACAGACTTCCTGCCGCTGGCCAAGGCTGAGCCAATCAGGAATGATAGTAACGCCTCTGTGATAACATATATAAGAACAGAAGGTTGTTGCACAGAAAGAACTTCAGCCAGGGAAGAGCAGAGTGAGAACATAGGAACAACAATGTAGACACCAAGGTCAGTGCAGAAGGAGGGGCAGGAGGTGCTCCAGGTGCCGGAGCTGAGGTTCCCCTGCAGCCCATGGTGGAGCAGCTGTGCCCCTGCAGCCCATGGAGGACCATCGGGGTGCAGAGACCCACCTGCAGCCCATGGAGAAGCCCATGCTGGAGCAGGTGGATATCTTAAGGAGGCTGTGACCCCATGGGAGGCCCAAGATGGAGCAAGGTCCTGCCAGAGACCTGCAGCCCATGGAGAGGGAAGCCCACGCTGGAGCAGGTTTTTCCCGGGTAGGACTTGTGGCCCCTGTGGGGGACCCATGTCAGTACAGCTCCTTTATAAAGGACTGCACCCATGGAGAAGTGACCCACGGGACAACAGTTTGGGAAGAACTGTTGCCTGAGGGATGAACTTATGCCAAAAAGGTCCATCAAGGACTGTCTCCCGTGGGAAGGACCCCACGAGAGCAGGGGAAGGACTCCTCCCTGAGCAGTGGCAGAAACAACAACTGACTGTAACCCCCATTCCCTGACTCCCTGCACCATTGGGGGAGAGGAGGGAGAACATAGAAGGAAGGAGGAGTGGTGGGGAGGTGTTTTTAAGACTGTTTTATTTCTCACTCTTTGGCCCTTATCCTGTTAGTAATAAATTTAAGTACTATCCCGACTTTGAGTCTGTTTTGCCTGTGAAGGCAATCAGTAACTGACCTCTCCCAGCTCTTATCTCAACTCATGAATCCTTAGCTGTTTTTTTAACTCTCTCCTCTGTCCAGTTGCAGAGGGAGAGTGTCTTTAGTGGGTAACTGGCATCCAGCCAGACTCAACCCACTCCAGTGCACAAAGTTTTGAGCAGAATGTTTCAAAACCTATCATAACTTTTTGAAGGAATATAAAAGGTTTTAAGATGGCTGACAGCTGTTTCGTATGAAATGTCTAACCGTTTGAATGTTCCATTTTTTAAAACAACAAAATAACACTAGAACACTATATGTACATGTGTAGGTTCCTAGCAAGTAATATTTCTCATGGTTTCTGAATATAGGAAAAGAACTTTGCTTAGGAAAATCTGAATAGATTCAATTACAGCAAGCAGTTTTGTAAACTTAGAACACTCCATACTTTCCTACAGTTTTATTGTAGTCTTGCAAGTAAACATTCCCACATTTGAAAGAATAATTTCTTGATTTACTTCTATGACCTGAAAAAATTGTGACTTTTACTCTACTTAAAGGAAGAAAGAAGGTGTGCCCACATCCTACAACTGTCTTACCCCAAGGTGGAAGCGTAAATTGCTGGAAACATGATAAAACACAAAGACCCATCCTATGGGTCAGCCATGAGCCTAAAAAATTTCATTTTAACAGAGGTAACTCAGATTTATTACATCCTTTGAAAGGGATATTGGAGAAACTCATTATGAAACCAGACATGTTAATGCAACTCTCCATGTATTTCTGAAACTTGGTTCCTAATTTGAGCAATTTAAAAACCCCACCAAAACAAAACATGTCTGCATGTTTTGCAGACTCCAAAATGTGCTCTAATTGTGTTCCATTCACATGAATGTTGAGCTGTTTTTAAGGCCATATTTCAAGTGACTGAAAGTTTGAGACTCAGTCAAATGAATAAACACATAGCAGTGCTATGATGTTTAACATGCATCCATTCCTCTTCCATATGGAAAACACTTCCCACAGAGTTTTGAGGGGCTGTCCCCTCCTATCTACTATTTGGAGCCTTCTGGTCTGCCTTGGCTACTGTCCCAGTGCCAGGTCTGCTCATAGTTGGTATTCAGTGAACATGAAAGGAAATTTTTTTGTCTGAAGAAACCCAGGAGATGATTGCATATGTTACTGAAAACAGAAGCTCTTTCCCTTACTCATCCCCATCTGTCCCCATTGTTTCAAAGTTTTTTACAAATAAGGTGAAAAGCACTTCACTGAAGCAATGAATGTTGGAGCTTATTTGTATGCAGAAAACATGGTACTGAATAAGGTGCAGAAAACATTACTCAGTACAAAAATATGCTGTGGGAATTATGGTGTCATCTTCAGAATCTGACAAATTGCCTCATGTATGAAATGTTTAGACACTGGTGGTTTACTTGGGATGCACGAGTGACAATAAAATCACAGGGTTTCCAAGACAAAGTTTGAATTTTGATTTGATTGCAGTAAAAATTCTGGCAGGACTCTTTTCAAGCTGCAATTGATTTCTTTAGCTACAATTTGGCATGTAAACAAAGAGAAGATTTTGCCATTTATTTCATTCCATATTTTTGGATTTCTGTGCCATCTCCCTGATGATGACTTCTCTTTTTTCTTCAATCACAAACTGCTCATTTCTGCAGCGGCACCTGGGATGGATGGCAAACCAAAAGGAATGCGAGTATTAGACAGAAAACAAACCCATAAAGCCTGTTGCAGTGTAAGGGTGCACAGCGCGCTCCTTGTATCTTGACATCTTTAAAGAGAACTCACATCCTCAACTGTCATTTTTACTCCGAGATAATTAATTTTTCTTCTTTTGAGTAAAGACTACGAAACAAGCCAATCAGTTGCTGCGGTGGTATATGGTGAACTTACTTTCTATTATAGCTTAAAGTACAGAGAATTTGAAGCTGATTAGTGTGAAGGGTGTTGAAATTTCATCCACGCTCCTCACATGAATAATCAAACACCTAGGATGCTTACTTTTTCTACAGTATCCCTTAGTTATCTTGGAGCTATCTTTAGAAGAACATTTATGGGATGCAAGGTAACTTTTAAAACTTTCTTTCCTACACACCATTCAGAGTTCCTTAAACATTCTCCATTTTTACTCAAAGTAATGAAGTGCTTAGCACCGCATTAAACCTGTGAACTTAAGGACCTTGTTTAATTCTGCTAATGGGAATAACAGTATGCCCAAAGTACTCTTTAGACTGAGACTGGAGTTGGACTTCATTGCAAAAACAAAACACTCTGTCCCTAATGGTGCTAAAAGATGACTTTCAGTGTTTTTTTTTAAAAAATGAAATGTTAAGAGGAACCTGGTCTTAGTTTTATGAGTGTCAACTGAGAGATATTCTGCCTAAGCATCCATATTCTTTCTCTTTGTGTTTATGGCAGTTGAATAGAACCAAGAATCTGGTACTCAGGCAATCTACCACCCTCCTTTTTTATTATTTAAATAAGTTTTCCTCACATTTCATCATTTCAGTTACCTACTCCACAGTGAAGGGATAGTAGGATTTCATAGGGCAGAGGAGGGATTAGCTTTTAAAAGCACAAAAATAATCCTTTTGCATCTTTTGAATAATAACTTCAAATTTAATTTGGGATATGATAGTGTTGATGATTTTTCTTTCTTAGAAAATATATTAGGCAAAACAAAATGCTTGCATAGGCATTTAGAAATGTTCTTCACTCCCCAGAAATGTATACAAAAATGTTAATAATTAAAAAAAAAAAAAAGTTTAGTATGGAGAAGGCATCTGAGCCCAATCTGTATGCAGTAATCCACTATAGTAT
Source organism: Neopelma chrysocephalum (assembly GCF_003984885.1). Taxonomy (NCBI): domain Eukaryota; kingdom Metazoa; phylum Chordata; class Aves; order Passeriformes; family Pipridae; genus Neopelma; species Neopelma chrysocephalum. The sequence continues at coordinate 24,040,730 of NW_020897694.1, read as the reverse complement.
CAATTCAGAAAACAGTTAATTGTTGCATAATCTTACTGAAATCACTAAGAAAATCTTGGCTCTTACTATTAGACTCCTAGTAACATTTTATTGGATCAGGACCATTAAGACTTTCTTTAATATGTATGCTTATGCCACCCAATCAGAAAAACCTGGCAGTATCATTGCAAGTACTGCAACATCCACTGAGCAGTAACTGCCTTTGGTTCATTTAAACTGAAACACATTCACAAAATACTTGCTAAAAATAACAGAAATGCCAACCCCCAACTGTTACCAAACAAAAAATGAAACAGGAAAATTACAAATGACAGCACTTTTGCACAGTCAACCAAAAAGCAAGCTCTGCCAGCCAGAGATATGCAAGGAAGTCATCTTTACAGTTGGACAGTGAGGTGTCAAAATGATGGTCAGAAATGTTCTGCTAGATTCCAAGGACAGAAGTATTTTTAAGCGTGAGAGAAAAGCCTGAGGATCACAGAGACCTATGAGTTTCTCATGAACAGATAAAACATAGGTTTTATCTTACAGTTTTATCACATTTTCCTGTGCCTTTGGGATTATGTAACATTTGTGCCGTTTTATAAAAGACCCAGTGGTATGTCTGTTTTTTTCCATTTCACTGTAGGACCACAGCGCTGGAAAGAGAGAATGCGATTAGTGGAATTTTGAACCTTTACTCCTGTTGAGTGACTTGGGCTTTTTGCCTTAATGTGATTTTGAATTAATATCTTTTGAGGAGTGCAGACAGGAAAGACAATCTCTTTCTTGATTAAAAGAATAGATATTAAAGAAGAAGAAGAGCTGAATAATGATGTGATTGGAAATACGCTAACATTTATGCTGTCGTTTTCAGTTTCTTCTTTTAGAAAGGTTACAAACAGGACAACATGAAACACATTTGATCTGGTGAAAGAGAGTGATAAATAGTGTTGTGACTTATCCTTCACAATGTTAGTTCTCTCATGATATTTGAGAGCAAGACTTGTTTGTGTACATACGTTAAATGAGTCAATGGTCTCAGTTCAATGAATCAGCTTTGTTTCACACAAAAAAACCCAGGGGCAGATTGCTGCAGATTTGAAGTTGAATGACCAGGAGGTTATGGGTCATGAGGCTGCATTTTACACATTGTGTTTTCCAAGTGTAAAAACCAAAATCGAACTACGACTAGATGTATGTGTTAGCAAATGTGGTGACACTGATTCTACAGAACCTGTTCAGTGGATATGCCAATGGCTAATCTTCTACTGCTGTCAGTCTAACACTTTCAGAGGAGGTACATTTCACTCAGGGAATGTTAGCAGACTCAATCTGTAACCCTAAATGAGGCCATTCAGTTCTAGTGAGGGAGAAAAAAATGTTCTTGAATAACAACATAACTGATTTTGAAAAACAAACGCAATCCAGATTTCAGCCCTACCTAACATGAGTACTGCCCTCCAAATCTTGATGCCGGTAGGGACTAAGCAGAATTTTTTAAGCACTAGTCCAGTGCACTATCCATCAGCACAGCAAAACACAAGTTCTTCACAGCAGCTGACAGAAAGTGAAAAAAGTGTGCTTTTCAATCCACATTGTTCCAGACTTCCTAAATTATAGCAATGTCAGATACATTTCAGTCATTTTCAGGAACATAGGAGTCCCACCTGGTTTGTGCGAGTTCTTTCAGAGATCACTAAGCCCCTGTTTTTCTGGCACCTATTCCAGGAGACATTGTCAAACGGGCCCTGTTATTTCATGTACAGCATGCAACTCCCTCACAAGGTACATGCTAACAC
>NW_020897694.1:23893580-24038939 GCF_003984885.1 Neopelma chrysocephalum | reverse complement strand
TATTTCATGTACAGCATGCAACTCCCTCACAAGGTACATGCTAACACATGTACTGCACTTTGCTTCCCAAAGAACTTAATTCACAGTTATAAAGCTTCTTCCCAAGAGATTATATTTCAGCCAGAGTCTCATTTCCTAAATGTTATTTAAAACTATAATGCTCCACGGTTGACAAACATACAGGTATTAACCTTAATAAGGTTTGATCATATGGTTAATTATCAGTTGCAACTGTGCTATGTCAGGTATTACAATAACAGCAATGCCAGCCATTTTATTTTGTGATTCTCTTCAGAAACTACTAATGCCATAAGTTAATGATTTGATAAAGTTCAGATTGCTGATATAATCAGATCACAGCTGCTCCAGTAATGAATGCTATAGAGATGTATATAAGTAGGTTATCTAATTAAGTATTAAGATATCCATTGCAATATCCATCATTATGCTCTAATGCTGTTCTTCCCAAGTACCCATTCTGGGAATCCTTATTAATATAATTTGCTCTGGAGCTCACCTGCCAAATGAAATACATTGACACTTACCTAGTAGGAATCCCAGTGGAGCATTGGCAGGTTCTGCTTCCACCACCACATGGGGAAAATCTGGCAGGAGGCTAACTGCACAGCAGGGGCTCCACTGCAGGTGCTCCCACTGATGCCTTGCCAGCCAGGAGCCTTCAGCAATTGTGAGTCTGTTCCTCCAAAATCATGCTCATTTTTATTCAACAGCTTTTTAAATTTCATATTTGGGTATGAAACTGATGGTTTTGGGGTCTTCCTCTCTGACTTTCAGAATCTCTGGGGCTTAGAAGGGTCACAATTTGCAGTTGGGGTTATTGCCTCTTCCCCTGCCCCCATTGACTATGAAGGTAAAAAAATATTATTTTCAGGTGAAAGCTAATATTCTGACACATATGTCAAAAAACACTGGATTTTTAGAAAACACACCAAGGTCAGAAAAGGGCACACAGATGACTGAAATATAATTCAGAGCACTACAGGAAAAAAAATATGAATGAAGAGTTTTTTCAAGTACATTGATGGCAAAAGGCAGTGTAGAAACAACATTGGCCCATTACAGGATGAGGTGCCCTTACAAACAGGGACATAGACAAGGCAGAGGTGTTTAACGCATCATTTCCCTCCATGTTCGACACTGATGACAGACCAAGGGGGTCTCAGTGCCCTGAGCTGGAGGACCATGACTATGAGAATGATCAACTCCCAGTCAATCCTGAACTTGTGCAGGAACTGCTGCTCCAGTTGGTTCCCTACAAATCTATGGGGCCTGGTGGGATTCATCCAAAAATCCTCAAAGAGATGCTGATGTCATTGTAAAGCCTCTCTTGATGATTTTTGAGCAGTCTTGGGAATCTGAAGATGTTCCAGCTGACTGGAAGCTGGTGAATGTTGTCCCAATTTTTAAGAAGGGCAAGAAGGAAGACCCTGGAAACTACAGGCTTGTCAGTCTCACTTCACTGCTTGCTAAAATCATGTCAAAGATTATTCTGGGAGATATTGAAAAACCCAAAGAAAAACACAATCACCAGTCATACCCAACACAGCTTTATGAGGGAAAACTCCTGATTTCCTTCTATGACAGGGAAACCCACCAAGGTGATCTAAGAAAGCCAGTAGATATAATCTTTTTGGACTTCAGAAAAGCTGTCAATACTGTCTCTCAGAGTATCCTGCTGGACAAAATGTCCAGCATACAAATGGATAACCATGTTACTTGATAAGTGAGCAATTGTCTCAGAGGTTGGGCACAAAGAGTTATAGTGAATCAGACTGGTGTCCAGTCACGAGTGGGGTTCCACAGGGCTCCACCTTAGGCCCAGTTCTTTTCAACATCTTCATTAATGACCTGGATGCAAGACTTGAAGGAATACTAATTAAGTTTGCCAATGACATTACATTTGGAGGAGCTGTTGTCTCCCTTGAGGGCAGAGAGACTTTGACAAATTAGAGAGATGGCCAATCACCAACTGCACGAACGTAACAATGGAAAGTGCCAGACTCTGCATCTGGGATGAGGCAATCCTGGTTAAGAGTACAGACTAGGGAACAACCGCCTGAAGAGAGGTGCTGCAGAAAGGGACCTGGGGGTCCTGGTTGAATACGAGTGAGCAGTGCCCTGGTAGCCAGGAGGACCAACTGTGTCCTGCGGGGCATCAGGCAAAGCATCGCCAGCCGGTCGAGGGAGAGGATTGTCCCGCTCTTCTCTGCACTGGTGCAGCCTCACCTTGAATATTGTGTGTAGCTTTGGGCACTGCAACATAAGAAAGATATTAAGCTCTTAGAAAGTGTCCAAACATGGGCAATGAAGATGGTGAAGGGCCTTGAGGGGAAGCTGTATGAGGAGTGGCTGAGGTCACTTGATCTGTTCAGCCTGGAGAAGAGGAGACTGAGGGGAGACCTCATTGCAGTCTATAACTTCCTCATGAGGGGAAGAAGAGGGGCAGGCACTGATCCCTTCTCTGTGGTGAACAGTGACAGGTCTCAAAGAAACATCATGAAGCTGAGTCCGGGCAGGTTTAGGTTGGATATCAAGAAAAGGTTTTTCACTGAGAGGGTGATTAAACTCTGGAACAGGCGCCCCAGGGCAGTGGTCACAACACCAAACCTGCTGAGTTCAAGAAGCATTTGGACAATTCTCTCAGGCCCATGGTGTGATTCTTGGAGTGGTCCTGTGCAGGGCCAGGAGTTGGACTGGATAATGTTGATGGAGTCCTTCCAACTCAGTATATTCTATGATTCTATGAAATAATGGTGGGAAAGAATGTGGATACAGGAATGGAATGGCACTCTGCCCTGAAGTTCCTTGAAGACAAAGGAACATGACAGCCTCAAACTGACCAGCTCACATGAAAAGAGTTTTTGAGAGGAAAGAATTTTAGGTTTATAGTGATTTCATAAAGAAATATTTTGGAGGTTTGATTTTTGATTAAATAAAAAATGCCATACCAGTGTCTAGGACAAGAGCCACCATGGAACATCTCAAAATATTAAGAAGCTTTAGAAGACTGATCCTAAAAGGAGTGTTATGCCCTAATTGAAACACAAAGATTGGTTACTAAAACCATAAGCAAGCATAGCCCATCCATAATCAATGGCACAGGGTCTGGACTGAACCGCAAATTTCTATAAAACGGGTAACTGGACAGTGTCATGACTGGAGACATTCAGGCACTATGTGATGTATGAATCATGGGTCCTGCCATACACAAGTGATACAAAACACAGAACACTTTAAATTTCCTCTTTTCAACAGTAAACCTCTCTGGTTTAGAGAAAGCACTACTATTTTTTTCTCTTAATTCTTCTTCTATTTTTATAGTTTTCCTGGCTCCATCACCTTTGCCAAGTTGGTTGCCATGAACAGTATACAAAGGCTAACAGTAATTAAGCAGAAAAAAGCATAAATATGTCAACAACTGTCATTGATACATATGAGTAACATATATGCAGAGACTAAGAGATCTAGGAAGGTGTTTAGTATCTTGGAAATACAGAGTAAGGAAGGCCAGAAAACAATGAGACAGTCTCTGAGCATAAAGATGGGAGAGAGCCATGGCTATCTTCCAAATGAGGAAGAAGATAAACAGGTCGGAATACAAGAAGGCGTGTTTTTTTCTTCTTTCTTTTTTTTTTAATAGAGTTTTTTTCTTTGCAGTATTTCTTAAAATTAGAACCCAGTAAGATTTTATATGAAAAGACATTCCTTGGCTAATTCATATTCTCTGCCTTCTGATTTACCACCCAAATGGCCTGGTTTATGCATTTTTGTTGCATGTTAAATAATGAATATAGTAAGTGTTTAGCAATACAAAATAGCATTGAAACCCTGGAGATTGGTGAATAATGCATAAAGAAATGTAATTTCATTAGTAGTATGTTTCCTTTTGATTACATAACATGCTCAATAGCTGGATAAAGAATAGAAAAATGCATTACTTACTTTCTCACTAATAAAGTCAGCAGAATTAAGAGAAAAGTTACAGTAAAAAGTTACTGTTTCTGCAACTAAAATGGCTGTTCTTCTTGCATCAAAAGAACCTCTTAACAGTGAGCAAGCTTGGCCATAGATATATGCAAGGAACCCTAAGCCATAAATTAAGCAAAACAGGGTCTCTATAGATCATCTGTAAGAAATCATTGAGACAACTACACTGCAAGAATTTAAAAAGGATTCTGTATTTATGGGAACAGCAGATTCTGTATTTATGGGAACAGCATATGTGTCATCAAGCACTCACAGAAATGTATTTTTTCAACATCCCACGTATTATTAACTTCATCTATCTCAAGGTTTTGTTTAGAATCTGCCATTGTAGTAACTTAGAGCTACTCTGGCCCAATGTGCCCAGTGTGCAACCATCTCAGCCTGCTGACAGAACACCTTCCAGCTGAAAAAAATAATTCATTTTTAATGATACATCTTAAAAGAATGAAAAAGAAAATCTGAATCTAAGAGATTTATTGCACTGGTTTTCTTTTAGTATTTTATCAGGAGGGAACACTTGTAAAGAATTCTCCTTTGCAGAATTTTCACTCAAAGTGATTTTACTAAGAGTCATAGATTTCATTTTAAGGTCCTGTACACTTCACATATTGTTTTTACTGATGCTTCTGGGTTTCTTTCCATTCTCCGAGGAAATCTTGTCTGGAGAAGACATTAGGTAAAAAACTGTGTAGGTACAAATATGTGTGACTCGCAGAAAAAAAAATCTTTTCCCACCATTGTCAGGTGGCATCTAAGTTCTCTTAAAAGTTAAGACAGAGTGATTGATGTACTGAAAATGCTGTCATATTAGGAACTGAATCTGTGTGTAAAGAAACTACAAAAGTAGGATTCAGCTTTGGGTTTTGGACATTCAGCTTAAGATGTCTTACCACCTAAGTGTCTGTAAGTGAGGTCTATGTCCAAGCTCCCATAACAGACAGAGGAGGACCTAGTCAATACAGCTGATAGAGGCTGCAGAGATATTCAGCTCTCACTAAACAGATACTGATACCCACCCAGATGAATAGTCTCCCTATTCCTTTGACTGTACTGAGCAGGATGGGACAGCTTGTTTAAATGCTCTGTACCTCCTGTATAGACACCTCATGTTAGGGAGAGCTACATTTCTTTGACTTTGCCTTTTATTTATGGGGATGTGGCAATCTGGCTGCGTTTGATGTGCTATTTGTCATCTCAGCCATCCCTGGCATTACAACACCTTTTCCTGAGTTTTTCACTTAGTGAGAAAGAGGTATGTTCAAGAAAGTTTAAACATTGTATTTTCCACTTATGCCAATTAGTATGTTCATTGTACTTCTGTACTGGACATTTACATGACTTACATCTGTACCTGTGTATTTGTATCAGGACCAGACTGTCTCTGTGTACTAATGTTGTAATACAAACTATCCTACCCTCATCAAACATCAACTTTTTTTTCAAGAGTTAAAGAGGCAATGGATGAAAACTACTATGCAAATAATGTTTACCGAGAGGAAAACCAGGGCCAGATACTCTACCAATAATTGTCACAGCATACAATATACAGATGTTTCCCTCTGCTTTGTTACTTCTAGCTAAATTTGTATTATTTAGGATATTACAAGTCCAGCATGGATATGATTTCTAATAACAAGACACAGGTGTTCCCTTTAATTCCCTCTTTCACTATTGCTTGACAACACATTTTACTTCAGCTGTTGGTTGTTATTGCTGTGGGCAGCCTAATGCTATAAAGCAAACACAAGGTATAAATTATATTTTGGACCTGTTGAAGCAAATGCCCTTTTATGATGCATCATTTAAATAAAAATATAATTTAAAAAAAAGTATTTTCTGTTTTCTCTCTTTTTTTATTATGTAAGTTGAACCTGGAAGACGAAATTCATATTTTGTCTGACTGACAGTACTTTGACTGCTATGTAACTAATGAAACACTGTCATTTTATCTTATTATTATTTTGAAGGAAGCTGAAACCAAGCAGCAATTCAAGACCCTTCCTAACTTCCCTGATCTCTGGAGACTTGTCAATTATTTAAATATAGAGATAAAATAAAAACATTAACTAAAGCCAAAAGGGTAAATGGTCTCTGAGATCTGAACTACATCTCCAAAAAAAACCAAAATAAACCACATAGGAAGTGACAGACAGACTGCTTTTTTTTTTCCTGAACAAATTAACAGAAGCCTTTCTGTTCACAACAAAGTAATTCATAGCCTGTTCCCATTACAGGCACTGCACTCTTCCACACAGCTTATTCACTTCACAGTCATTTCTCCCACAATCTTACCTAACAAATTGCTTGCAACAAATTGATTGACAAACTGCAATTGCTCCATTTATGAATAACAGCGTAATATTCCAGAATTTGGGGGAGCCTTTGCCTAAATGGAGCCAAAAAGCCAATACAAGAGATATAATTAGATGGAAAATAAAAATAAATTATTTCTTCTAATTCCTTGACCTCACAATTTTAAATATAGCTAGAAAGTGTTGGTAGTCTTCTTTTAAAAGGTCATTAAAAATAAGAAAGAAGAGGAAAACTAATAAGAGATGTTGCTGAAAAACTGTGTGGGAAGTTGACAGTAAAACTGCCATTCCTGAGAGTACAATAAAGGTTCTCTTGTGGAGGTACAGAGCAGAGCCAAATCTCACACTGTTTCAAGAAAAATAAACTTCAGTCCATTTCCTTCTCAGAATCACTTGCTTGCTTTCCTCTACATTTTTTAATCATTACTACATTGAAACCAGATCTCAAACATGGCTGTATGGAGACAGCACTGCTTCTAAAAGGCAATCCACCTTTGTGGAGTAACAAAGCCTCAATTTCTTTCTAGTGTAAATCAAAGACCACCTCTAGCAAATACAAGCATTTCCCGAGGCTTCCTTTTAGTTCATCATGATGGATAAAATTTAAATATGCCCTTTTGTCACATAAAAAGGATCAGAAGATATTATAATCATAGAACAGGGCTCATTTTCAGCTGTGAAAATGGAAGAAAAGTAAGCTGCATTGTTAAATGTGTAACAATAGTGCTATTTCCTTCTATGATATCTCCATATATTTTTTCAAATTTCAAAGATTTTATTCAAGGGACTACTGCATTTAAGAAGGTAATAAAAAATTCTCAGGTATCAAAGCATCTGACAGGAGGTCTGAAATATCCATTAAATATCTTACATGAAACCGCTTCCTGGCAAAGAAGGGAATGCTCCTATTAACCAGCACTGACTGTACAGTAAGCATCATTACAGGGAGATTATCAAATTAAAACTGAATCAGTTTCAAGAGATGAGTTAAAAGTAGTTCCAAGGACTACATCTGCCCACTAATTACCCTGGCAATGGGCCTGATCTTGACAAGAACTTTACAGAAATGTTATTTATCGAAGCATTCAAATAAAATAATTTTCCTCAGCTTTTTTATGCTTACCTTTAGAGCCATGTTTAAAAATATTTCTGGATCAAGGACAGTAGTAAAGAGAGAAAGGCACAAAAATTTTCCCTTTAAGAATGATTTTTCTCTTTGTTTTCAACAAGATCTCTATAACGAAAGGTGACACTGAGTAGCTGAGGAAACCCACTGTATATGAAATGGTGTCAAACACACTAAATAAACAGAATAACAGGTGAAATATTTCAGCCTCTATTACCTGACAGTTATAACTTAACGCATGCCTTGAAACAGTAAAAATACTTTCAGATGCGAGATTGCAAGTTGATAATGTCCTCTTATAAAAACAATATTCAAATCTGCTAATACATCAAGCAGTCATGCCAGTGACATGGTACTTCCACCTATTTAATTACACTGTTAAACTTTTGATAACCACGCAAACAATCTTAATAGACACTTGTGTCCATCTCTGTATATAATGCATATGTACATGCACACCCATGCACATATGTGTAAGAAAACATCTGGAATAAATCCATTAGGATCAGTTATATGGCTGCCAACAGCTACCATTCCTGAATTCCTTATCAAATCTTCAGGGGTTTCCTGGCTTTTGCAGGTGACCAGAACACCATGAGCCTGCACACCAGTGCAGCTGCAGTTACACAGCTCACCTCATCTCCTCTCCAGAAAACTGTGCTTGGAGCCACCCCCATTTCTCAGAAAAACCTCCCATGAGACCATGTTTCCCCAAGCCTGTGTTTTTAGCTGCACCTCCTTACTTTATTTCTGTCAGTCACCAACTCCTCTGTGTACTCTTTGATACCCGACTGTGGGTTCTCTTTATTTATGTTATTCCATGAAGTGTGAAGAATTCATTGTTTTCCAGGAGATCATGTTTCTACCCAGCTGTGTTTTTATTTTCATTAAAACTGAGGGAGAGTCTTCAGCTGCAGGGGATGATGAAAAATAAATCAAGAAATAATATTCCAGCAGAAATGTATCTTGGAGGTCCCATTCCACCTTTGCGATGGCCACAGCAGTGTAACTTCAGATACTGTGGCAGTTTTTTGTAGCTATGTCCCAGTACTCTCAGCTACAAATAATTTTCAGGCTTATTTCATGGGTCCAGTGCTGCTTTTGCTTTATCCCAGTTCTTTTGCTTGTACAGTTTCATGGACTTAAAATTAGTACCGTTGTGCAGAAGCTTCTCAAGAGTAGATTTCAAACACGTCTATGCATTTGCCACATCATGTTTCCTGGCTTTATGTGATTCAGTGTAAACCAGAGCTAAACACAGCAGGGCAGAATCTCAGCTGGTGTCAATCATGTCAGGCCCTTTAAAATCAATGGAGCCAGGCTCATTTGTCTCTGCACCTAATTTTTACTGATACAGAAAAATGGTGCTTTTATAAATGTGCAAAATATGTAAATGAATAAGCTTGCTTAGCTTAATTTTGATGCCACATGAGCACTGACTCCAAAGACAGCTGGGGCTAGTGTTCCAGATGTCATAACACAGCATCCAATCCACACATTATTTCAGATAACATTTGCACAAAATTATTTCGAAGTTGGTGAGTGAGATCCACCTCCAGATTGCAGAAGTTTGGCATTGAGTGAGTAGAAATACAAGTGACAATACACACATGTTAAAAGAACCTATCATTACAGATGTTTAATGTCCATTGTGGACATTAACCTCGTGAACTCGGGAATTTTTTTCCCTAAGTCTTCACTGGCACATGCCCTCATCATGCACCTGATTCACAGAACCAAAAGGCTGGGGATACGAGAATTAATTACTACCCATCATAGGAGGTCAGGTTCTAGACCATCTAAAGAACCTGAATGTGCACAAGTCAATGGGACCTGATGAGATACATCCAAGGAGCCTGAAAGAATTGGTAATGAAGTTGCTTAGCCACTGGCCATCATATTTGAGAAGTCACGGCATGCTGGTGAAGTTCCTACATTTTTAAAAAGGAAAAAAAGGAAAGCACAGTGAAATACAGGCCCATCAGTCTCACCTCTGGGCCTGGCAAGTTCATGGAGCAGAACCCACTGCAAATTATGCTAAGGCACATGGAAAACAGATGTGAAAGATCGGTGACAGCCAACATGGCTTCACTAAGGGCAAATGGTGTTTGACAAATTTGATGGCAAATTTCTATGACAGTGTTGCAGTATTGGTGGATAATGGAAGAGTGACTGACATCATCTACCTGGACTCGTGTAAAGCATTTGACACTGCTTAGCACAACATCCTTGTCTCTAAAATGGAGAGGCATGGATTTGATGGATTGACTACTCGGTGGATAAGGAATTATCTGGATGGTCACAGTCAGAGTTGTAGTCAATGGCTTGATGTGCAGGTGGAGACCAGTGATGAGTCGTGTGCCTCAGGCGTTGGTATTTGGAACAGTGCTGTTTAATATCTTTGTTAGTGACACGCACAACTGGATTGAGGGCACCCTCAGCAAATTTGCAGGTGACACCAAGCTGTGTGGTGTGGTTCATACTCCAGGAGGAAAAAATGCCATCCAGAGAGACCTTGGCAGCCTTGACAGGTGGACCCAATTTTGACAGGTAAACACCTAGACAGGTGAACCTCACTCATGAAGTTCAACAAGGCCAAATGTAAGGTCCTGGGTCAGATTATCCCAAACATGAATACAGGCTGGGTGATGAGTGAATTGAGAACAGCCCTGCAGAGAAGGACTTGGGGGTGTTGGTGAATGAAAAATTGAATATGTGCACTTGCAGCCCAGAAAGCATCAATAGAATGAGCTGCATCAATACAAGAGTAGAAGGTGATTCTCTCCTTCTACTCTGCTTTTGTGAGACTCTGCCTAGAGTACTGTGTCTAGCCCTGGGGTTGCCAGTATAAGAAAGACCTGTTGTAGTGGGTCCAGAGGAGGGTCATGAAGATGGTCAGAGGGCTGGAGCAGCTCTCCTATGAAGACAGGTTGGGAGAGTTAGAGTTGTTCAGCCTGGAGAAGAGAAGGCTCCAGGGAGACCTTACAACAACCTTCCATTACCTAAAGGGGGCCTACAGTAAAGATGGGGAGGGACAAGGAGTGATGGTTTAGACTGAAACTGGATTTTAGGAAGAACTTCTTTACTGTGAGGGTGGTGAGGCACTGGAATATGTTGCCCAGAGAAGCTGTAGATGCCCCATCCCTGGAAGTGTTCAAGACCAGGTTGGATGGGGCTTTGAGCAACCCAGTTTAGTAAAAGGCGTCATCTAATTCAACTTACCTGCAATAAGCAGGGACATCCTCAACTGGACCAGGATGCTCAGAGCCTCATCCAACCTGACCTTGAATATTTCCAAGGATGGGGCATCTACCACCTCTCCAGGCAACCTGTTTCAGCATTTCACCTCCCCCATTATAAAAACTTTCTTCCTTCTGTCTACCCTGAAACTACCCTCCTTTAGTTTAAAACCATCACCCCTTGTCCTATCTCTACAGCTCCTATTAAAAAGTTTGCCCACATCTTTCTTAGAAGTCCCCTTTAAATATTGAAAGTCCTTAATAAGGTCACTACAGAGCCTTCTCTTCTCCAGGATGAAAAACCACAGCTCGCAGCCTTTCCTTATAGAAGAGATGCTCCAGCCCTCTGATTATTTGTCTGAGTAAGTTCCTTTCATGATTTCATTGTGTATCTTTTGTTACTTACTAGAAGGATTGTTTTAACAGAGTCATGATGACCATGATGTATCTCCCATTTTGCAGATAACATTTTACATTCTGCCATCCCTATTCAGGCAGTCTGCTTTGCGAGTAGCCCTAATAATTTAATAGTCATAGAATTTTACTATAATAGTTAAAAAAAAAAAAGAAAAAGAAAAAGACAAGCAAACTCAATTTCTTCCTCATATTCTTCCCTCCTCAGAAGTTGCATTTTGAACCCCATGAGAGTAGTGGACAAAGACATTATTTAACAATCAGGCATTCCCACTGACCTTCAAGTGGAATAAAAGAAAGCATGTTATAACTTCAAGTGCAACCCACTCGCTCAATAGAGAAAGAGGCTATATACACAGCAGCTCCCCAGGACACATGACTTCCTCCCACAACTTTAATCGAGATAAAGTGGGACAATGTTAACTGCCACCTACGGTAGAAATAGATATTTTGTAGGAGGAAGGAATAACAGGATAGCAATACTACATTACTTGCCCTTTCTCCTTGTGAAGAAAGGCAAAAAATGATAAAGTGAGACCAGAAGTGTTTCACACTGGTACTGTAAAAATAGTTTTATCTTGAAGCTAAGAAAGATTATCTTCACTGTTCTTCTGACTGAAATGAAGTAGCATCAATTTTGTCAACCTTAAAAAAAGCACTAGACAGGAAGCTGTAAATACCATAGTGGTTTTTAACACAGGACAACTGTGAACAATAGCCCCTCTCAAAACACTTGTACAAAATGATCAGTGAGGACAGTAGGATTAGTTTTTCTGGAAAGAGAATCTATTGCCAATTGACCAGATGAAATTCAGAGAAGCAAAGTCCACAGTATATCTATGGATAAAAGCAATTCCTTCTGATTTCTTTACCAACACCTTGACAACTTATACAGCATAAGGGGAGTGCATCTGGAGCCCAGAAAAGTGATACTGATTTGAACTCTGAAGTAATTTCTGGTTTTTGAAACTAAGAGCAGAATACAGCACTTGAAAGTGAGGAAGTTCTTGAAAGAAGTCCACAAGAAAGGAATTAAAACAGTCAAACTTCTCAAAGTGAAAGTATATATGTAGACAATAGGAAAATAGTAATATTTACAGCTTGAAAAGTGAATGGGGAAACATTGACTTAAAGATGATGCCAACGATACAGACAGGGCAAGAAGAGAAATCAGAGAACCTGTTACTGATTTAGAACGTCTCACTTGTCACAAAGGCCACAGTGATATTTATTTGGATAAATGTATTAATAACCAGTTACCAGATGGAAAGAAACAAACAGGATAGAGGGCATAAAGTCTTAATTAAAGAGGGATTGTGTCATAGCAGAAAGGAACCAGAAGGGAGGGAAAGAAAGCACTCCAGGAACATAAATTAATTCTAGTGCCAAGGCATATTATGTTGGAAAAATAATTCTTGTAATACAGTTTATTTACAGTGTGAAAGCTACTTTCCAAAATACTTTTCAGTTGCAAACACAGGATTCACAGTCAAGGGCGAGAGAGAATACAGTGGCAGAAAAAATAACAGAGGAACAAAATTGTTAAAAAAATAGAGCTGGAGATAAGGCTGGGAAAATAGGTAAAGAAATTGACAAGGAAAAGGGAATTCTTAGAGGATTCAACATTCAGGAAAACTCATTCAAGAAAACTCATTCAAGAAAACTCATTCAGGAAAACTATATTTACAGTGGGCCACAGCTTGGGCTTAAATCCTAATTTGTTAAGAGTGCACACCATTTGATTGCTAAGCACTTAAGCATCTATTTTGAAACCTCCAGAGTCATTAAGGCAAACCTGCCATCCATGCCAAGATCTTATGCACATGGTGGATGCAAAGTCTCAGCTCTCATCTGGCCTCAGCTTCTACCTGTCCTTTCCCAAGAGAGAAGAGGACACGGCTACAGGAGTGCTTTCCATCATTTCCATTCATGGAAGACAATTGCTAACTGCCTCTTCTCTAATATGAGACCATTGCTGGAAGAGAAAGGCCCCACAGGCACAGAGCAGAGGATGAGGATGAGTGTCATCAGGTTCCTGTCCTGGATGGGAACTAATTTTACAGTGCCCAGGCTGACACCCAAGCCTTATTGTGCAAAGGCTTGGTTTTCACACTGCTCCTGAGAACTAACCAGCAACCTTGGCAATCAAAAATAAGCGCTAAACCCAAATGCTTTAACAGAGCCATCTGGAACCAGAAAACTATGCAGGTCTGAGCTGAAAAGTGACAGTTACTAATGGTTGCCACAACCCAGAGAATCTGCTCCCATCTGCCTCCCAGCTGACTTTGGATGCATTTCCACCTGGTAGGGCCTCAGCCCACACCTGAACCTTTGCTGAAAAGCAGGATGTAAACAGAGCCACATGTTAGGATAACGAAACAAAATTAGTGCTCCTGTCCAGAGATGGCTTGGAAGTGAAGAGTCCCAAGGTTATATAAGAAAGTTGAGCCTGAACCTCACTAAGGACCAGGGCAATCCCATCTTGCAGTATTAAAGGTTACCTGATACTTTTTTCATGTTCTGCAATGGACAAGATGAGAGTACATTGTAATTTTTCTTTTTAAGGTGCTAGTATTGAATAGTGAATAGTACAGGCCAAAATTTTAAACTTTACTTATATGCTTGGAGGGGTTTACATCAAATCAGACAGTGTCTCTTCCCTTACCAATGTAGCCTGCATTAGCATTTATTTCAGTAGCACTACTTTTCAAACTAACAAATGCAGAAGAAAATAAACAAATATATAATGATCATAAATTATGCTAAATTATATTATTTGATTACTTAAAGATAGCTACCTATTTGCCTTTTTTTCTACCTTGTTTCTCTGTGGATTACTTAACAAACAGTCTGCAAGAAACAACTGGTTTTTTACCTTGCTAATATTTAATGAAATTTCAAACATTTGTCTTTTAAATGCATTGAAGAATAACTGTTTTGAAGGCAAATGAATATTTTTCAACAATTTCAACCTTTTGTTCCCTTTTAAAATGAGCAAAGGACTGAAAATTATGTTTGATGTTGCACCTAGAGCATTCACAAAAGCTTTAGAGAAGTCTGCACGCAAGTGATTATTGAGTATTTCCAAATTTATGATAATTCAGTGTCTACAGTTTCCCACAGAGCCTTGTCTCTGTCTTGCTCTTGCTTTCAACATAAAAAAAAAAAAGTCCTGAAGCTTTTTAGCAAACAATACAAATATAATCATTGTTTTTATGAAGTACCTTTTGTGCTAAAAAGGATAAGCAAAGAAACTGAAACTTTTACACTCAGAGGCAAATGCAACAAGATGATCAACATGATACAATATCACGCAGTACGGTATGCATTACATTTACTTTTAATAAACTCGATGATCTTTAATGTCCCTTCCAACCCAAACCATTCTATGATTCTATGTATTTGCAAATACCATTTACACAAGTAATTTTAACATCCTATGCAAGCTTTTTAATAACGAACGCCTCATTCAAATCTCTTAAATCGCTGGTGCAGAAATAAGTGAGCTGATTTCTTGAAGTAACAAGGACGATGTCATTTATTTAAATGCTCATAAGGATTTCAGGGCATACATTTAGGTTGATGTTTGTTTAGACATTAGTATCACAAATGATATTCAAATTATTTATGTAATCTGACATTCATAAATAACAAATTGTTCCTCTGATTCAAATATCCATGTTTGACCAGTCACCAATGCTAAATGGATATTCAAAATATCTTTTACACTAATCTGCATTGCATGGTGACATCTTTCTAGCCTAGCTGACTCCCTAATCATTCTCCCTTTTTAACTCCAGCGTGCAGTTTGTGTACATAACATTGCAAGAACTGACTCACTGAAAAAGAAATTCTTTGCTGTATGGGTGGTGAGGTACTGGTTGCCCAGAGCAGTTGTAGATGCCCCATCCCTTGAAGTGTTCAAGGCCAGGTCGGATGGGGCTTTGAGCAACCTGGTCTAGTGCAAGGTGTCCCTGTCTATGGCAGGGGTGCTGTAACTAGCTGGTCCCTTCCAACACAAACCATTCTGTGATTCTTTGATTAATAATAATATCAGACAGCCCACATAGTTCACATACATTTTACTATATTAAATTAAAAGACTGTAAAATTATTCTGTGAGAGTATTTTAGTTCCCTTGAGCATAGGATCAAAATACTACAAAAACTGCTTCAAGACAAATCTCCCTCACTGAACTTATTCTGTGCTATCTTGTCTGGGTGCTGTAAATGGGCCTTAATATTTAGTAAATCAGTATGATCAGGCTAATTTTTCACATAAGCTTATTAAAGTAGTTCTATTCAGTACTTTCCCCTTATATTGATAGAATTTTAAATTCAGAAGGGGCTATTGCAGCCATCTGTTTTCAAAACTAGCAAAACATAGCCAAAAAGTCTTCTTGGAATGAATTCCTACTTCAAGTCAAATAACTAGGTTAAAAACACAGTGGAGCTTTTTGAAAAAGCTATTTCAAAAAATATCCAATTTAATATTCAAAATTTCAAGTGCTAGGGAGGCCATCATAGCCTTTGAATAGCTGTTTCTATGGATAATTACCCTCACAGTTAAAAATGTGTGTAGTGAATAAAGCCTGAATTTGCGTAGTTTCAGCTTCCAGCCAGAGGATCTTTATATATCTTAGTCAATTAAAAGCAAGCCTCTTCAATCATCAAACTGCTGTTCCACACTATGCTTAAAATCCATGATTAAATCACCTTTTACACTGTTGTTTTTTTTCTTAAAGAAATAGACTTTGCTCCTTCAGTCTCTTCCTATGGGACATATTTTAATTAATTCTAAATATTATTATGACATTCTTCTGAGTCTTCATCACTTTTTCAATATCTTTCTTGTATTGTGGATACATGGATACTAGGAACACTTTTTCAATTCAAACTAGGATGTGGCCAAATATTTTTCAGACTGAACTAAATACAACTCAGTTACATCCACTTGTATCTAAGCAATTTTATTCTTTCATTTTACAATCAGTTCATGTTTGTCAGTAATCAATCCTTTTCATCCAGTGCAATCTCTCTGAGTCAAGAAGTTGCTAACTGCTGTTCTTCAGAAATAAAAGACTTATTTCTGCACTTTCCATATAGACAGGGAGTTCCCTATGCTCCTTCTCTATTTTCTTCTCTATTTTACAGACAATCATGTGAAAAGTTGTGTTTCTGTCACTATACCCATGCTGTCACAAGCTTTCTCTGTACAGAGATCCATCTCTGTTTTTCTAAGGCCACCAGCCTGATTTTTACAGATAGAACAATTCATAACTAATCAGTAAGAATTCTATGTTTTTAGCTTGGATTGACATAGGAGGAACAAAGAAGAACAAGCCAGAAAGGACATATCAGTCAAAACAAGCTCTATTCTAAGATCCTCCCCCTTTAATCACCAAGCTGCTGGTTCTTAAAACATCCCAACTTGATGCTTATGTTACCAAACTGTTCTGGAAAAAAAAAATGCCCTGAGGCTGTTATGTGCAAACTTGCAAATACTTTCAAAATAAGGAGAAAGAGAACTTTCCAAAACTATCAGGTCAGCTTGCAAGCCCTAGTGAAACAAATATAGATAAGAAGTCTAGGTATGCCTGTATTCTAGATAGTCTGGAGTCTCCTAGAGTAAGATCTACATATTTTAGAGAGAAAAAAATCACCTCTGTCTCAAGCTAGTAATTTAGTGCAACAAGAAGATGCCCAGACAACAAACATTTCAGAGTCCTAATTTTTAGGAACTACCAAGTAGTTTCAGTATGCAGGGAATCCTCTTCTGTTGTGTCTCAGGCAGAACCATGCAAATCTCTACCTGCTTTAAAAACTCTTAGCTTTAATGGCATCTGTGTAATATGCAAAAGTGAATCTTAATTTAGTGATTGAAATGCGTCCTGGCTCCAGCCAGGAGTTTTGCAGTAGCCACGAGGGGGCATGGCTAGGACCCAGAGACTATTCTATACCACCTCAGGTCACTGCTGGGGGCAGGAGGAAGGGAATCTCTTCCAGTGAGAAGGACTCCCTTCTGGTCGGGTAGTGGGGCTATGGTCAGGTAATGGGCTACTCAGTGAGCATGTTGCATGTGAATCACTCTCTTTTGTACACTTTTGTTATTAAAATTGTTGCTGTTACTGTTTGTTTTCTTATCTCACTGCTGTTTCCAGTAAATTCTTCTTATGTCAACCCACGATCTGTACCTTTTGTACCTCAGATTCTCCTCTCCAGCCACCACAGGGGATGGTGGGGGGAGGGAGAGGGAGGAACAAGCGGCAGCATAATTTCAGTGGGAGCACTGAATTGGGGAATACCATTCCTAAACCACGACACAATAAAACAGTGAAACCTCGCATTAGAGAGATTCAGGCTTCTCTCAAACACTAGAAAAATCTAATTTTTAACAAAACACCAGTTTACATAATTCAGTCATGTTTCTTCAATAATTTTATTGTAAATATCATAATAGTCCCAATTCTTGAGTACACTAGCCTCGAAAAATAACCATTGTTTTTATTTAAAATATGAAAGATTAGACTTAGCAATCTTTTTACTTTTTATTAATATAATAAAAAATTAAATACATTTTATCTCTAATCCTTACTAATCTGCCACAACAATGAGCATGACAATACTCTCTGGGAACTAATTATTTAACATTACTTCTGATAACTATGTCATCTTACACTGGCATTCTAGAGGCCATGAGTCACTGGTTGTAGAAAAAAATTCTTTCTATGTGTTTTCTGCTGAATAGTAGCTAAACACTCCAAACCCACGGTGTGAAAGTAACAAAACTTATTCACTTTAAAAAAGAAAAATCTATTTCTGCAAATTCAATATACATATTACATTCTATTTGTGGAGGCCGTGGCCTGGATTTAAAAAGTATTTGTGATGTCCTTAGTTTTGAATTAGTACCTCAGATTTAAAGATGAATACATTTTTAGGTCTTTTGTCAGGTCAGAACTAATGTACAAAGTCAACATACTGACACATGTTACAAACAGAAACAGAACAGCAAGTACAAAAAACCAGAATGCTCATTGAATAGAGCAAAAAAATGTACTTTTAATGTCATATTCAAAGAAAAGGTTTATTAAGAGATTATTCTATTGCTTTGAAGATATAAGGTCTCAGATTCATAATACTATTTTCCATTGATTGTCATGTCTCTCTGTGTGCAATATATTGATTTCTCATATGATAAAATCATCAGGATCTCTTGCATACAAATGCAATTTGCCAGGAAAATAAAAACAACCTCCATAAAAAGAAATTTACATAGCCATTGAATACAAATAGGATTAGTGTACAGTTAACAAGAAGTGCATTCAAGAGGAGTAAACAGTATTTGCGAGATGTTTAATAGCCAGCATATGAAGTAATGTTAAGATGCAGCTGCATCTGGATAATTTTATAGTTTCTTTGTTCTTAACAGGATGCTCTCATGCTACTATTTTATTTGCAGTTAATCAGCCTTAGAGGTCTTTTAAACTTGTGGTAACAGTATTTCTATCTACGCAGTGGATCAAGAAATGTACAGAATACCTCATCTCTTTCTTTAAAAGATAAAATAATTAACAGCTATAATCCTTTCTGTGTGAGGATAGTGTGGAAAATGCCACAAAGCCAAACTCTAATTTGCTTTAAAATGTTGCCAGAATTATCCATAGGCATGATGTCTCTCTTGGAGGAGAGGCTCTGGACAAGGATTTATCGTGATGGGAGCAGAGAGCATTTAACCTTCCCATTAGAATGTGTAATGGGTACCCACACACAATATCACTCCTACATCTTCTCAGGTGCACAGGCCCCCTCCCTGCAATTAGCACTATCTCCACTCCCTGAAATAAAGGCTTGGAAAACTTGGCAAACAGTGAACGCTAATTCTCACAGTGAGTTCACCTTGTGCACTTAGTAATGTGGGCTGACTTTATAAAACAAGGGGGCATAAACTTGAACGCCTCCACCTACTGACATTTTAGTTATTTTCAAAAAATGACAGTCCTATGGCTTTTAATCCTGATTCCTCCTAACCTTATAATGTACTGTGAGCAAAGTGCTGACAGCATATTCTTTCCCTTTTGTAAATTTGTTCCTTGCTGGAATGCCCAAAGATTTCATACTGTTTGCACTGTGTTTGTGAGAAATCTGCAGCTGGAGAGACTGCGCTCCAGAGATCGTCAGAGTGGCTGGATGAAAGCCGTGTTACGGATGTGTCCTTCCACATGGGGTTCTTGTCTACTTGCCCACCCTGCTGTGAGTTTTCTCAGCCCAGTTGGCAGCCAGCTTATTACTACTCTGCTGGCAATTACAACACAAAGCCCAGCTGAAACTCAACATGATGATCATGATAACACATTTTGCTGTGAAAAGACATAGAGGTGCTGAAAACCAGCATATAACATTCCTTTTTTTTTTTTTTCCCCAGGATCCAAGCTTACTCATCTGTGTTAGAAAAAAGAAATTTAATTTTTGTATAAATGTGTAAGGCTCTGCATAGTAACAGGAGCATGTAAATGTGAGTGCCACTTTGGAGGCAGTGTTCAGTCCCCCATCTCTTTTTATTTATACCTGTGTCTGACTGGCTAAAAGTACCTGGGAAAAGTAACCCTGAAAAAAGGCAATTAAAATATTCCAATAATATTGAAAAATTGGGGGAAGGGGAGGGGGCAGTTCATTAGTTTTTTTCATAATAAAAGTATGTGAAGCCAGTAATTTAAAACCAACCTTGACTTTCATGTTTTCTAACTAATACCATGTCACAGGGAAAAGAGACTTTGTCAGTTGCCCAGCAAAAAATGGAGGTAGTATTTAGAAAAGGTCAAATAAATTTGACCTAAGAACGGTGTGATAAATCAAAGTTCATTTCCAGTCTGAGAATATAGTATGCAAAAATGTCAGCATGGTATTAACATTCCACCCAGCTATACACATCCAGTGACATATTTGTCTGGTAAGCAAAATCAAAGACTGGTATTTTTCACTCTCTTAGCCCTAAAACTGCACAGAAATGTGGGAGAATGAATTCAATCTTGTTCTTCCTTTCAGGTCTCCACAACTGTTCAGTGCAGCATCTAATCTTTATTGCAAACGTTCCATTCATCTGAAGACAAGACTGAACTATGTAGCGACCCTGGCTCAGTGAATCTTCATTAAGAGCCAAAGTGAGCTTGTTTTAACATTCAGGTATGCTAATTCAGAGTTCCTTCTATTTTATTTTAAGAAATCTGCTAAAATGGATTAAATGTGATAAATAAATCTGTGAAGAAAAAGTAATTCAAAATGCCTTCTGGCACATTTTGCAGATCAAAATCACATTTTTTAATGGTACTTATGTTTGCCTGCCATATGGTTTTAATTGCATTATTTCATTGCATTATCTGATTTCCTGATTAAGAAAGGTATGGTCTGCACCCATGATTAGGGGCAAGACTCAGATCATTGATTTCCGTCCTACCTTTTGTTCTGAAAAGACAGTGGTAGGTATGAAACACTTATTTATAAATTTATTTATTGATAACAGGCTAATTCCCTACTGACCACAGACTGCTTCTCCAAAACATGTCTAAGATAAGACATCAAAGCCAAAAATGTTCAACATATTTTTCTGATTTTTCAATTAAAAAAATTCCTGAAAACTGTATAGCTCTATTCATGAAAGAGCACAGATATCTGTTCTGTAAATATTGTATGGAGAATTACTCTTCAATTTAGACTTATTTATGTGAAAGACAGCAGGCTGCGTGCAAAAGAGACTTCTGCATTTAGCAATAAAGAGAATAAAGACTTCATGCTTCTAGCCAACCCCAATGACTTGGAATCAGTCCTTGAATGTTAACAGCTGATATTCATTTGTGATAATTTTGCTGCCGAGGTGCTGGATTTTCTGTGGATGGCAATATGCCCCTTGCAAGGTAATATGCCAGTTTTCCAGGACACAGCTGCCAGTCAACTGTGGGTTGAAGTGGTGAGAGTATATTGCACTGCCAAGGCCATCCTATCTATATGAAGAGCAGTGTTTTTTCAGAGAGTGGCATGGAAGTGCCAAAGGCCCAAGCCAAAATGAGATAAAGGAACAATAAAGAGAGGATGACATGGTGGTTTCAGGCACTTCACTCTGTCAGAGAGTGGTTGAAATCACAGAATCACAGAATATGCCAAGTTGGAAGGGACTCACAAGGAGCACCAAGTCCAACTCCTGGTCCGCACAGGTCGATCCCCAAGAGTCACACCATGTGCCTGAGAGTATCACCCAAACGTTTCTTGAATTCTGTCAGGTTTGGTGCTGTGACCACTGCCCTGGGGAGCCTGTTCCAGTGCCCAACCACCCTCTGGATGAAGAACCTTTTCCTAATATCCAATCTAAAACTCCCCTGACAGAATTTCAGGCCATTCCCTCGGGTCCTGTCACTAGTCACCATAGAAATCAGTGCCTGCCCCTCCTCTTCCCTTCACAAGGAAGTTGTAGACTGCAATGAGGTCTCCCCTCAGTCTCCTCTTCTCCAGGCTGAACAGACCAAGTGACCTCAGCCACCCCTCACACGGCTTCCCCTCGAGGCCCTTCACCATTTTCATTGCCCTCCTTTGGACACTCTCTAACAGCTTAATATTTTTCTTATATTGAGGTGCCCAAAACTTCACACAATATTCAAGGTAAGGCCACACCAGTGCAGAGCAGAGTGGGACAATCCTCTCCCTCAGTGGGCTGCCAATGCTTTGCCTGATGCCCCCCCGGACACGGTTGGCCCCCCTGGCTGCCAGGGCACTGATGACTCATCTTCAACTTGCCGTCGACCATGACCCCCAGGTCCCTTTCCGTGTCACTGCTTTCCAGCATCTCATTCCCCAGTCTTTATGTACATCCAGGGTTGCCCCATCCCAGGTGCAGAATCCTGCACTTTCCCTTGTTGAACTTCATATGGTTGGTGATTGCCCAGTCCTCTCATTTGTCGAGGTCTCTCTGCAGGACCTCCCTGCCTTCGAGAGAGTCAACAGCTCCTCCCAGTTTTATATCATCTGCAAACTTGCTTAGTATCCCTTCCAGTCCTGCATACAAGTCTTATGAAAATGTTGAAGAGCACAGGGCCTAAGACGGAGCCCTGTGGAACTCCACTAGTGACAGGTCACCAGTCTGATATTACCCCATTCACTATTACCCTCTGTGCTCCACCCGTGAGCCAATTGCTCATCCATCACATGATGTGTTTATCCAGCTGTGTGCTGGAGATTTTGTCTAGAACAGACAGTAACAGACAGTATCAAAAGCTTTACTGAAATCCGAAAAGATTACCTCAGGTGGCTTCCCTTGATCAATTAGGTGGTTTACCTTGCCATAAAAGGAAATCAGGTTGGATAAGCAGGACTTTCCTCTCATGGAGCCGTGCTGCCTGTGACCAATGAGTGTGTTTTTCAGGTGTTTTTCAATACCTTCCGGAATAATCTTCTCCATAACTTTACCAGGCACTGAAGTGAGACTGACAGGCCTATAGTTTCTGGAGTCCTCTTTCTTGCCCTTCTTGAAAACTTGGGCAACGTTTGCCAGCTTCCAGTCAGCTGGGACCTCTCTGGACTCTCAAGATCACTCAAAAATCATCAAGAGAGGAAATGCTGTAGGTACCCTGAGCAGCCTGTGAAGAACACGTGTCCAGCATTTGAAGCAAAAGTCACAGTATTCATGTGCTCATACATATATGTTTATGGGAGAAAACTGTCTCATGTACTGATATGCTATAGTAACAGAGCCCAGATTCACAGATTACACTTGCTTGAGAAAAATTTTAGTCCAAGTACATGCTGTGACTGATTATGGGATACTAAGTATCAAAAAAATATTTCAGTAGTTACGATATTCACACCTTAGTCATGTTTACAGTTCCTGTTGGTCACTACTTTCTCTGCCAACCCAAGTTATGTATCCTTTTATGTACTTACATAACTTTTTATATAACTCTTTAAAGTTGTGTTTTAAAAACCTTCCCAGTAATATAAATTCTTAAGTTGGACAGACATGAACTATATTCCCAGGACGCTTAACACTCATGCTAATGTTATGCTTTTAACATAAGTGCTACAAAGATCTCTGTGCTAATTGCAGAATGTTAGCCACGAACACACTAAAAGTCAGCAGTAAAAAGATTAATAAAATCTAAGCACTTCCAATGTGGTCAACAAGTGAGGTACTGCAGTAGTACTGCATAAAGTCATGTCTTGAGCTTTATCCCTTTTGTGACTTACCTGCATGTAGCAGCACTGCTACATGTGATTTATACCCACAGTGTTGATTTTAAGTAACTGAGCTCCCAGTCAATAAGCCATCTAAATTTGGTTATCAAGTTCTTTCTTTAAAAAAAAAAAAAAGGGCAACTTACTGTTTGAGTTATCTGGGATGTGGGGAAGCAACAGGGAGAATGCAAGATACAGAATGTGATAAAGACAGAAAATATATTACTAAACAAGTTTCACAGCTAGAACCACATTGCCACTCTGTGTCATAAGCCTAATCAAGATACCTGATGAAATATCACTGCAAGTTGTAGAGGTTATAAGATTCAGGATGTTTTTTTAATGCTGATAAATTTCTATTTGTGTTGATGTCCTCCCCCCTTTTTCAATAGCATTTGCAACTACAATTTAAGAAATTATGTTTACGGTTGACTTATTTATAGACTCTGTACTTTAATTGGATAATGGTATGCCTGACTAGTTAGCTATGTATTTAGACCTTTTATTTTAAAGAAAAATTCTTTAGCTGCTGACCAACTAACAGCAGGTTCTTCACGTAAATACTGTGATTAACTGATTTACAATTTACAAAACCGAGGATTACAAAGCATTTTCAGAAATACTCATTTCAATAAAGGAAAATCCATCCACTTTTACTCAAACATATTCAACAATCTATTTTTTATTATTCAGTCAACTCTGCTAATACACCAGAATACTAAACTGCAAGAAAATGTTACATTCGCTGCCTTTAAACCAGATGATTTCTACAGAAAATCATTGTCTTGGTCTGTTCTCCTTTCAGAAATAATTTCCAAAATAACTAACTAATAAATGTGGAATAAAATATTGTTAACAATTGTATTTGTCATTTAATTAGGAGTGAGTAGCTAAATATAAGTATCTATGATAAAATCCCAACACTATCTAGCTTAATAGCTAAAAAATATTATATTGCTTATTAATATCAACAGACTGGATTTTTTCCCATCTAATATTGTGTATATAGGTAAAGAATGTAAAGAAGAGTTATTTTCTTCTCTATGGTTGGTAAAGAAAAAAAGTAACATCCTGAGGTCAACTGATGAGACTGGGATGAGAACTGCTTTCTGGAGATGCTTGTCTCTTTTCATTCCTTATTGAAGAAGCCTATGACAAATATATTCCAAGTGTAGGTACCTTGGTTAACCTAAAGTTAGGATCATCTGAAATTCTCTTATATAAAGTAGCACACTTTTGCTTAATGAACCAGACTAGACAGTCTAACCCAAGAGGCCTCCGTGTTTGGAGAAATGTGATTCTGAATAAACCTCTACGAAAATAAATAAGCCAGTAAAGGTCAGCTTTCATCTAAAATTCTTAATTTCTTACTTTAGTAGGACTGCTGAGATATTTTTTCCTTTGATGCAAAATACACACTAAAACTAGCATAAAGAGTATAAAACAAGTAAGAGAAACAGGAATACATTTTTTCCCCATTTCAGAAAAAATAGGTAAGAAATCTTTCAATTTGTGTAACTAATGTCTAGCTCAGAAATTAAACTTTGGTGCAAAGTTTTAGTCTCTTGAGTAAATGGTTGAAACTATTCTTGAACATATATAATATTATCAGACTGACGAAAAACTTTGTAACTACCCTTAAGTCCCACTACATCGTGAAGTAGGGTGACTGATAAAATGCAGAGATTAAACTATGTGATGAAACACATTGGCCCCTTGCAATATGGCCATTCTAGTGTAGGCTGTTACCTCCAACTACAGCTCCCTTTTGAACCTCATGAACTAGAGGTTGAAATTATACAGTCTACCATCTCCACACCTTCCTGAGGCAAATGAGGTTTATCTCACAGTAGATTAATTTACACCTTTCTCACTACACCAGAGTAAAATTTATGGAAAAATTCAAAGTCAATTCCCTCATTAGCTGAACCACATGCTTTGAGATGAGACCCATTAAAATATTCAAGAACATCCCAAAAATGGCTGTTCATATTTACTGAGGATATAACTCTCTTGCCAGGTTCACTTCATACTCTGTAACAAACAAGAAAACCCAGCAATCTATCATTTCTTGAAAAAAAACAACCAAAAACCCAAACAAAACAAAACACAAAAAAACCAAAAACCAACCAACCAAACAAAAAAAACACCTAAAGAAAATTATGGTCCCAGGGTAAAAAACAATCACTCTCCTCAAAGTGAAAAATATTCATAGGCAAATCTACCTGGCTAAATGGAGCATAAGCATTTGGGGAATTAAAAATACCAAGGCAGAACTATATTGATATTCAAGTAACACATTCATCTGCACAATTTTTAGTTTTTTTTACGGGGGACATATGCTTTAAATAATCTGACATTTAGAAAAAAAATGCCTGTACTAATAGTTCAAATTACACCTGTTTTCAGATACTACCAGCAGCAAACACTACCATTTTATTGACAACAGCAGTTCTTGGATGCTTTTTGGCTGATACATACGAAAGCCTTTCTGATCCACTTCTTTCACAGTAAAGGAACAAGGAATAGAAATTTTCACTTTTTTTCCACCCTTATTGCCTTTTGACCACCCTTTGTATCTCATGCCAAAAAATCAGGAAATACCTTTGACAGCAATCAGAACAAAATTAGTTCTGTACTGGGGTATAGGTTCCTGTCTTGAGAAAAGAGTAAGTCCATAGTACTAATGCTGAAAAAAAATTCTATAATCAGACATTTCTCGTCTCAGAAGGTATTAACCAACAGCTGTTTCTTACATATTACATTTGTAGTTATGTTGTAATATTGCTAGTTTAGAAGTTCTTTTCCCTAATGATTGCTAAGAAAATCAAACTGCAATTCTGTTACAAGTATGCATAGCAGCTGAACTCTATAAACTAGAGACTTCCTCTTCTCTTTTGTCATATCACATGTTCTTTAATTTACAAGATCTCCTTATTTCATTAATGAATAACCTGGACCTGAAGCAACAGATT
The DNA here is from genome assembly GCF_003984885.1 of Neopelma chrysocephalum. Lineage (NCBI taxonomy): Eukaryota > Metazoa > Chordata > Aves > Passeriformes > Pipridae > Neopelma > Neopelma chrysocephalum. The sequence goes on along the minus strand of NW_020897694.1, from coordinate 24,012,647 downwards.
AAAGAGGACATTTTCCATTTCAATTCAGCAGCAGTCCCACTTTTCAAGTCTGACTTCAGGAAAATGAATTATGAAGCACCACATTTTACATATAAAGAAATTAAGGTTGATTCTATCTTTTTTAAATCTTTATCCATCATCTGCAAAATTAGCAAAATCATTGAGATATTGAATAATTGGATGGATAGGGGTAATAAAGAATAAACTAAAATTCTGAATTTAATCAGGTTTTGTTTGGGGTTTTTTTGTAAGAAATAACTAAAATAGATCTATATGTGAGGCAAAACTAGCCTTCTGGGCTCCTAAGAAGTATATGAACACTATTCTTGACTTCTCTAATGAAATGATAAGCATGATAAATAAATAAAGTCATTTAAAAACATGAAGTAAAAGTTCATTAAAAAAAAGAAAAGTTCACATGCAAAATGCACAGGTGTGTTTTCTGCAGTTGAGCAAAAAGGAAAGGAAAGAACATAAAGACTTCCATGATAAATGGAAGAACACCTTAGGCAAGAACACCTTAGGTAATTTTCATCTTTGGGTGTAGAGGAAGTTTCATTAAATTCATGGGATGTCCACATTAACAGGCAGTTTTACCTTGGACTAGTTATGGGCTGGTCCATGCATTGAATGGCTACTAGTGGTTCTCTCTTTCCCTCTCCTTTGCTGGAGAGAGACTGGCTGCTCCAGAACATGATTTAACCTGTATAAGATGTGATTTCCCCCTGGAGATGCCTAATTTTCTGCAGAGACTGTAGAAACAGCATCAGGTCATTCTATTTTGAATTTACGTCATACAAGTGCCTATCCTAGGTGATATAAATTTCTTGCTATTAAATATCACTCTTGATCTTAGCTTCCAAGAACATCTCTCCTCTATTTTTTCCACATCAAGCTTCATGCTTCTTAGCAACTTCTCAACTCATATAATATTCTCTGCATTATAAGCCCATAACTTTTCTTGCTTATAAATACATTTATAAGCATTTTCATCTGCCAAAACTTCCATTTTTCTCAACCCCTGTCCATTTCCCACTTTCGCATTAAACATAGCATTATATTTGAGTATCTTAGAGCATTTAGGAAACATTTTACTTCTGAGGCTTTTTGGATGATGGTGCAAATACATTTAGTTAAAAAGACAATAGTGAAAAATGGTTCCATTAGAATGCATTTGTTTATTCTCACTGTTTTTAAAGGATGTCAACTTGACAGCATAAAATACTTTAGTCCTTAGTCACTGATAAAAATGAGCAAGAAAATGTGACTCTTAGCAATGCTTCAGCTTTGACCCCAAAAGGCAAAAATAAAGCTACAAAAGCTAAATCTACACGGTATGGAAAACCTAAAGTAATTTTCTGTACTTGTTGACTGAATGTTTTCCTCTGTATTAAGATTGCCTCCAAAGATACTGGACCAAATAGTGATTTCTGTGATCTATGTATAAATATATCAACATTTCATGATATACACATAAATATCTGTCGACGGAAAGGAATGCACTCCGATAGCAGGCAAAGGCACAGGGCTTCTTTATTGCTCTCAAATGTTTCTTTTTATACTTTTTGTATACTATCGTGCTACAACATAATTGGTCAAAAGTCTCCAGCATGAGACACGGCACATACCCTCATTGGAGACACAGAAGACACTGCACTCACTGTCACTGGTGACCTGAGGACACTGTGCACACTGTCATTGGCGACATCACACACACACCTTGATTGGTGACCCCCAGTCTCGGCTGTACCACGCTTGCTCCCTCCGGCATTGCAGCAAACACTTCCTTAAAGTTGTTTACATTCTTCTGCAACTTCAGAGCAGCAACTGCTCGAATTCAAGGCCTACCATCCAGTCTTTTCCCACAAATATCCAACAGATGTAACAACACATGGCCATTACAAGCTCAAACAGTATCATTTGTATGCTATTACCTCCAGTTAGATTGTGTGTCCATAGGCTTATATACACTCTAGTCCTCTATTTCTATTAGTATTCTGAAATATACTTGAATAACCTGAGGTTAGTGAACTTCAACAACTATAAAACTGTGCAAAGGAAGATTGCCCAGTGCATCTCTCCTATAACACAATAAGTTCTCCCACTGCTTTAGTTGCCAACATGGCATTATGTGAATCTGTGTGTGTGTGTGTGTGTGAACATGTGCATGAATGTGAAGACAGAACAAGAGAAAAACGTGTTGAAATGGATTATCACTTGATTAAGCAGTAAGCTCATTCAGTCTATAGAAATCTAATCTTTCCTTGAGAGGCACTTACTCCTCCCAAGGACCAATACGCAGTCACCAGGAAAAGAATTTTGACTATAAAAAAGAAAAATAATTCAATACATTTAGTTAACACATTTCTTCCACTGACAGTCTCTTCTACACCATATCTTAGATAGCAACAAGAATAACTTACTGCTTTACACACCCCACCGCACAGGTTCTACCTCACAATATCAGCACTATTAATACAATATATTTGTCAAGTCTTATTAAAATTGAGGGGGTTTTTTGTTTGTTTGTTTGTTTGTTTGTTTTTTGTTTGTTTTTCTTTTTAATTTTTTTTTTGTGTGTGTGTGTGTATAGAATGATAGAATCATAGAATTGTTTGGGTAGGAAAAGACCCAAAGGATCACTGAGTCCAACCATTAATCTAACACTGCCAAGTCCACCAGTAAAGCATGTCCCTGACTGCCAAATCTATACATTTTGACTCAAACACTTCCATGGGCAGACTGTCCCAATGCTTGACAACCCCTTCTATTAAGAATTTTTCCTAATATCCAATCTAAACTTTCCCTAGTGCAAAGTGAGGATTTTCCTCTCATCCTATTGCTTGCTACTTGGAAGAAGAGACTGATCCCCACCTCACTACAATCTGCTGTCAGGTAATTTTAGAGCGTGATACAGTCTTCCCCTCCTTCTCTCCAGGCTAAACACCTGCAGCTCTCTCAGCTGCTCCTCATAAGACTTGTGCTCCAGATACTTCACCAGATTCATTGCCCTTCTCTGGACTCACTCAGCACCTCAATATCTTTCTTGTAGTGAGGGGCCCAAAACACAGGATTGGAGGTGTGGCCTCAGTACTGTTAAGTACAGGGAAACAATCACTGCCCTGGTCCTGCTGGCCACACTATTTCTGACACAAGTCAGGATGTCACTGGCTTTCTCGACCACCTGGGCACACTGCCAGCCCATATTCAGTTTGCTGTCCACTAGTCTTGGCTTATAAACCTTCCCAGTGTATTTATATTTCCTAAGGGAATGCTCTCGTAACACTGAATCTCTCCAGATGGGATGATAAAAGAGAAAGGTCCAAAACTTTAGAAAGATCAGTTTCTAGCTGGGCTTTCTCTTCCAACACTTTTTTTACATTGTGTTTTGTGTTATCACTCTATAACTATTGTTCAAAAAACGGCTTACAGGACATATTTACCCATAGAGAAAAAAGTTTTTTAGAAATAAATTACTGACGAGTAAAAAGCAGATGATGGATCCCAATTCATTTGCATAGATAGACCCTTTCCAGTGCTCTATAGATGCATTATGACTGCACTAATTCCTAGATGGCAACCAAATCCTGGCAGCCAGTTGACTCACTAGAGTGAGCAAGAATGGGCTAAGTCACTTGGAGAAGTGAATTTTGTTCATGTTCTTCATGTATGTAATTTCTTCTGCTTCTCTGTTTGTAATTAATTGCCGAGGGCACAGGAATTGCCCTTAGGGACCGCGAGCACCGTGCTTCCCCAGTTTGGAGCATATCTCTGGCAGGTAAGGTTATACACTTCAGAAGTGTATTAAACTTTTACAGTGTGTTAAAGAAAATCACTTGTGAAATTTGACTGATGATGATTTTTTGAATTATACTACATAAACTGATAGTCTGTAAACATTTTAGCTATGTTTACTCGTAGTGCTGTTCGTATGCCTTTAAATGGTAATTTCTTGACTGACAATCTGTTATTCCACCCAAATTTCCTCAGCAATAAGTTTCCATCATTAAGTTCTTCAATCTCCCTGTAAAGACCTCTGCCTTAAAAACTTTGTTTTCTACCTGATTTTATATAAATCTGAACAATCAGACCCTAATCAAGTTCAGATTGAATCAATGGCTAAGTTACTTTTTACTGATTCAGTGAAAAGGAGTGAAAGTAGGAGAAGGGAGCGAGAGGCACAGACTGAATTTTAAATAGAGAATAGACATTTACATATAAAAATATGCACTGTAGTGATATATGTACATTCACAGTGCTTCAGTACTTGTCTAAGTCTAGACGACATTTCTCTCAGAAGCAGTTTTGGGGAATCAGACTGAAAATGAGGTATGGCCATAGGATACTTTCTTAGGAGTCAGGAGGCTAGGAGGCTGGGGGTGCATGGGAGGTTGGGAGAAGTCACAGCTCAGACAGGTAACTCCAATTGACCAAAGGGATATTCACAGAATCACAGAATATACTGAGTTGGAAGGGACCCACAAGGATCATCTAGTCCAAATCTTAACCCTTTACAGGACCATCCCCAAGAATCATAATATGTGCCTGAGAGTATCACCCAAACGTTTCTTGAATTCTGTCAGGTTTGGTGCTGTGACTACTGCCCTGGGGAGCCTGTTCCAGTGCCCAACCACCCTCTGGATGAAGAACCTTTTCCTAATATCCAATCTAAAACTCCCCTGACACAACTTCAGGCCATTCCCTCGGGTCCTATCACTGGTCACCACAGAGAAGAGATCAGTGCCTGCCCCTCTTCTTCCCTTCACAAGGAAGTTGTAGACTGCAATGAGGTCTCCCCTCAGTCTCCTCTTCTCCAGGCTGAACAGACCAAGTGACCTCAGCCACCCCTCACATGGCTTCCCCTCAAGGCCCTTCATCATCTTCATTGCCCTCCTTTGGACACTCTCTAACAGCTTAATATCTTTCTTATATTGTAGTGCCCCAAACTGCACACAATATTCAAAGTGAGGCCACACCAGTGCAGAGCAGAGAGGGACAATCTCCTCCCTCAACTGACTGGCGATGCTTTGCCTGATGCTTCCAGGACACAGCTGGCCCTCCTGGCTGCCAGGGCATTGCTGACTCCTATTCAACTTGCCATGGACCAGGATCCCCAGGTCCCTTTCTGCACCATATGACATCATGCTCAGTATACAAAGTAGTGGGACATTTGGAGTGATGGTGTTTGTCCTCCCAAGTAACCTTTAGATGTGATGGGGCCCTGGTATCCTGGAGATGGCTGAACACCTGCTTGCCCATGGGAAGCAGTGAATTGTTTTGCTTTGCTTGTGTTCATGGCTTTTACTCTCCCTATTAAACTGTCTTTATTTCAACCCACGAGTTTTCAGGTTTTTACCCTTTCAATTCTCTCCTCAATCCTGCTGGTGTGGAGTGAGTGAGAGGCTGCTGGGGCTTGGTTTCTGGCTCGGTTTTAACCATGAAACAGGGTAAAAATAAGACAGCTGAGCCATATTGGTTTTAACATGTTACTCTCTGTCTCCCTGCCCCTTTCCCTCTTTTTTTTTAATTGTAATAAAATTTATTGTATAAATTACTATTTCACATTATTGACACTTTTTTATATTATACATATGTATTCTTGTAACTATATGAAGGAAAAAGTAAATGCACAGTGGAAAAGACTGGCAGCCAAATTCCTCTGTCGTGTTTGAAAACTCCAGAACACAAATAAATTTGCAAATATTTTTCACCCAAAATTTAACTCTGATTTAAGTGAAAACCTGAATTATATTAATCTCCACTTGGTATATTCTATCATAGTTTTGAATGCTGAATGCTATATACAATAAAAATGTTGTATTGAATTGAGAGATTTCTTTAACCATGTACTTATGACCAGAAAATATTCTGAGGGCTCCCAAAAAAACTTCAGTTTTGAGGATCAGTGCGGAAGTTTCTGACAGCAGTTTGTCCTATGGTTCGGTTTCTATATGTTGTCATTGAAAAGCAGATGTGCACTGTTCCTTACAAGCAGATGCGTTATGATGAAAGATACACAGGTGCTTATTTTTCTGACAAAACTACATCTTACTCATGTGGGATATGTTGCCAGGAGCTCTCTGAACATCTTTTGGTTCTGCCTTCCTATGCTCTATGTGGTAGCAGTTTACTCTCTTGAAGTTTACCTTAAAATCTCCAGGACTAAAGGCATCAGTGTGCCCTAAGCTGTCTCTCTGTGGGATTTCATGCTAACTGTTAAAATAGCCATACCTTATTCAAAGAAAATGTCAGTGTAAATTCAAAACTAACACTCAGACTGAAAGAGAACTGATTTCTTTTTTCATTCATGCTATCCTTTCCACAAGAGTGCATAAAATTAAGTAATTTTTTCAAATAAACAATGGATTGACTGGCAGTCTAATACTAATATAATCAGGTAAAACAACAACAAAATAATAGATATAGCCTGAAGAAATGAGACAAATAAATACTTCTAGTGGTTCCCTCATCAACTAGGAAATAGACAAGTATAAAAGGTATTGTGGCCAGATCTGAAAAGAACATAGTCCTCTGACAGGAAAAAATTGCAAACATGGCAAGAGCTTACCAGTTTTGGGTGTGGGATACAGAAGGAGGAGTTTGTTTAAGGCATAGTGAAAGGGAGGAGTTAGGCACCACATATTTACAGGTGAGAATTAAGTCAGACTTGCTCCAATCTGATTCCCATAGAAGAAGACCATAGACCTAAAAGAAGATGGTAGTTGAGCTGAGCAGCTTTTTCCCATATGTTTCTATGGCTCCTAGGCTTGAGCTGGTTTGAGTTAATGCAGCTTAGATGCCACAGATCAAAGGAGGTCAATTATTGCATTCCCCAGGAAGAGAAGACAAAGATCTGAGATCCATACGCATTCACTAGTTTTGGGACATATCTGAAAAACAGGTTCATAACAGCTGACGCAGTGTTCCATAACATCAATGTAGAGTGGTGACACTGTTGAGCCAGCAAATTGCTAAGAACACAGTTTGTAATTTCTCTCTTTCTTATACCTAAACACTGAAGGCTACTTTTGTGAAATTCAGATGGTATCTTTGGTGACTCAGGCTTCCCTTACCAACTAGATGCATAAAACCTCCATTTGAAATAGAACAATTAGATCAGTGCCTTCTCTGTGTAGAAAACTGCTGACGTTTGCATAACAACTCAGTATACAGAGCACTTACTCAGGAAATGCGAGTTAGAGTGTACTAGCCCTGCTTAACTTTATCAGCTTGCCAGATATTGCCTTATACACATTAGCTTTTGAATCTATAGATGATGCAAACATATGAACATCAGTGAAAGAATTATGACATTAAAACCACAATAGGCAAGTGTAGATGCAATTCTGTTTTTTGGTGATACTGAAGATCATGTAAGCAGGGATTAAGTGGACAGTCTGTACATGGTTCCTGAAGAAATCCAGTAATTTTTCCCCTGGTATGTTCATACAAAACTGCTAAATCTTCAGGAATTGAAGACCAGAAGTCAGACTCGCACAGTATTGGGATAAACCTGAACATCAAAACATCTCTGGCAGTTTTAAATGAAAAACAATTTTCAAGATTGTGGAAGTTGTTTGTGGGCTAAAACTGCACTGCGGTGTTGGGGGAAGGCAAAATCTTGTACACCAGTGGCTGATAGATGGCAAACAATTAGGAAGGACAAGCAGGCATGTCTTGCATTAAAATCCTCCCTCTGTATTTTTAGTTTCTGCTCTTGGCCACATAAAGGTGACAGGTGTATAGCTGAGGTCAGCTAAATCCTCCTGTCTTATTCAAAGCTCTACTTTTTCCAGTTTTGTCTGGTACATTTAAATTTTACCTAAGAATTGAATTGTTCCTAAGGGCTTAAAAGATAAAAGGAGAAGGAGGAAAAGAGAAGAAGCAAAAGCAATGATAGTCTAAAACATGTGGACTGAACAAAAGTAACATTCCATATTCAAAAAGGATTATGGAAAAAACTCAGCAAGCTTGTGTCATAAAAATAACTTCCATAAAAACAGACGCTGGATGCTGTGGGTAAGTTTAAATTTTTACAGATGACCAGAAGAATTTTCCTGACAATGAAATGCTTAATTTTGTATTCTTTTCTTTTTGTTTGAGATTTATTTTGAGATGCAAGACCTAAACAGATAATGAAGCCAATTGTCACTGACCCCTGAATAACTGAGAATTGAACTTAGATCCACATTGTTGATTTCAGACTTCATTATTTGAAAATCTCAAAGAAATTTAACTTTTTCAATGTGTTGCTGATGTCTTTGTTGATTGTAACCCTTAAGCAGATATGCATTAAATTCCAGTTAGTATTCCTGATATGTTTTAGGTAAATCAGATACTTCCTTGACTAATGTTTTCTGTAGAAACCTAAAGGCTGAATAACCTATTAGTTTTTTTTTGCTTCTGGCTCACCTGAGAAATAAAATGAATTGCTTTTCTCAAATCATGATTGGAAAACAATGCTTCCATAGGCTGCCTTCAAAACAGGATTAAGACTATCTGTAAAAAGAGTAATTCTAAAATGTTGGCAAGTTGCAAGATGATATAGATCTCCTCACATTGCTTAACCTTCAGACTTTTTAATCTCCTTCCTATTTCCATTTGATTCTTCTGAATTTTCTTTCACTCTCCTGTGTTAAAACAGCAAAAATGTAAAATCTGCAGTAACATTAATTACAGAATTTCGAAATCTAGCAGAGTCAGCAAGCTCCTAGGTGAGCTTTGCTTCTTTACTATTATTTTTATCATGAATTGGCTGTGTATCATGCATTGGCATACATCCTTTTTTCCTAAGAATACCTCTTAAAATGTTCTAAATTTTCTCTAATACAGCTTCTGCAGGTACTGTACCAACATCTTTTGTAGGCAGTAAATACAACGGGTGTGAGAACTTTAAAGGTTTTTGTAAAATAAGCATTTCAGCAATTCTAAAGAAAACCTCAATTCAATTAATTAATTTTCTGATGTGTCATGGCAGTGTTTAACGGCATTGTTAAACTAAAATACTTACATTATGGTTCTTAATATATAGGTAGAAGTTTCAGGTAAAGCTGAACTAAAGGGTATTTTCTGTGCAATAGGCATTTAAAAAAAACCCCACAAACTGAGCAAAAGCACTGTAATCAGAAGATCTTTGCTTATGAATGATACAAAAAAATCCAAAAACACAGGACTACTTCAGATTTTGAGATGAGAAGTGGCACATAGTAGAAATAAACCAGGCTGGTAGACCTACCTACAGGGATACAGAGCAAGACTGACTGTCTTATTGAGCAGCATGACTCAGTTAAATTTGGGTTATTAAGTTCAATACAAAGGTAGCTCAATGAAATTTAAGGACCTATGAAACAGAGAGGCCAGGCTGGATTATATCTGACAATTCTAATAGGTAGGACATAGACCACAGCTTTTGCAGACTTCCTACCCCCTTTTTCCCTTTGTTGAAGCTGCTGTTTCATTTTAGGCCTTTTCTCTTGAGCTGCTCTTCTGGAACATCTGATGTTTCCAGTGCACACAAAACGGAGAACAGATTAGTGCACCTGCAGTAAGTCTGGGATATCTGGAAGGCATCTGTTTTATTTTTCCATGAAATGTTTGCAATTAACTAGATCAGTTTATGTGCCTTTTCTTTCCAAGAAAGGAGGAAAGATAACCTGCACAGCTAAAGAACCTCAATTCAAAGAATACTTCCCAGAAGTATTATTCCAGTGTGGATACAATTCACTCTTGCATTTGTGCCACAGACACCTCAGAGCTCTGAAACTCCCCTGGCTGGATAATCCCTGGACTCCTCACCTGAGAAACACCAAGGGACAAGAAAAGGAAAAAAGAATGTGGTCCCATTCATGTCATGGTATGATCCAGTTCTTGGAAAGATATATCAACTCAATTAAAACTCAAACAGTGAATGACTGAAAAACCCTTAAAACAATAGACACAGATGCAATGATAAAAGCTATGCTTGAACTGCTGGGCTGTTCGTAAACCAACAATTTGAACTAAGGATTAAATTCTATTGAAAAATATAGTCCTTTTTAGATCTCCTTTCCCTCTCTGGCTTTAACAAGCCAAATCTCTTCAGCCAATGAAATTAAAATATACAAGACACATAGCTCTTTATTTGTCACACCCTGCAAATCACATTTTCCAGCTTCAAAGTACAATTTGTTTTGGCTTTAATTACCTGACTTATCACTATGTCATATTCTCTCCCCCACTGCAATAATTACAGTCTGAATCAATGTGTCATTCAATATTGGCCTTTATTTATGTCTCTCACAAACTGTTGAATGTTTATTTATAAACCATGAAAAGCAGAGTTTGTAAGAATATTGATTCAGCATATTAGAAAAGCAGTGGCCTGGCATTCTGTGAGTAGAAGTAATCACAGGCAATTACTAGAGACTGCTTTTCACTACTTATCTTGGGTTTTACCTTTTAATTGTATTACTGAATTTATTTCAGTTTGCCCATATATCACCAGGTTCCTAATAGGAAGTCTGATATTAACATAATTTAATATTATTCAGGGGATGAATGGTTTTAATTGGTTTAAAAAGAAGGAGATATATAGCCTATGCCACACAATGAGAAAAGTATTGTAACAGCCTCTTTTTATTTTGTAATAAATGATAATTAATATTCAAATGTATTAATGAAATAAGTTCTTAGTGGCTAGATCACAAATCTTTGATGTTTATGCCACTAACAAAATCACTAACTGCTCTTAATGATGCCCCTCAGCTAAGCTTCACTTTACTCATGGTATAAAAATTACTTTCATTGCCAGTAGCGTGAATTTGCAAGTGTGAAAGTCAAAGTCAAACTCTTAACAATTCTTCTTGTCCTTATCCCAGTATACAATGGGAAGAAAGTGCTCAAATAAGACAAAAAAACCCAAACCTCAAAACTGTCAAACTTAGAGAAAAGGAAAACTAGCAAACAATTACCAAAACCCTAGATCACTCTAAACAAAATACTCTGTTGTACCAGTTGCTGTTCCTAGTGAGCCAGATTTAGTACAGGAGAAAATGAATATGTAACTGCCTGCCTGGGATTGAATCAGAGCTCTGAGCAGCAGTGGGGTAATGAACAACTGCCTAAAGGCTGTGCTTTTGAACAGGACTGACCAGTTGTACTTCATTATTTGTGTTTTCCTATTAAACTCACATGTTCTCGTGAATTTACCCAGGTTGACACATGAAATTGGCAAAAGTCAGACTTGAGAAGTTATGCTCATGGAACATAAAAAATGTGCTTTTTTTGTTTTCTCCTGTTTTCTGTATATTTTAATTAAAAGAAATGGAAAGAAAATGTTTCCAGGAAATATTTCCTTTGATTGGAATGCCAACCTGATGGGATAACACCCATGTTAGAGAACCAGCACTGCCCTTACCAACTAGTACAATATTTTTGAAAATTTTGCACCCTGTTAGATATTTAGATTATCTTTTGAAATACCCTTAGCTTCAGTCTTAATCTTTTGTTGGGAACTAATTCTATTTTAAACAGGCCATGTCCAGAACACTTCCTTATTTAATGAAAAAAAAATTCCCAGTACAATTAGCCTTAAAATTGTTGTAACTCAGCTATTAATATATTGTATTTCAGGAATCATATATTCTGGAAAATCACACATACCCTTCAATTTAAAAATTTTAATTCCTTTATTCTCCCCACGTGATTTTTTGCTTTGAACTCAGTGACAGTTCAAAGAGTGTATTATGATTACTGAGAATGCTTTGTTTAGAGTCAGAAAGAATAACTTAGCATTACTTTCTTACAAAGTATCCAGAGCTCAGACACAATAAAAGATCAACATGAAAAGTATGCATACATCTTTTCTATCACATTATCGGTAATCACAGAGAGCAGCAACTTCAGAAATTTTTTCAGTAGTTTCTCTAGTTTAACATTAAATACTAAATCACAGCAGGCTTGGTAGTTTTTTTTTTACTTATTTCTTTTATCCAGAAAAAAAAATTAAGAAAAATTGAATTAATTAAAAACCAGTAACATTTTAATATGTTATATTTTTACAGAGAAAAAGGAAAGGATAGCACACTTCCTTTTTTCCCCCCCACCAAATGGTAACAAGGAAGAAAAGCTGGGTTTTTAGAATCTGACAAAATACTGGGAAAATAGCTGGTAGAAAATTTTACCAATTATTTCTGAGCCTGTAGTTCAAAAAGTCCGTAAACATCTCCTACCTACAGCTTAAGAAAGTATGCTAATTGAGAAGCTCTGCTCCTGCACTGACCTTTAAACTACTAGGCATTAAGGCAAAATCAACTAAACAGACCTTTAATGTACCCAAAAAGGCAGTTCTGATGTTGGATATTGAATACTATATATTGAAGCTGCATCAGGGCAAGTTCAGATTGGACATTACAGAAAGGTTCTTCACCGAGAGGGTGCTCGGTCACTGGAAGAGTCTCTCTAGGGAAGAGGTCATGGAATGAAGCCTGCCAGAGTTCAAGTAATGTCTGGATGATGCTTTCAGTCATATGGTTTAGTTTAGGCAGTCCTGTGAGCGGCAGGGAGTTGAACTCAATGATTTTTAAGTGTCCCTTCCTACTTGACACATTCTAGGATTCTTCTATATTAATGAATAAATAGGCTTAATTTAAGAATTAAATTTTTCACTTTAAGAAATACTATAATTACTTTTTTGGTTATATGTATATGCAGCTTTCTAAAGCATATATAGAATTTAGACGTGATCTATTCAAGCCAGTGGAAATATACTACTTTGAGTGGAGATTTAAGCAGCACAGTAACATAGCATTGACAAATTTTTAATGCATGAGAATGAGAAATAAAAACTTTTTTAAATCTCTGAAAATTGAGAACTGTAATTGGACTTAGAGATTATGAAAATACTGTTCAACTAAAATGGCATAATAAAACTTCAAATAGATGGAAGCAACTATGTCTGCTTACAATTGAAATACAATAGAAAAACATTACAAAAATAAGATGTCTTAACCACAATCCCTCCTCACGAGGGAAATGACAAGGAAATTACAAAATTCCAAAATAATACAGCAAGAGGAAAATGTTTGCAACACATGTTGCCTACTTTTAGTGTGCTTGAGTGCATACTTAATTTGAAAAAGAGGGGAGTGTAGCTCTTTGCAAGGAATACACTGACTGCATTGTTTTCAGACATTATAACCTCTCTGAAGACAAATCTTTAAAAAGGATGTGCCTCTGACATTAGAGAGGGAAAAATCCTTCTGCATGTGTGACCCACCAACTATTCTACAGAAATGGTCCAGAAGACAATGAGAAAGTAAATTAAAGGCCCGAAGGATATGTTGTTACCAACTTTCTCATTAGTGAATCTCTTCCTCATGGTGTTTAAGGTGTAGGCTCAACATTTCTCTGTATCAGTGGCAGTTCAGTGAGATAATGGGTCCACAAATAGAAAGGAAAAATCTTTTAAGCTTGTGATGTTGCAGCTAGAAGATCCCCCTCTGTTCCCAACCAGTGCTGACAATGGACAAAGGCTTCTGCAAAAGAACTGCAACAGTTCCACTTTTCATTTTCTCTTTTATTCATTTCTCGACTCACCCAGATGTGGCATCCTTATCACAGAATCTCTCAATATTAGAGTACAATGAGAATGAAATCCATGCTAATCTGGATGACTTCCAAAACAGCAACAAAAGATGTTTACCTGCCTTATTTTTGGTTGCAAAGTTATGTGCTAACTCCAAGAAACGGTTGTAGTCTTTTAAAATTAAAGAAAAGGATTTGTCATTTTCTATAGTAGATAAACCAGCATGAAAATCACAGTTATAATATGAACAGAAAAGCTTCATTCTCAGAATAACCACAGCCTTTTCACAGGATAATTATTAATCTTGAACATTTGGTACCACTTATGGTTCTTCATATCTGCCTCACCAGGCTGCATGTAACACAAAGTCCCAAACCCAGCAATTGTTTATCATCTGCTCTGGGAATGAATACAGACACTAAGATTTTAATACAAAAATTAGTCTTGCAATCAAAGCATATTCTATATTTAATAAAAAATATTAATTTTATTAATCTTTTAATAGGATCACAGGATAATGATCCTAAAGAAACATGATTAGCAGGTCAAGAGAGGTGATTCTGCCCCGTACTCTGCTCTCATGAGACCCCATCTGGATTACTTCATCCAGCTCTGGAATCCTCAGCATAGGAAAGATGTAGACCTGTTGTACTGAGTCCAGAGGAGGGCCACAAAGATGGTCAGAGGGCTGGAGTACCTCTCCTATGTGACAGGCTCAGAGATTTGGGGTCGTTCAGCCTGGAGAAGAGGAGCTCCAGGTAGACTTTATTAGCAGCCTTCCAGTACTTAAAGGCGACTTATAAGAAAGATAGGGATGGGATTTTTAGAAGGGCTTGCTATGATAGGACAAGGGGAAATGCTTCAATTCACGCCCATCATATCACACCATGCCCCACTGTGAAGAACTTTGCTGCATTTCTTTAATGACCTCCCTACCAGCACCAGGAGCTACTGCTAAGTGCTCTTGCAGCACCCTCTTCTCCAGGATGAATAAGCCCCAGTCCCACAGCCTCTCCTCACAGGACAAATACTCCAATCCAGATCATGCTGGCTGCCTTCACTGAACTCAATTCAGTTTGTCAATGTCTTTCTTGTACAGGAAGGGCCAAAAACTGAACACAGTATTCTAGATGCAGTCTAATAGAGTATCACTATGTGTATCCTGCACCAAACCACTGAGTCCTTTTAAAGATTATTTCAAGTCTTGCTTTCATGTTAAAAGAAAAAACCAGAAGCGTTATTGAGCTATTGTTATCATCTTCAAGTGACACTACTAAAAGCCTACTTTATGATTGTAGAGCTAGTAGTTCTCATTATAGGATCATAGGATCACTTAGTGATCTTGTTATAAATCCTGTTCTTGAAAGAGCTTATGTACCCAAAACCCAGAAGCCGAGATGAAAACATTGCCTGGATGTGTGAGAGTAGACACCCTCACATTCTGTACAGTCATGTACATACACAGGGAAAGTGACATCTCAGCAGACAATTCAGACCTTAATCTGTGAGGGATTCTCAAATTATACATATAATACATGAATTACATAGCTTACTCGCTACAGTCTGATGCAGTTAATGCAGCAAGGCTTAATGCCTGCTGACAACAGTGACATCAGAGTTCAGCACTTTCACTTAAAAGTGACCCATGGGGACATCATCGCTCTTCAGAGGAAATCTGGGGCTGTAGATATATGCATTCTGAACCCTTGGAGGCTAAAAAGCTGTATCTGCCCCCAGCCAGACCAGGCAGTCTGAGATTTCCTGCCAAGGTTCTGCCACTGTTCAGAAAGGACAGCAAGACCTGGCAGTGTCAGAAAACAAATGAAGGCAACACCATAGCCCAGGAAGGCACTCGGGAGGAAAAGACTTTGGTTCTAGCTGACTAACCAGGATCACATATTTTGCTCACCAAATTTTAAGTGCAAAATGAACTTTTTCTCCAATGCAGTTTCTGAGGCATAAAATCAGGCTCTGCCTTCATGACATGGAGCCCTTCTCTGGTTCCATGGCTTCTCAATTTGTAATTGCAAAATATCACATAATACAGGTTAAGAAAAGTATAGAAGGCTCATCTTCTTGAGTGCTTGAATTGAAGTCTACTGTACAATATATTGGCTCTACCTTACTTTTTGGCTGTGATTTAAATGAAGCAGATGAGACAGTCTGCTTGAGGTAAAGTATTGGATGGGCCAACCACCAAAACCATTAATGCACTTATTGTTCAAAAGTGAGTATTTGAGCATTTCACAGTGGATCTCACTAGATCATTTCAGAATTCAAGGTCAAAATACACTATGAGGACTGTGAAATGGCAAGATCACAGAACAAGTATCCAGTTGGAATAGCATTTAAGTAAAATATAATTTAGTTTGAAATACTGTACAAGAAAAAGTAATTCAGGCACATTTGTGGTACCCAGATGAGTTATTTTTGTGTGTGGTTTTTTTTTTTTTACATAGCTTTAATTATGTGAAGTCCTCAAGGATTATAATTGTCAAAAATATTTGCATAGATAAATAATTGAAACTAAAATAAATGTGAGTCAAACCATCCTTTGGGAAAGCTCAAGCTCCAGAGGTGTCACTATTTGTCTATTTTCTCATCAGAAACATAACTAGACATTTCTAACAAAATCCATCACCCAGCTGCATGATGAATGAATACCGTGAGGGCTGTACTGTCCTAATGAACAGCAGCACAAATTTACTTGAAACATTTAAATTCTGATCATAATCCCCATCTTATATATATGTAGCCAGTTTTGAATTGCAAATGACAATCACTACCATGCTAAAGCATTGATCTGTATCGGTATTTCATTGTGTCCTAAGTACAAAGAAATGCTTTCTGGTCAGTCAGTATTGCCTTAATATTCCCAGAAAGAATGAAAAACAACTGTTGCCTCTATTTATAAACTTGGGATGGGTGTATCAGTGGACATAAAAAACGACCAGACATACCGCCTCATACTGGAAAAAAAAAAAAGCATACAACCAGATTTCAATTGTCTAGCAAGTATAGAACAAATTCAAGCTTAAAAAAACCCCTTGATTTTAGATTACCTTGGATACTCTGTTCGCAACCTCTCTGCCTACTGTGAGCCCCTGAACAAAGGTCCGTGCAGCAATGAACGCTCTAGTCACTTGAACCTTCAGCTTCCTGGGTACATCTCCAAATGGCTTCAGCTGGTCTGTGTACTTGCTTACACACTCCAGGTAGTCCTCGCTGAAGTGGTACTGGGGGTTTATGAGCTGGAACATCCGCTCCAGCAGCCGAGCCCAGAAATCATTCAGCATTTCCTCCAAGTTCACATTGCCTCCTGTGTAGTACCGCTTCAGCTCTGTGAAGAGGTCCTGGAAAACCTCAGAGTTTTGCATGTACAGCATGCCGTATGTCCGGACAAACATGTCATTTAAGGATCTTTCTGCATTCTCCAGAAGTTCTCGGAAAAACTCTGAAGGGAAAAAAAGCAGGTGTTAACAGCTATAACAGTAAGGTATGAAAGGTTTTCTGACTGCATTCCTAATATATCACAGTTTGTCTTAATATATTGTTACCACAGCACTTTACTATTGAGATTCATCATTAGGATAGGAAATTGTTTTATTTACAGGTTGAGGATAATAGAGCATAAACTGAATTCCCCAACAACGTAGAAAGATGTAGAACCAATAACACTGAGCATGAAAAACACGTTTAAAAGAACTTCGGTGAGGGTAGTTACACTTCTTCTTCATGTACTATTTGAATAGGAATCCCTGCCCCTTGCAATATCCTCCATAGCCAGTATACTAAATATTCTAAGCTAAAAGTAAAGTCATTAATACCATGATTTAACTGAAAATGTAATGATTTTAGAAGTTCTGTTTTGATTAAATTTTTTACGATGTAGAAGAAAACCACAGAAATAAATCTGAATATTTATTTGCAAATATTCTTGAAGAGAAGTTGAAAGAGACCTGAGAGGAAATCAGAAGAATCCTTCTTAAAAGTGTTAACATTTAAAAAAATACACAGAGTGTATACAACAGTTCTTTAAACACAGCTGACCAAAATAGGCATAGTGTCTCCTGCTTTTCAGAAGATCCCATCTTCCTATAGGGTCTGTTCTCAACCTCAAGTCACCTTTGGAAAAGAGTTCTATAACTTCTGTGGCCTGTAAATGGGACATTGCAGACAGAAATGTAGAGAGGGCAAAACCTTTGGCAAAATGCGTATATTTAATGCAATTAAATGGTTTGTAGTGATTGCAGGACTCTTCACACACCAACTCTGGGATACTAGATGCTAAATTTGTGGTCATTGCCCATAGACACATCTGTGTGGTGTGTGCTAACTGCAGGGACGTGCTGACTTCTTATAATCTTGGTTAATGATATAATGTGAATACTCATTTAACATACTGCCCTGCTGCAGAATCATTGCATGCTAAAGACAGGATGGAATTTAAGACTACATAAGAAAAAAGTCGCACTAAATTTGAGGTTTTGCAACTGTGATCTGCTAAAAGCAGATCCACCAAACACTGTGTGCCAGTCTACCAGGACTCAGGAAGAAAGGAAACTGTTATTTTTGGCAGAAGTTGTGCTGAGTTGCAGTCTTTGGTCTCTCAGATAACTGGAAAGGGGTTATTATGAAAATGTATACACAGAACATTGAGAACATACTAGCTACATCAAAGCATTTATTATAGGGAAAATACAGTCTAATAAATATATGAATGTCTAAACTGTCGTTAAAACGACAGCTCTTCATAAGGAATAAATTCCATCTGGAAAAGGAGAGGCTTTTGCTAAAGAGTTTATGTAGGAAAAGAACAAAAACAAAACAAAACCAAAATTAAAGAAACAAAAAAACCCCACAATCAAAATTTTGTTGCCAAATAGAATAATTTGACATCTACAACCTACAGTCTTCTGTTTAAGGGAAAAACAAACATAGATGTTTTTCACTTCTAACCCTGATATGGTGGTATCTTTGACACCTGGATCACTCTGATTACTACTTCATACATCCAGCATTTCATCTTCTAGAAATAATGCACACTGTCTGCACTGCTGAATACGTGTAGCTCTCTAGTCACACACAATCTGGAGGGCAAAAAGATGGCAGAGAACCTGGGGCTTAAATTAAAATTTGGTTTAAGTTTGGAGCCGGGACTTCATACCAGTGCAATTGAATGACAACTGGGAAAGACAGTCATGAAAACAGTGAATCCAGTCCCCTTGTGTTCTCTCCCAAAAAGGCTGTGTATGCTGGGATGATGCTATAAGCAATTCACATGATGGCTCTTCGCAATCCCTATCTGTCCTGTGAATCCCACTATTTATCTTAAAAGATCATGCCGTTGAATTAGTCAATCACAGCAAAGCTTAACTGAGTTTGCTGACACTCCTTGTCTGAGATTGTTAGCCCACTCTTTCTTTGTTTAGGGATATTATTTATTAATCTCCCAGTTAGCTTGTTGGAAGCCAACGAAGAGAGATAGACATGTATTCTCTGCTTGTGCAGCATCTAGCACCATGTGGTCCATCCTGGTCACAATCTTTATTTATACTGTGGTACAAACATTATCAGTAACTCTACAAGCTTAAATTTCATGCTATTCCAAATGTGACACCATACATATTAATTCTGTAAGAAAGCTAATGTCTTCTAAATAGTAGTACATTTATTTAATTTTTAGTCTTCTTACAGGTCTCTAGTCTTTGAGAGATACTGCTTAAGGTAAATTATGCCATTGAAAAGTTAGACCCTTTGTCTTCTGTACACTTTGATACAAAAGACAGTTAGTTTAAGAGAGCTATCTGCATCAGTAACCCTATGCAGGATCAGAATAATAAATCAACAACTACAGAATTGGATACCTTTCTAGTTCCAGACAGAAAGAGATCTCCCATGTTGTACTAATTAGAGAAATTCTCAATCAACTCCTATCCAGCAAAATTAATGCTACTGTGAATGACTGCTTGCTTTTTTAAGTCTGCAAATCTTCTATATATCAAGAAAGGAGTCTGCTCTGCAATGCTTATGTACAGAAACTGTCCTGACACAACTAGGTACTTGTTCAGTTATGTCAGGAGAAACTGTATGTGTTTCTGCAAAGGTTGAATTTTTCCACGGTCTTCCAAGTAATGTAAAAATTTTAGGTTCATTGAAAAGATGATTCATCAACTTGCAGGTAGTCTTGGAAAAATAATGTAACATTTCAGCTTAAAGTAAAAGAATGAAGATGAGACATACATTAGTCATATTACTTAATGTGCTCCTGGAAGGCACCCAAGTACTAGGTGGGAGAGGAGAATCTATATAACACAGAGTTGTGCAGTGTTTTAAAGTATATATCTTGTGAAATTTTTTTGCTGCCAAAATAGGATGTCATGAGCAGTGTTAATGCTGGAAATAATTTTTCCTAATTTTAAGTGATGATTCATTTATATGACCTATATATGTCCCGGATATATCTTATATTACAAGCATGTTTTTATTCAGATTTCCTTTTTTAGCCAGAGGGTCTAAGGAAGCCCATTCACTTCTATGAGGTAGCTGGAAAAAATAAGGTCTAAGGCACACTGAGATACTGAAAAGATGGAGAAAAGATTGCTATTTCAAACCATTACATGCTCTATATAGGCTTAAATGGAGAGTGTCCAATCCATGGATCACACTTTAGCTAGTTTTCATTTTTAAACATTATTTGTAAATTTAGGATGCAAGATAGATAGTAACAGTCTCTGGAAACAAAGTGTGAATTGTTTTTAAATGTTTTATCTATGATAAGACAACACAGTTACAAAATGAAAGGACAGAATTGCTGGAGTCTCTTACTGAATGGTCGGTACAACTAAGATTAAAAACAGGGTCTTCTTAGCTGTCACACTATCTTGTCAACTGCAAGGTGACATTTTCACTCTATTTTTACATAGGTAAACTAGTGCTATAATGCAATTCAACCTGGCAGCTAGCCTAATTCCAAAGTGATGACTAGTTGTCACCATGAGTCAAGTTGGACTTATTGGATTGGATCACGACTGCGGATAATATTGCAGCATGACATGATACAATAATTGCCTTCAACAAAATATATGCACAAACATCTAGAGGCAATTTTTAGAGACACAAAATTGTATTATGTTTGAGTGGATATTCTATGAACATTCCCAGTCTGATAAGTCCCCTTGTATTTTCTTTTCCATCTGTAATTTAAGCAAAAGCAACACCTGACTGTAGGACAACACGCAAAGGTAGAAAGTTTGTTGTCTGATTCCCAAACCCAAAAATATATGCATGAGCTTTAAGACTAAAGAGACAAACAGACAATTTTGTTTAATTACCATATATTCTGCATAGCTTTCCTTTTATAGCAGAATAAGACCTGAGACCTGAATGCCATACTATGGTGCATCTGATGCGTTTCACATGCAGTCTTGCTCCTAACTGAGAAAATGTACATGTATCTACACCCTGTGTGGACTTTGGGTTCCTAATTTCATTGCACATTCCTTAAATTCCCAGTCCTGATAATATAGGAATTCATGTAAAGTGACTATGGCTTCTGACAGAGGGGTCCTTTGCGGATTCTTTAGGTACAGATGCTCCCTTCCCTTCCCTTCCCTTCCCTTCCCTTCCCTTCCCTTCCCTTCCCTTCCCTTCCCTTCCCTTCCCTTCCCTTCCTTTCCCTTCCCTGCCCTTCCCTGCCCTGCCCTGCCCTGCCCTGCCCTGCCCTGCCCTGCCCTGCCCTGCCCTTGCTCTGCCCTTCCCCTGCCCTGCCCCTTTTCTTTTTACTTTTTTCTTTTTTACCCTTTTTTCTTTTCTTTTCTTAAAGATATTCCACAATGACATCAATTAGTGAAAGTTTTGATTTATCTCAAGGAAATTCAAGTGAAATTAACCTCTGTGGTTTCCAAGCCTTTTCATTTTCCTACTGCTTTAGGTTTCCAGAGACTTTCTTCTAACAATAACTAACCTTACAAAACAAAAAGAACTCAATTTAACTTCATGATTGAGAAAAAATTGCTGTAAGGAGAATACTTACAGCGGATGATTTTTTCCCCTAGTTTTGACATTACATTTGTTTTATATTTGAGAGCAAACAAATTGTATGCATAAGGCTGCCAGTGCATTGGTATTACTTTTTAGTAAGCCTGAATAACTAATTTTAAAATTCCCTTGTAGCTTTGACCTTTAAAAACACTCAACAGTCTCATCTGGGAAACAAATTTCAGCTCCCATTAGACAAAACAAAAGCTGCAGTGTGATGAGGTCTGTTGAAAACTGCTCTTCTTTTTAAACTTATTTTGAATATATATACATCGCATTTAAAGATGAGAAATACAAGTCTGATAATTAAATGTGCCCTATAATCACGAATTTCAGAATAGGTGATTTACATCCTTGGTTATGTCTCGGGTAAAATCACCTATGTGTGAAATTATGTAGCTGTTACTGGATATTGATACCTTTCTGGAATGTCCTATACCTGTAAATATCAAGATATTAAGAAATCTTTTGGATGCTACTAAATATAGAAGCCAGTGCAATCTCAAAGGTTGTCAGTAAAGCTGAGGGTCTCTCTTCCCTCCCTAATCCCTCCATTTCTCAGACTATAGCAAGACTTGGCAATAGAAGATAATTCACTGCAATCTTCTCCCTGACTCCTGTCCGGAGTCCATGACTTTTTCCGCCTTATGGGTCAGGCTGTTTCAAGGAAGGAAGGAAGGAGATCCAGGGGAAGACAAAACCACTGAGGCTTCATCCTTAACCACTCCCCACTGTGGAGCATGGAGACAATGCAAACAGGACTGTCCAGTGCTGAAATGAGGGACATGAAGATGGGGAAGAATCACAAGCACATCTATCGTGGGCTGGGTGGAATAGGATAGATCCAGTGCAGGTAAAGAGAAAAAAAGCTATGCCGCTTCTTATACATCAAAAGCCATTATCACAATGGGAACCTAATCTGACAAACAATTTAAGGCATTATCTGATGCCCTTACACAAAGGAACTATTTTCCAAATGAACATTAATATAGAGTTAAAGGATATGTCATTTACTCAAAGCTGATTATAATAATAATGGCCAGTCTTCGCGAACGAAGATTTGGGGAAAGGTCTTTTACCTTTCCAGCCTGCGCAATGGATTTTTTAGGTGAGACACAGCCTGCGCTGAACTGAGCCCACCCTTTAATCCTAAGGTTCATCTGCCGGGGCCAAGCAAGCTTGGACAATGGCAGTGAGGTCCTCAGGACGTAGGTTTGTTTAGAGTGACCTTCTCATAGATGGATGGCCTCACAGGGCTAACGAGCTCCATCTGCCCGGGAGACTGGGATTCGAACCTGGGTTGCAACAGTGAGAGTCCTGCATGCTAACCACTAGGCCACCAGGGGTCCCCTCAAAGCTGATTACATGCATTGATAAAGGCCTATAAGACTTTATTCCGCAACACCGAAATCAATGAGAACATTATCAACAATTTCAGGGAATGCAGGTGCAACCCTTAAATGCTAAATTTACTGTTTCTTCATTGCAAAAGGTCATTTACCAACACTTGAATATGTATAAAATGGATACTTGATCCTGCCATTGATTCTGTACAGACACTACCTGAAACACATCACTTTCACACGAGAAATATTAGACATTAACATAAAGTTTTTGAAATCTTACTGCGCTCTAGAATCTCAATTCATATTCTGTTGTATGTGGTACTTTATACTTACAATGAATCCTTGACTATAAATATGAAACCTGAAATTCCCAAGATGCCCTCAAAGAATTCATTGATCTTAGAGCAATAACAAAGATAGGAAATGCTAGGAATAAAAACAAAGCAATGAGATAGTTTTACACATAATTTATATATACACCAATAACTGTCCCTGAAGGTTCTGCTTTCGTTATCAAGTGGAAAATGCCCAAGTGAAGTCCTCATAAAATGTAAGTAAAATGTTACATGGTATCAGGAGGTTACATTCTAGAATATTTATGAATGGGCATTTAAATGCTTACAGCAGTAGTCCTGTCATGAATATCCATGACCAAAGATAGACATGTAGTACTTCATGGATATCTGTGAATTTCAGAATGATGAATTTTACATCATATGTTCATAAAAATGCATAACACCTCGTGAAAGATTCATGAGTCACCACAGTTTCTTCTGAAAAACATTTAAAGCTTTCATGAAAATTATATTAACAATATACAAACTATGGGACTCAGTGCAACAATTGCTTTAAAATATAGAGACTGTACTGTTTTTTGCTACGCATCACTAGAGGCTATTAAATATCCAGTTCAACAGTTAAGGAGATTTACCAAATAACACTTTGTATGAAAATTCTTTGCCATGCCTATATTCTACGCTAATCTTCTAAACGTATTAAAAGTTTGTTGACTTTTAATACAGGGAAGTGTAAGGTGGACCAGATGACAAAGGGGGAAAGTAACAAAAAATTGCCTGCTACAATCCAGATAAAACTGATTTAAGCCAGGATAATTTATATATTCTGTCCAAAAAATAATAATAAAAAAAAAATAGGAGGCAATTTTTCGACAAGCAGGTCCCTAACCAGAGGCAGTATTTGCCATCACTTGACTCATTCCTGTGGTGTTCAAAGGTCAGGTGTTGTGCTGGGGAGGAACATAGCCCCAAAGTCACTGTTTGCCCTCATATCTGTTCTCAGAGTAGACAGCTTGAATTGACTAAGGGCAGGAGCCATTTGCCAGGAAGGAGGCTTTTGCTGGCCAGAGGAAAACACTGAAATCTTCATACACTTTTATTTGCAATGGGGTGATCAGCCACAACTTGACACCAGTGACACTTGGGAACTGGGCTTCAGAGGCAGAAATCTCAGCCTGGGTTTAGGCACGTGTGGCATTGAGGAGGGTTTCTTCACCTATTCTAGAATAGTGTTTTTTGTTTCTCCCATTTTAAGCAAGATAGACTACAGTGAAGAACTGTCATTGCAGTGTTTGAAAACCATTTCTTGGGCCTTATTCAGCTTCATTAAAGGATTGTTTTCTGAAGCATCTGCTGGATTAGATCCATCCGGTGAAAGTACCCAGTAGGAAGTGCACATCCTGGGTCTCAGTGTGGAAAGACAAGTTTTAAACAGAGTGGGTACATCGTGGTATGTTTAAAATTAGAACTGCAGCTACATTCATGTCACAGTTCCAAGTGTACAGAGCTAAAACACAGTTGTATTTATATAATGTAAGTGCTGTTAATCCATTGCAGTTTTCCTTTCCATCTCATGTCACCTTTCTCTCTCTTTGAAGAAGGCTCATTTTAGTACTTTTAAAGAAATCAGTATATTACATTAAAAAATAAACTCTCTTAAGATGTTAGGCCTGAGACAGATACTACTGCAAAGACTTCTCTTTGAACTAACCAGCAGAAGCCTGCTGTAAGAGCAGTTTGAAGTTTGACTTCCTATTGAAATTATTATGTACATAAAATCAATTTTGTATATAAGTCTGCAGTTTAAGAGGTAATGAAGTCATGTTGACTGTTTTTCCAGACACCTCTGAATGAAGCTAATAACTTCTGTTATGGTTTAGCGCCACAAACAAAAAATATAAAGCTACCTCCAAGAAAATTTACTTATTTTTGAGCTTATCCAATTTCTCTACATCTACACTCAAGAGAACCTCATGCACCGTTAAGGCCAGGCAGTATTAAATCCACACTGGTTTCCCAGTTGTTTCGTGACTACTTGGACACTGAGCACAGTACTATTGTTACTGCAATAATAGAGAGGTGTGATTGAATTTCTTGCTTGTAAATTGAGCTACATGGTCAAACTTTACTGAAGCAGCAAACTTTCTTTTTGTTTTATGACATCAAACTAAGTTAACTTAAATGTCATGAAGTCAACTTAAATGTTCTCAGTTTGCTAGAGGCATGATTTTTTTTTCTAAGGTAATAGTGGGAAAGTTAAGCAGTAATGTCCTATAGATCAGATTTAGGCAATCAGTGACTTAAAACAAGGCAATGCATAAAACCCTAGATTAAGTATAAGGTTAAGGATTAAGGTTCAGGATAATAGAGTTGGCCTCAAAGAAGCTACAAATGTAGGAAAAGATCTATTGCTTTGAAGAAAACAGTCTGTCAGATCCTGGATTCACATCCATATGCTGGTATAAAGACCTTGGGTCCCCAATAGACCTTTGCGAAGTCAATAAACTTTCCTACCTGCATGTTTCAAAGATCAGGGATTAAAAAATGAAGTCTGTATTTGAATAGCTTTAAAGCCAACACAAATCTTCATCTACAGACATCAGTTCACTGGATCAAGATGCTGCATGATTGATTTTTATCTGACCTACCTTCTCAATAGACGTTTCTTTCTCTTACAAGTGTATCCAGTGGGAAAGCTTTCCAGTGAGAAGGAAACTTGGGTATAAGATATGGTATGATGAACTGAAAAAACAGCTTTACAAGACTGGTATATATTTAGGGTTACATTAGATTTTTTAACAGTATAATCTAATTTTTCTTTGATTAATCTACACGGGAGTGGCCTTAAAACTCCTAGGTTGTTTATCGGGGGAATTGTTTCCATTTATTAGCTGCTGTACTGAATATGATATTTTCATCTAAATGGATATGTCCATATAGTGACACCAAAGTTTTGTGCCCCTATTGCTGGTCTGCTGATTAGTTGCTGAATCTATTGAACATAGTGACAAGAATATTTTAATAACCCTAAGAGCTGTTGACTCTCTAAGCAAACAATATCTCTGACTTCTTCCTATGGTTTTGTGACAAATGAAGAGGTGTGGCTCAGTGGGAGCTATAAGATTTAAAACCTATTTCTGGATTTTTGTATGGTTTTTCTATTTGTCTGTTGGGGTTTTTTTTGCACAGAAGTCACTGGGCTTCCAGGTGTTCTGCCATTTACTATTTCTTCCATCTTCTCTGCAATCTTGAGACCTAATTGTCTTCCCTTCCTACCATACAGTCTTCATTCCTCTCTCTCAGACAGATGTAATTCTTCACGTTACATTGTCCATTGCTTCCTCCTGAGTCAGAATTGAAGCGAATATTCTGGGTCACTTTTGGTGGCAAGGTCCCCAAAATTACTACTGGATGCTATTTCCTTGTGTAATATTTGGGTATTTTTCCAGTTTGTTTGGCCATAACACTAATGCTGTAGCACATCTGGGAAGAAAACCCAACTAACTGTTTTTCTCATATAAATCTTGCCAGCTGAGAATTACAGTCCTCTGAGATGAGGTTTGAAGAAAAAGCTGAAAAGCTGATCAGTCCTACTGGGCAGCAGGCAGTGAAGGGGCCAGGGTGACCCACACTGACTACAGGCCTTGTACTTCTTTTCCTGCACTATACCACTGCAGAAACATTAAAATATGGGACAATAGACAAGCAGAAACGAGGCAGTGCAGGTGAAATACAAAAGCAAAATTAGAGAGTACAAAAACAGTTGGCAAGAAGATAGAAAAGCAGGGAAATGGCAACTGAAGGAAACAGAGAAAGTGATAAGAAGACAGCTAAACTTAATCCAGATGTTCCTCAGATCCTGTCTATCAATATCGTCAAAACCATCTCCCTGAACACATGGGCAGAACAAGGGTCCCAAAAACTGAATGATCTGGCTACACACTGCTTCACCCCAAATATCCAAAGAACCTTGGCATGAAGCCCTGGTCCAGCTCTGCCTTTATGTTCTCCACAGGGAGAGAAAGAAGGTTTTAGATCAGAAGTCTGGCTTGGGCTCTAAAATGCTGACTGCCCTTCACATCCTGCAGGAGCCTGTCCTTTATATCAACCCCACTGGATCAGGGTTAGTATTTTCATTTAATACACATATAAGTACATGCATTACTGCTTGATAAAGTGATTTTAGAGCTTCCACTACTGCATTATCTGAAAGACTAAAGTTTTTAGTGGTCTGGTGAGATACAGAAGCAAAAGAAATTATTGTAAACTTTTTTATCCAATAAGTTCTTTGTTTATTAGTTTCCCTAATGTATATATATTTAATCATTTGGGAGAAACATCAGACATAGGACAGGAATAGAGGCCAAACAACTTAGTACAGATTGAAAAAATAGGGATTCCTTTGAAAAGGGCATGAGAGAACACACTTTCTGTTTTTAAACTGAGACAACACTCAACATTCTCTTATGAGGACCTAAATAACTCTGAGAGGACTTTCAAACTCACAATACAAAACTGATAACTTCTGAAAAATGAAAACATTAGAGATGTTACATATTAGGTGACACTAATTACAGTGCTCCTTTTCCATAATAATAAAAATCATAAGTACATTATAATTTTATGTAGCCTAGATGGCCTTATACTTCAAGTGCTTCCACATTTACAAATCATATAATTAGAAATGTGTTTCCAATAGGTGACTTTTATATCAGGGTTCAGCACTAAATTGTTTCGCTCACTCAACCCATTATCTAGAAAGTATTCTCCATTTTCAATGAAGAAGCATCATTTTATTATTCAAACATTCCTCTCATAAAGACCACATGTTCACTCAGACTTGCCTGTAATATGTGTACGTATAATACATTTTAATTGAATTTTTTACGTTTGATGTCACAATAATTGCAACAGGTGCCATACCACTTACCTCATATGTATTTATTAATTAAGCACATGAAATACCACATATTAGTTTATACTGTTAGTCCCTTAATACAGTAGAAATCAGTTAAGTAGTTGAAAATGTAATTGTAGGACGTACTGAAAATCTTTTCCGTTAATTACATAGAGACAGCTGCTTTTGTCTCTGGAATCAAAGAGTCACACAGCAATATTTTATAACACCCTGGATTTTTTCTGTTTTTGTTGCTACTACCTGGTTTTACTTTAAAATTGGTCTCCTCTAAACATCTTTACTTATTCTTAGGGGTTTGCACATTCTGTCACAGGCTTTAAATTAAACTAATGTAGCTGAAAGTCATGGTTTCTTATACTCTGAGTATGAATATAATCTATTACAAATGTAAGTGTATTTTGGCATTGTTTTACTTTGCCTTGTTGAGTTTTGTGGTTTGGTTTTTTTTGTTTGGTAGTTTGGGGTTTTTTGTTTGTTTTGTTTTGTTTTGTGTTTTTTGCTTTTGAGAGGAGTTTGTTTGTTTGTTTGTTTAATTTTGTGACTACACTGTGGTACTACCTAAGAACTAAACAGGCTCCTACCTTGCATAGCAACTATATCTACTGCTTTAACATACGTCTGTCTCTGGAAAATCTCAGACCTACCCTCTATTTCTTTTTCCTTTGTGATGTTATGAAGTTTGACAGCAAATAAAAAATTCTGTCTCATGTTATTTTGCTGCTGGCTGATACACTGGCATCAAGTCCAAAGGGCCTCTTGTTATCCTTCAAAGCCAAATGTGAGAACATAAATACATGGTCTGCTCTGCACGGATAGAAAAGCCAGAGGCACAGATCCAGACCCACCAAGAGGAACTAAAGGATTAGAAAAATATACACTTTTTAATCCTTTGAATTACTTCTATATTTTTGAAGCAATTCAAAGGTCTGGAGTTGACACAAAACAATGAAGAACTTAATCATATTTCTTTTTCTAATACAAGAAGTAAGGTCACCACTGTTAATAACTTAATCACACATATAATCACATATATAATTCAGAGCATAATATAAAATTTAGAAAGTTCAGACAAACAAGGACATGGAAAAATGACGCCTGCTCTCTAAAGCTTCTTTCAAAATGTCAGGTAAGCTCTAAAAAGACATAAAAGTTGAGAAATAATTTTTTACCAGACATAAAGAGAGGGAGAACTTCTGAATGAATAAAACCAGAGCTTTTTATTCTTAAACATCACAGAATCTGCATTCTTCACTTCTGTCTATGCATATGAGGGCCATGAGCCCTGGATATTTTTCATTTATTATTTTCTCATTTATTCCTTTAGTCTTCGCTTTTTCTTTACAGGTACACCAAGAAAGTGACTAGCATTTCACTACTAGCCTGGTTACTAACCAGGTAAGCAGCAGTCATTTGGGTCTGCTAATCTGACATGAAATAAAAGTATAGGAATAAGGTAACTTTGCTCTGTTTAAATTATTGTTAAAATTTCTGCTGATATTCTGCTCCTTTGATTTCTGCTATCCTGACATGGAATATATGTGGTCTACACTGTGAACGTGCTTCCCTGAGCATCTGTTTACACAATCTTTCTTTGAACTGCTGATGGTAATGAACCCCCTTCCTCCAGCCCCAAATACTGCATTCAGTTATCATCAAGCACAGGCATCAACTAGAGCTCTAATCTTGCTCTGATGGATGGAATACTAACCTTTCACAAGATTAGAGACACAAGGTGCTCTAGAGATAATAAAATTCAAATAAGTTTATTTCAAAGGGCAACTCAATCTCGATTTTGTTCATGGGTCACTTGACAGATCATTTGCCAATGTAGTTTTTGTGTCCTCCTGCGTCTGGCTTCTGTGCAGTGCTCCAACTATTTCATATTAAGTGGGCCCCAACAGGCAGAGTTCGGCAAGGGTCTACCTTCAGCAAAAATAGCAAGGTACTCATGGAGCTGGCCAGCATGGAGCTGGCAATTTCTCTAAAAGTGCATCTTAGACAGGCGGTGCTTGAATGGTGGAAAGGTTTTTCTTAGTGCTTTCTGGAAGGCATAGAAATGACAGTCATGATAAGCATCTTGAATATTTTGAATTTTAAACTCCTGTTTGATCAAAGAGCAAAAATCTTGCTAGCATCATTGACAGCCAGCTGTGTAATATATGCAGTTGCAGTAAGGCAAGAGACTTGTAGCTCATGAGTGACCACTTTTAATGTGTTTGTCAAGCACTAGTATGCAAAAGTGTTTACAAATCAAATATTTTAAGTCAGGTCTCTACAGACATGAAGATAAGGCTCTTAGAGGTGCTGAAAGAAGATTCCTCTAGATGACAGTTTTGGTGTTACAGACATCAATTAGGATCCCATGAAGACAATATAGGTGAAATTTCCTGCAACTTCTAAGGTTGTAGCTTGCACATATTAAAAATAATACTAATTGACCTAGCTCTGTGGTTTAATAGAGCAAAATTAAATTATTAGAACTAGACTACTCAGAGAACAAATATTATTGAAGCCAGTAGTATAATATCTGGCCTTCAACTAGGAGAAAGATAAAAATAATTAAAAGGCCCATATAAACCAGACAGCTAAAACTGCAGGTGTATCAATTGCATACAAACTATAGCATGTCAATGCGTTAACCAGAAGTTTGGAGACTGGTTTGAGTGTGTGGATATTAGCAGTTGGACTTCTCTCCAGGAGAGAGAAGGAGACAGAAGCACCAGAAGCACACATAAAGAGAACCAGGAAAGCTTGCAGAAAGTCAGAGAGATGTTATATGCTCAGATTCTAGACAGCACTGAAAAAGTCTATGTTCTAGAAATTAAAAAACCAAACAAACAAACAAAAAAACCCACAAAACAATGAAAAGAAAAAAATTGCTCAAAAATATTAAACCCTGTCTTTCTTCTATAGAAGTTGCTTCTTGCATATTTATATGAGTCAGAGTTTAAAATAACAAACCCTGTGGAGGTAAGATTGCGTGCTTTTATCTTCCCCAAACAAGGATGACTATACTGTATTTAAAATTCAGTGGTTGATGAGTTTGCATGATAGCTAAGTAGGACAGATTTCATGGCATATGCATTTAAAATGTGTACTGGACTAACCCTGAAACCTGGAAACTGGAAAATAAAGTTCAAGTTTACTGTTTTTAAAGCCTTAGAACAACATGAAAATGTATTCTCATTTTGGATGTTTTAGCTGTGACAGCTCATAAAGGAGTGTATTCCTAGAATGGCAATTGTATCTCTGGAGTCCATTTACAATGTTTAAATTTCATAATTGAGTGAGTTCTTAATATTTAAAAAAATGTTTCTGTTTTCACAAAGTTTTCATAGAGACAGATCACGTGCCATTGTTGTTCTTTAAAGTAAGAAGCTCTAGAAACTAATTTCATAGTACATGTTTTTAAAAATGCCAGAAATAACTCACTACATATGAATCCTGTGATCAATTCAGGAACTTATGCACTTACACGTTTCTTCTTCTTGCTTCAGTACTAAACATTAGGCACTAATTTTCTGGAAATATATGTGAAAGTAATCCTTAGGCATACAAGGTGGGAAGATGCCCATCCTTGGAGAGTGAAGTCCTTTAGGTAGAGGATGTGAATTTTTCAGGTAATCATCTGTCTTTGCCACTTCACTGCCAACTCTATCAACAATGTGTAATTTTCTAGCCATAATAGATGCAAAACCAACTATGAAATTGCCATAGGATCATACAGGCTAGAGAATAGAGAATTAAGGTCTGTGTTAGCTAAATTGTTCACATAGAAGAGGACTACATCAAATCAAGACCTTTCAGGAGTATCAAAGCTCGCAATCAGCTGCTGTGGAGATGGGTATGACAACTAACAACGCAGGCTGCAGACAGGTGCTGTAACTCTCCAGCAGTCAAGGGCTGGGATGGAGGAAGGAGAGATGGGGAAGCAGTCACTGTGATCAGCCTGTCAGACTAATCATTGACTTGCCTCAAACTTTTAACAATGGAATTTTTTACTGTTACATTTCATTCTGAGAGCATGTCTGCATAGACTTTCCCGTGGGCTTTGAAATCTTCAGTCAGTATATGTGGGTGAGATAATAAAGCTGAAGACACAGAAAGCAGGACAGGGAAGTGTGACTGTAGAAATAATTTAAAATTGTTTCCTGAACAGAGTGTGTATTAAAACTTGGAAGATTTTAGCTTCTAGAAAAGCACTCATTCAAATAAACCAGATGTTTCTACTTCCAAATCATTCACATAAAGAAATAGTATTTAACTGCAAGTCAAAATATGCCACATAGAAATACCAGTACTAGTCTGGTAGGCTTTCAGGAAATATACTACACCTGCAAACAAAAAAAATACCAAGGAGTGCATCCTCTAGATCAAAAACAGGACTAGGTGTCTAGAAGCATGAAATCTAACATCAGACCTAGTTCCAAAGCTAACTGCTGAGCTGACTGCTCAATAACCTTTTTGGTAAGGCCTGATCTGCAAGTACACATAAAGAATAGTCAAAGAACGTAATTTGATTTAAATGCAGCTGCCCTAATCACACAGAGGAAGAACCAGGATAGTCAGAAATAGTCAGGTTAAGCTCTTTTCCAAAGAACAGCACTTGGCCTAAAACAGGTAACATTAGCCTCTTCACCATTAACTTTTAATTTTCTTGTGTTCGTGGGATTAAGTCAAACCCCTAACATTATGTTAATGTAGCTTTTTGTGGTTTAATTGCAAGGTTTCCTCTAGAG
Organism: Neopelma chrysocephalum; assembly: GCF_003984885.1. NCBI lineage: Eukaryota > Metazoa > Chordata > Aves > Passeriformes > Pipridae > Neopelma > Neopelma chrysocephalum. Next base: position 23,979,744 of record NW_020897694.1, on the reverse strand, counting down.
TGTAACATAATAACAATTAATCAGCTACTTCTTAACTTCCACAAAAGGAACCCTCATCTGTTATCTATGCTACTGACCCACTACAATGTCAGCAGAACTAAACAAAATTATACCACAAAAGCTACATGCAAATACTGTCTGTAGCTAAAACAAATGAAAGCCAAAATCTCAGACTCAGCCCCAAAATTTTCCTTTGTTCATTCAATTTTACATAAACAGCACATCACTAAAATTATTAATACCAGGCAATAGGGATGCCCTAGCAACACACAGACTAACTGATGCAAGTTGTGGATGGAAAGTCATCTAAAGAGGCAGCATTCAAAGATGATGCTATTTCAGGATTTACTGCCTTCTTCCATGACATCTAGATGTAAATTATCTGTTTTATTTTTAGGTCATGCTTATTTGCAGAGACATGCTGATTATATTTGGCAGAAAAAAATCATTAACGGATGCAGATAGCAATTGTTATGATAGACTAAAATAATGCTTTTTAAATACATGAATGTGAAATTCAAAAAATGCTTTAATAAAAATATGAAGACAGGATTTTGGAAATTAAAAGCAAGGGAAGAAACAAAAAGTCACTGAGGCCATTTAGCATTTAAAAATATGAAAGACTCAATCTTATCAGCAGTGAAATATTCCCAGGTTACAGTTCTCTCCTCGATGTGGACTGGGTACAGAGATAGAAAATATTTTCATGTATCTCGATGGCAGTGGGAAATGAGAAGTGAAATTCTTCTGCTGTTATTACTTTTCTTCTTCTAGAGAGTAGTTTTCTCTAGGGTCCTGTTTGACTCTTAGAAGTCGCCACAAAAAATGGCAGTTTGAGTCAACAGATTTGTTCAATGACAAAATATGTTCTTAGCACTCTACAGTCCTGTTAGCCCTGAAGCAATAACATGACAGAGGGGGGCAGAGAATGTCCTAGTAACTTTTGGTAGGCATGAACGATCTCTCGCTCCCTAAAAAAAAAGAAAACAAAAAGAGTTGATTGAGCTGGAGAACTATGGGGATTCCAGGAACTGCTTCCCAATCTTAGGTATAGCTACTGCTATCAATGGCTGTTACAATACCTGTGCAAGCAGTTTTATAGAAGGTTTAATTCTTTTAGAGCATTTATGGTCGTTACTATTCATTATACTTCTTTTTCTTAGTTAGGTGTGTTTAAGCATTAGGTGTGTTTTTAAAAAAACTGTTCAGAAAATTAGCAGATTCCTGTAACAGATGGACCATAACACCTGTTGTATTACATTTTTTATTTGTAGCTATAGTAAGGTTCAAAATTGCAATCTAGTTAATAAATTCAGTTAACATTTCCCTAACACTAACTCTGGTTACAGACACAAAGTCTAGCTACAGCCTTTCTGTGACTGTGGACAGTTCATACCAGCTTTTCAAAGGTATTCCATCCCCTCTCTGCTGCACAAATCACAAAGAAAGATAAACCTCACATTCCAACACCAACTATCACTTCATTTATTAGTAACAAACACCTATAGCAGCAGGAGCCACATACACTTTAACTGGGTTTTCTTGCACCTTTACATTGCTTGTCATGATAAAGAAATGACAGCAGTTCAATGAGAGAAAAGTAATTCAGAAAGAAGACTGAGGCCCATCGTCAATGTTTAATTGCCATGAAAAAAGCTAACAAGTGATTAAAAAAATAAATCAAAAGTTTCCAGAAAGACTAAAGCATCCAGTCACTTTTACGGTTTCATTTGAGCTACAAAGATGTTATTATACATCCATTTACAAAACAATGAGCTCTTACTGTTTATGAAAGTTTAATCTCTTGGTTTATTGCTTTAATATATCTAACATTGGTAAGGTTTACTTTAAAATGAAGTGTCTGACTATATGATGTTGATGTTATTTTTTACATTCAGTCGGCAGATGGAATGAATAACATAATAATTGTACTCATCTATGAAACAATTAAAGTAGGGGTAATTGTTGCTTCTCTCATATCTGCATATAAAGTAAAAGAATTAATATTTTATCATCTGGCAATGCTTCTTGTTAGCACAATATTCTCAGATCAATTTTTGGTTGTCCACAGGCATTTGAGTAAATGCTGGAAAAAGTTATGCAGAGCCAAAATGCACATTGATGGTAAACTTGTGCTTAAGGAACACATCACCTTAGGCTCAAATGTCTGGTAAAATGTGGACTGGTCAAATAACATCAACAATAGCAAAAACAAAACAAAACCAAAACCCAACCAACCATCCAAACAAAAAAACCCAGCAGCCCCCTACCCCCCATATTTCTTAAACTAATAATGTCATAATTTAAGAAAATAAACAAACAAATGAACAAATGTGGATTTGACAATAAACCACTGTCACTCAAATGATACGTCGACCCTAGACTGAACTACAAAATGTCAACAATTCCACTGCCATCCAGCTACATGATAATAAATAATTGTAGCAGTAGTTATTAAGGAGGATTTAAAACACAGGTTTAAAAAGCTCAGAAAACAAACTGTGTAAGTGCTGTAAATTATTTCATTTCTGAAGGAAGCCAAAAATCACCTCAAAACTATTTCTTTTTCTTTCCTATCTTGTCCAAGAATATATCGATCTTGGCATTAGAATTGATTTTTATTTTATTTTTTTATCCACTATTTCAGGAAACTGCTAATGACATGCTTTTAAATTCCTGAGTCTTAATGATGTGATGTGGGAGACTGTCTTTCATACACCTTGAGGATTAGCTTGGGGGGGAAAAAGAGAGGCTCTGAAGATCAGAGAAGGGAAAAAGGGAGGTGCTGATCCTCTGAAGTGCCAGAACTGTTTCCTGCCTTTCACAGCTGTCAGGTCTTTTACTCATTTGCTGTTCCATTTTGCTACTCATTTGCACATCAAGTCTTGCAACTTGAGTTTCCTTATCTTTAATAGACATGCTACAAGGTCAGTAATACAATCCAAAACTTCTGTGGTCTCTTCAATTCACCATGTGGACACAAAGCAACAATTACAGACCTCTGTCAAGATGTATTCTCCATGTAACTACCAAGACAATGTTTCACTTCACCATGCCTCTTCACTAGAAATGATGGAAGTATTATATGGGAGTTTTCAGACTAAGGGCTACTACATCAGCATAGTAACTCACATACACATATATAATCACATATACTATAATATAATGGTTTGGGTTGGCAGAAACCATAGAGATCATGTAGTTCCACCCCCCACCCCCACCTCTGCCATGGGCAGGGACACCTTCCACTAGATCAGGTTGCACATAGCCCCATACAGCCTGGCACACACCACAGGCATGGTTGATCAGATATGTGTTAGGGATGTAGCTATTGATATCAAAGGCTGGCCCTCTTGTTATCTAATTAGACTCTGCATTGAAGACATAGGTCAAGAAAGGTGTGGGAAGAAAGAACATTCAAAAATGGTGAGCTTATTGGGCCCATGGTTAAAAAAAGACATCACATCTAAAAACATATTTTAAAAAGCACCAAAAGACAACACTTGGATACATTAATCCACAACCTCAGATTTTCTTAGCAGCTTTACTAGGTTTTCCTACTAGTCCATTAATAAAACACATGTAATAATACACATTTTGGATAACATTTTTAAAAAGTTGGATTGTGTTAGCAACTTATGTCTAGCCAAAGAACAAATATGATTCCCTTCTCTGTTCCTTTTTATTAAAACCTTGCTCCAGCAAGCTCTAAGAGCAGTATCTGTGAGTTTCTGAATGAGAACAAATCCCTATTTCAGTAGAAAATTCTTGTCAATGTGCTTAACTGGTTGTATTACTAGCATGATCACTTTCAAATGCGATATAAAAATCAGGTACTATTTATTTTGAGTCAAGCATACTGGGTATTTTCCCCCAAAATTTTGGTAAAAATGTTCATAATGCAAGCTGTTCATAAACTAAAGGGAAAGAAAAAAGCATTTAGAAATAAAATGCAATGTTTATATCAAATTATAGCAAGAATATCACTCACATAGTTCTTTTGGGGCTGAAGGTCTGGAACCTTGAATGGGTGGTTACAGTCATCACCATCCAAAACAATGAAGATCACCACCGAGTAAGAAGAATGATGCTTAGTTCTTTTAATAAGCATGTGACTGACCCTTTCAAAAAAATACCCCCCAAAAAACCTATGCCACAAAAAAACAAACAAACAAACAAAAACCAGGAACTGAGGAAGATGCCCAAATCAACCTGAACTGTGCAGACTCACAGAAATCAAAGCAGTTGATTTTTTCTCATTTCCCACTCAGTATGACTCCTAACATGTAACTTACTCCAGTAAAGTCAGTGGTATAAGATCATTGCTGAAGACAGTGGTATAAGATTATGTGGCTCTAAAACTTTGGGGATAACAGATAATATGGTAGTTATCACCCTAACATTATTATACATCTTCCACGCATGCTCTCATGTGTTGATGTTTATACATATGCTAAAGACTTAACTTTCAAAATCATTATTATACATTTTATACACATTAAATGTGTATATTAAGTTATATTAAATATTGCCACTGCAATCTTTAGTAAGTAAGCATAAAAATACAGAACTGTGCATCAATTAGAATATTTCTAGATCTTTTTCACAAACCTTCAGAAAGTAATAAATCTATGACTGTTCAAAATAGACATGATTACTGATTCATTGATACCTTTTAAGACTACTGTTAGTTGGATCCACACTTACAAACTTTAAAGTGCAAATCTATTCATGACAAAATAAACGTAATGGTAAAAATCTTGACTTAAACTCACCACCCTGGAATAACATGCATTGCAGACCTCTTCTAAGTGTATAGACTATAACATTTAAAAATTTATTCCTTTCCATAAAAGTGTCTAGTTGGAAAGAAAATGTTTATTTCTACAAATACATAATCAGAATTTCTGATTGAGCCATTATTTCTAGATAGCCATTTTTCTCCATTCATCAGCATTGACCGGACTTTAAATTTTTGTAGTCAGGGACTAAATGTTAAATTTTTAAGTTCTTAATCTCTTATGACTCTTGTTTCCTTTTTTTTCTTTTTTTTTCTGAATGTTTATTTTGCTAATACAGCACTTCTAAACTATTTCTGGAGGAATACCTAATGAGTGTGACAGAGAATAGCATTTCCCTATGCGGATATCTATTATAATTACAAAGAATCCAGGTTACAATGATCAGCCTGTAAGCAAACAAAAAAAAAAACCTGGTAAAATTAATAGGGGTAAAAGCTAGCAAGATTTTCTTTGTTTTACCGATAAAACTATTAAAAAACCTCACAAACTCTCATTTCCCTTCCCCTTTCATAGTAGAATTTACCCATAAAGAGGATAGATTTAGGTAAGATATTAGCAAGAAATTCTTCACCGTGAGTGTGGTGAGGCACTGGAACTGATTGCCCAGAGAAGCTTTGAATGCCCCATATCTGGAAATGTTAAGGGCAGGTTGGATGGGGCTTTGAGCAACCTGGTCTCATGGGAGGTGTACTTGTCCAAGGCAAGGGGGTTAGAGTTAGATTTTCTTTAAGATCCCTTTCAACCCTACCTGTTCTATGATTCTATGTTCAACCAGTGTAAACTGTGCCACATAGGAGCAAAATGTGCATGGATGTGGCATGTTTGCCCACTTTCACTGACAAGGAATAAAGGTGGGTGAAGCTTGTGCTAATTCTGTACAGTTCATTAAAGACATGGTTGCTCTCCACTATGGAAACTCTATTTTCATTACTTTTTCACAATTCATGACACAGAATCACAGATAATATAGTATTTACTTTAACAAGTCTGTGTTTATACTGCAAAGTAAAGAGTGAGTTTGGGAAAAGCTTTGATTTGTCACTTAATTAGTTAAAAGACTGGATTCATGTCACCTAACTTGGGATGTTGTTGGTGCTGATACCTGTATCCAAACTGGTCACAGCAGAGTCCCTTTTTAGTTAGTGAGTAGGCTTAGTACTTAGAATAGTACTTAGAATACAGATGTGAAGTGCACATTAGAGACATATAAGCTGCACCTTGAAGTGCTTTTTTGTTTTAATTGACTATAAAAATACCAAAAGTGACCAGTACAGATATTTACAATGTATACAGTCATGTGAATTGCACTGTTTTCACTCTTCCTAATTGAAAACTAGGTTGTGATTATCTGTCAGTCTTCACACATTTCATTTAGTTGATTTGTCCAGAATGCTCAAATCAACTATTGCCTGATGTTAAGAGTCCAAGTGTTCCCAAGTTTTCCCCTCAAAGAGGGTTCTCAAGCTTCAAGCCAGTTATATGAATGAGAGCTGAAAAGAAATCCTAGGCTACTAAAACTGTATTTTTGTCCATACATTGTCATTTCTTATTATCTATATCAGTCACATAGTATTTATAAGATATTTATAAGATATTTATAAGATATTCTGAAATACTTCTTCTGCCTCCTAAATAAACATAATATTATCATGCATGACTCTAGCCCAAATAAAAGTAACAAAAATTTTGCATTTATTTACTGCTCTTCATCCAAAGATCTTAAAGCACATTAAAAGGTGTTTTCAACTATGGGAGCTTCTGAAGCATTTTTATAAAGGAAAAAAAAAATAAACCCCAAACCAGACAAAATCTTAGTTTTGGCAGTTGTGTTTGTTGTTTTTATGGCATTACCATTGGAAGTTTTATTCTGGCAGTCACATTTCTGGTAAAGTTTTAAAAAATTACAATCATAGTCTTGGCAAATATGTCTACAGATAACAGGACACATCGCAAGTCATGGGAGATAAGAAAGGCAAGTAGGCATGTGCTAATTGGTTTGATTGACCAGCAAATCTACTTCTATGACATGAGCCATTCTCTTCAGGGAACAAAAACATTGCTTCTAACTTCAGGCTATTAGTTTGGGGATTTCCCATGGAACAGACCTTGTTGACTTGTAGCTGAAAAATACAGTGGGTGATAGCAATTTGGGAAACAAACTGTCAAGGAATTGTTGTGCTGGACCTGGATAAAAATAAGGTTAAACTTGTTGTACTGGAGTTACATTTGTGTGAACGGCTCTAGTAGTTGCTGATTTGATGGCTGATAAAGAGAAGAGAGTCCCAGTGGGCAGCGACAAACTGGTGAATCACAGCTGCCTCCTGATATTCTTTTGATTATAATCACAGCTTAGGAATGTCATAATTGTGCAAGGGTTATTTGCTATTTAGGGAATCCAAATTTCTATTAAAATAAGGACAGGCAGAAAAGTCCATTGAAAGGAATGTGCAGTGAATCGATTTCATTTATTTTTGGTTGTCTTCTCAGCACTTTGAAAAGAAATATAAGAAATCAAACATATCAACAAGGGATTCATTGGTCATTTTAATATGACCATTAGGATAATCAAAAGAACGGAGAACCTGTCATAGCACAGAACACTAAAAGAGCATGTCATGCCTAACCCAACATTATGAAGGTTGGGGAGGGGCCAGATGTGATTACTCTCTAGTACATATGAGTGTTAAACACCAGGGAGAAAAGAGAGCTTTTTAAGATGACGGCTAAAACAGGCATAAGAACAAAAGGCCATTAATACAGCTTGTCTAGGAATTAGATGATTTCGATTAAACGGAGAGTTTCTGCATGGAATTTCCAATAAAACTAATGGGTCAATAAAGCTGAGGAAGGCTTTTAAGAAGAGAAGTTTGTTTTGTAGACACGGAAGACCTATTATATTTAGATTTACACTGAAAACTGATGAATATTATGGATACAAAATATTGCATTACAAATGATTAAAAAATATAATATCCTCACCCATTAACATATAACGATGATTGGACACTGGCAACACCATATTACACACACAAAAGAAAGACTATTTTGCTGTCTAGGTGCCTTTCCTTGAGTTATTAGAAGACAGTGATCCCTTAGGAGACAAAAACAGACAGTAGATTTTATTATTCATTAAATTGAATTTGAGAAAATGTTTTTCCATTTCTAAAAATATTTATAAATATTTTCAAAATAAATTATTTGTCTATGACAAGGCATATACACAGAATAAAACTGAGCCAGTTTTCTAACTTATGATAACACAGACTTTGTTTACACTGATAATTGTCCTTATTTTATAAAACATATTTCATATACTTGATTCACAGATAAAATAAGTTACAAGAAAAAGCTCCACATTTTTGTAGGTATAACTGAGGCAAAATATATTTTAGAAAATTTACCATCTCATAAAGTATTCTGTGTAAGTACTGATTAGTTTTTCAATAAGGTTGCATTACCATCTTTTTCTATTGTCTTTTGCAGGTAAGATTACTCCTTTCCTGCCCTACAGTATTTACTTAAGCCACTTTCTGACATACCAGTTACCATATTGATAGCATGCTCAAGTGATCTCATCCATACGTGGTAGGTGACCTAGGGATCTTACTTACTTTTCCATCCATCTGAAAACATCACCACTTGTAAGAGTTAATACTTGTGATAATCTGGTAGATGACAGAAGAAGGAAGTTTGTGTCTGTTTGGGGACACTATTCTATACATTTCAGCGGGGAATCTACATGAGATGTTTTATTTAGGATCAACACGCATTTTTGATGCTCTTTCTTTCACACGAGAGGATGGTCTTGGACTGTGCCACTGGAGTCCTTTGAAATGAAGCCAAACCAGATGATGTTCTCTGTGAGCCTAGCTAACCTGCTTCAACTGCTAATGAGATCTCAGCCACGAAAACAGCCTTTAGTTTTTTTTTTTAGCTATGCAACTGAATTTGTTTATTTCAAGTACATTTTTGCTGGAAGATGAAACCTAACCACAGTATGCAAGAAAGAAAGATACAAAGAAGTTGCAGTAGGAAAAAAATCATCATTTGCCTTCAGGAACTGTGAAAAACATGTGTAATTAGGATTTATAACAGTGTGACACCCAATGAGAAATCAACAGCAATTGTGATGCAGCATCTGGTTCTTCCAAAGAAATGCATCCCAAAACAAAAGCTAATAAGAACCAAAATGTAGACAGAATAGCAATGAACAAGATGGAAAAGAGATATGGATTAATTAATGAATTCTTCTGGGGGTTTTTTTGGTTTTGTTTTTGGTGGGGTTTTTTTGGTTTGTTTGTTTTTTTGTTGTTGGGGTTTTTTGTTTGTTTTTGTTTATGTTTTTGTTTTTTGAGGTTCTTTTTTTTTCTATAGCACAAAGTCAAAGTTTAGCACAAGAAATATCTAACACTATGCAAATTTTCTCTTTTTTTTAAAATAATTTTTATGCTTAGTGATACATGATACCCACTTATCATTACTAAGTGTCTCTGATATACTATCATGAGAAGCCAACAAGCCCAGGTCTCTGACTATGTGGCTAAAACAAGAAGCACTTAGGCAGCCCATGTAAGCAATAGTGGTTCAAAATTTAAGGAAATGGTGACGAATAGTGATTTTGTCTGAGAAATCAGCTGTAACTATGGAAAGGCTTTTTATGATGAGATTCTTTATTTCAATTACCATTAGTTCACTATCTTTGGAGAAGACAGTGACTTGCTACCATACATAATAAGAGTGAACAAAATCACAGTTATCATATAGGAAAAGGCTGTTTCTGTACACTTCTAGAGCATATATTGACCATAAAAGATCATGACTCATCCCTTTAATGCATGTACGTATGGGAATCCCATTATATACACTATTTTATATTGCCGCCCTTCAGTACTAAACTATTATTGCTACTGTTGCATGTACAGTAGCAAGTAAGTACCTCTGCCTTATTTTAAGTAACACTAGAGAAAAACAATATCAGGTGTTCATGTAGCCTCAAATGTAGGTGCTCAAGGCTGAAAACCTAGTTCTTACTCTGATTTTCTCTGCAGGTGTGCACACAATCTCCTACAAGCACAGACAAATGATGTCTGTCTGCATTCTGGTTCAGCAGATGCTGAAGTGAAGTACACTGACTTCTCCTAAAGATCCTACTGAGGAGGCTGTTTGTTGGTCCAGCAGCGTGAGATGTCTGCTTGCAAAAGACCTATGCATACATTTATGCAGTCATTCCTCATCAGAAAAATGGGGCTAACCAGATTGTGCATGCCTCAGAGAGGATTTGAAAGCTTTAACAACATACCCAACCAGCCTATGAAGTATTTAGGTATTATAGTGACAGAAGTCATGAAGTATACTTCAGGGAGGTAAAAGTTAAGAACTATAAAAACATTTACTGTAGCTAACCTTTAATATTTTTAATATAGCTTGGGGAAGAAACAGCAAACAAATTTGGACCTTGGAATAAAATGCAGCACACTGCTTATGCGTTTCTTTTGTTGTAAAATCTAACAGAATTGGATTAAACATTATCACTTGCTGTTTAATCTTGGTTTTACAAGGTGTTGGTTGCTTGACCTGATTTTAAAGGATTTAAAACTCAAACCTCTTATCCTTAATAGTGATTCTGAACTTCATAGCTTTGAAGGAGGAAGAGGAAATAAGATCTGCTGCATAGTCGTTGAGATTAGCAGTCTCAGCAAGTATTCATTCCTGTCATGTTCAGAAAGACCTATATGGCTACACGCTGGGAAGCATTACATGCTGTTTGTGCAATTGAAAACTGAGAACTGAACAGGTAATTAGGAACTTAGGCTGTCCTGCTTGAATTTAGATGAATACAACAATAACAACAGACAGATCTTAAGATTCAGGTTAGATAACTGCGAGAGGATAAAATAGAATACTCAGCCCAATATTTTCTGAAATGCTGGTTAAAATTACTGTGGGGAAATAACAACCCTGTCTTGACAGGAATCTTCTTTTTTTCATTTTACTCCTGATCAGTAATCAGAAGCTGAAAGCAGTTATTTCGGACTTTTGTTCTTAATAAGAGGGGTTAACTGTACTCCAAGGTGGGGGGAATTGTTAGCATTAGCAACAAAGAAACATAATGACTAGGGCTTCTTTCAAGAGTCTTCTTGATTTATCAAAAATGCAGCAGCTTTTTGAAGAACCACAGGTCTCAAAAAGCAGAGAAAATCACTTTGCTTAGAGAGCAGTCACCATGTCCACCTGAAAACCTCTTTCTCAGCTTTTAATCTGGACTGTACACAAGTTTCTCTGCAACTATTAGTGCCATCTTTCCCATGTGAATCTCTTTTAAAATAGGTAATTTTCCCAAGTTAATATCACTGTCCTGTGAGGATTTCCCCATCCCTCTGAAAAGCACCATATTGCAACCAGCTCTGGTAAGTATAAAATGGGCATTCCTATTTCCAGTACAAAGTTTGAACTGGTAACTAATCTCAGACACGTTCCCTGTTACGTACATGTCCTACGCTAACTCTTAGCTCTTAAATATACAGACCATTAATCCTCCTTTCTGATTTAGGAGTATACATACTGGATAAGGACCTGTCCCAGGTTTTCAGTAATAAATTCTTGAAATGTCACTGTGTGGAGTTGACATAATTTGTAAAGTTTTGAGGGGTAAACTAGGGAGTATAATTGCAGAGCTATCACAAATACTGTGTGAATGGGGTAATTATTATCAATCCTTAGCAAGAATCATATCACTTCCAGTGAAGGATCAGATTAGTCATAGGAAGATAAGTGCTTCTCTGGGACCTGCTGGCTAGAAATTGATGTGAAGAACTGAAAACCGGGCTAGCAGCAGCAGAGTCTGTCCTCTCTCTGGACATAATGGTGGTGGTAAAAGGTAGTAGGAGCTGGCTTCTCCTGTGGATATTACCTGGGAAAACTAGTCACATTCCCATTTCAGCATTTGACTTTGGCTGCTCATTCAAGTTCTCCTGTTACTATGCAGAGGTATTAGGCTTTTACTATGAAGGATAAGAAAGGAGGGAGAGAGGTAGACAGTGGGAGAGAAGACAGGAGAGAATTGTAAGGACAATATGTAGGAAGAAGCTGAAAAAAAGAAGCAAGAATTATAGGAAATTTAAGATCTGGAAACAAAAACCCTGCAGAATATTAAAAAATTTTCTTTTGAAATCTGCGTTAACCCCCTGACTGGCATGGGACACCTTGAGGCAGTGTCAGTCCTTTCACATGAGGAGGAAATGCCCTGGCCAAAGCAGCTTTGCTGGTGCATTTCACTCAAGACCCCTGCAATGGCCAATCTTCTCTGCCTGCAGAAGTGAGGCTGTGAGGCTGCTCCTTACTTGCTGGAGCTGGGTTCTGCTTTCCTCCTGTATGGGAGAGAAAATCCTTGAGGTAAGCCATTATCTCCTCTCAGTGATCATCAAGCAGAAAAACTTGCTCATTGCCCACTTGAAGGTGCTTAAAACCTCATTGAGAACTCAACTTCTGGACAGGGCAAAAAGTGATACAGCATTTGCTAAATCCTTAATCACTGCCCTGCCTTTTTTGAAGAAAGATGATTGCTCAAAGGAGAGACAGAGGAGGGGAAAAAAGGTTTTTCCTAGTTGTTATGCTTGAATTTTTTTTTCCCCCACAGTAAATCTATAGCGTGGCACAGGAAGAGGTAATGTGATTTGGCACACACTCTTAAAGTGAGACTAGGAAAAGAGTATGTCCTGCAGTAAGGAAAAAAAGGGGTTGCTAGTCTTGGATATTGCTACTTTATTTCTCAAGGTACAGAGAACTGGTGCCGAGATATCAGTTTTTCTGTACCATAACCTCTGAAGAATCTTCTGTATGCTACAAGACATTATTTTACAGAAACATAATCAACATTCTTAAATATAGAAATGTGAAGGAAAATGCCAAAAAAACCCCAACCCAACCGAGTTTGAGAGTTTTCTTTTTGAGTTGGCTCCATATCCAGAATACTTGTATTGAACATTATCATATATTATTAAAAGCTTCTACTTTTGTCAAAGTTCTGAAAATTGAGGGCCATTGTTTTAACAACTAATTTTCATGTCTTTTATGGAAACACGTTTTTCCAAAAGTCTTTGGTTTTTTTATAATTTAATTTTTTATAATTTAATTTTTGCGCTTGTTCAGCAATCAACAAAATAAAATTTACATTATGCCTCTTCCCTCAAACTCCTGAAAGCTAATGTTTTCTTCAAAAAAAATCAATTTATATGTAAATTATCACTTTTTTTATAGCCCTAAATATTTCTCCATGCAAACCTTTTCAGCACAGATCCTTAGTGTACCTGAACCCACTCAGAGTGCATTGTTTTCGATGATTCCAGTTTTCCTCATTTTATCAACTGCAAGAATTCCTGAGTGCGGGAAACAAGGTTACCAAGGGAAAAAAAACAACATCTTTTTCTTTAATGTAAATACTGTTGATACGCATCTACAAAAAGAAGTGAAATGGACACAAAGCCCCCAGCATAGCTATTGATACTAGAATTCTATGAAGTAGGCAGCATAGAAGGATTCTCAGTTGCACGTCATATCCCATGTCAACCACTGAATGACAGTCAAACTTGATAGCAAACCATCTAACCAAATTGCCCTGAAATGATCTCCCATGGCAGTGGATTTAGAGGATTCAGAGAAAAGTGTCAATTTCTTTGATTGCAACTGTTCAAACTCCTCTTTCTAAGAATTTGAAAACTAGCAGGAATAGAATTTTGAGTTGTGGTAAATCATTAAAATCCACTTCAAGATATTATATAAGGTTAGAATGATATGTTTTCTTAAAAATATAGCCTGAAACATTAGTAAAACATTTACAAAGGTACAAAATACAAAGTACATTACAAGGAATGTAATAGAATCCTAGAATCATAGAATGGTCTAGACTGGGAGGACCTTTGTGATCATCCAGTTCCAACCCCCCTGCTGTGGTATGAACACCTTTCACTAGACAAAGTTGCTTAGAGATCCATCCCACACAGCCTTGAATACCTCCAGGGATGGGGCATCCACAGCTTCTCTGGGCAACCTGTTCCAGTGCCTCACCATCCCAATATCTAATCTAAACCTATTCTCTTTCAATTTGAACCCTTTACCCTCTGTCCTGTCACTACCTGCCTCTGTAAATAGCCTTACTCCATCTTTCCTTTAAGTTCCCTTCAGGTACTGGAAGGCCACAATTAGGTCACCTCAAAGCCTTCTCTTTTCCAGGTTGAACAATCCCAATTCTCTTAGCCTTTCATCAAAGGAGAGGTGCTCCATCCCTCTAATCATCTTGGTGTCCCTTTCTGGACTTGCTCCAACAGTTGGTTGTCCTTCCTGTGCTCGGGATCCCAGAGCTGGATGCAGCACTCCAGATGGGGTCTCACCAGAGCAGAGTAGAGGGGAGAGTCACTTCCCTCGACCTGCTGGCCATGCCACTTTTGATGCAGCCCAGGACACTTTTGGCTCTCTGAGCTGCAAGGGCACATTGTTGGCTCATGTCCAGACTCTCATTCACCAGCACGCCCAAGTCCTCCTCAGCACAGAGCTCTCAATCTGATACTGGGAGTTGCCCCAACGCAGGTGCAACACTTTGATCTTGGTCTGATTAAAGCACATAGGATTCCCATGGGCCCATTTTTCAGCTTGTCCAGGTCCCTCTGGATGGCATCCCGTCCTTCAAGTGTGTCAACTACATCACTCAGCTTGGTGTCATCTGCAAATTTGCTGAGGGTGCACTCAATCCCTTTGTCTATGTCATTAATGACAAATAGACAAATGTCATTAATACTAAATAACACTGGCCCCAGTACAGACCCCTGTAGATTTTCTTTATTTTTTCTACACTTCAAGTAGCTCTTGAAACTAATTTTCATTCCACGTTTTGTTATCTTTTTCGTAAGTGCTGAAGCATAAATGCGCTGCTCCCATTGCTCTGCTGTAGACACAGCCACCCACCTCTTCTATCAGGAATCATTTCCTTTTTTCTGTTCTTATTTATCTGCCCCTATTTTAAGAATGCATGATTGTACCACATAGTAACTCAGATTGTCTACTCACTACTGTAATTCTGGTCATGAATTATAGACCTCAGCAACTCTGCTATACAGAGCTCTAGCTATTCTGTCACATCTGCCAATCTTGTAGGTACCCTAAAGACACCTCAAATGGGCCTAAATGGCCAAGAAGGGTAACTGAATCCAGTTCCAGGTCTCTTCTGATTAAAGAAGATACAATATCATATATTGATACCAACTTTTAAATACCTAAATGCAGACACATAAAGTCTGGAATTGAAGACTGTTTACAAGAACATACTGAAACTGTCTAATATTGCTCTAGCCTAAGGAATGTCCTTTCTGTCTCATGTAAAGGCTGTGCTATAGCTCAAGCAGCAGATGATGGTCAGAGGTGTGATGTCCATTAAAACCCTGAGGTGGGCTTGAGTATTTTTGTATTATTAGTGTAAATCAATTAACCCAAATGAATAATTTCCAACAGTTATACCTTAGTTACTTGAAACATCTCTGTAAACTCATGCTGCACATCAAACAAAATACAAAGCTTTCATTATAACATTTAAAAAAATAATTCTGGTATGATGGACTGTGTTACTCTCCTTTCTTTTCCCAAAGGCAGGCCTGACCTGTGTTGCCCTCAGTCATGATGATTACATAGCAAAAGCCACGGACAACAGTAACACTACTGCTAAAGGGATTTTTTAGGGAATAAGGTATTATTTTTCAAATGCTCTGTAGTCCTCCTTTACTAAAGACACTGTAGTAGTTATTAAAACAAATAATCTATATTCTATGGATTTCTTACTTGAAGATTTCCTATTTGGAAACTATTTGCATTGTTTTTAAGATTATCTCTGTTCTGATATAGGTCTCCAAAAAGCATAAACCCTAGATCTCCTCTCTTCTTTTAGACACATTTACAGAAGATTTGGTCCAGCAGTGATACTACTGCACAAATTATGAACCCTTTATACTGACAGAGAAACAAGTTTTCTGAAATTTGTATAAGCTGGGTGGACAGGACTTGAGACAAACCCTCCTTGCACTGATCCAATCATACATTCCTTGCCTTAGGAGTGCTCCAGGTGAAAGAGCCTCAGAACAGGAGGATTCTCTTGGCTTCTAGGGGAGAGAAAGGAGGTTAATAAAAAAAAACAAAGTAGGATGTGATTATTTTGTATACTGCCTTTATAAAGTTAGAAAAACATGTTTTTTTTAAAGAGAGATGGGACATACTTTGTTGATCTTGTTTTGTGAAAAGAAGACTAATATGAAGGAGGAAAATTTGCAACTACCAGCACATGGTCTTCAACAGCTGGGTGTGAGTGGTCCACCTACTCTAAGGCAGCAGTTAACAACACTGGAATGAATAATTTAGAGAGCAAAGGAGTGAGAGAGAAGTTGCTAAAGATGTTCCTGTAACCTGAGAAACTGTCTGATACTTCACACTACATATACTCTTAAAAGAGCTGTCATAACAGAAGGTGGTAGCCCAGCTGCCAGGGTTTGCTGGTGCAGGTAGAAGAGGAAGAGAAGCAGAGCAAGGCACAGCCAGCACAGCAAGGAAAGGTGTACGTGGCAGCATAAGGCTCCGAAAATGTCAACTTGTGGAAGGATAAGCAGTGCAAACCATGGCAAATGGGAGCCACTAATGAAGAGATGGGAAGGGCTAGAAAAAACAGATCATGCCAAAAAGTCTATTCAGTTTAAACTGTGCTTTGTGTACCAGCAAAACTGAAAAATCTTAAACTTGAAGTGAAGGTTGCAACAAGGAAGGAAATGCAATCAGCTAGCTCAGAGAAAAGGACTAAACTGTCACAGTTCTGCTTATAAGACCTACTTGTTGTTACCCTTTCTATCAATCTCATTAGAATGTTGTCTGTTAAGCCATTTCATTGATATTCCTGAGTGGGCAAAAGAGTTTCACTTGTCACCAAGAAAAGTTTATGGGTGCAAGCTGATATTTTAAGGAGATACCTATCAATTTGAATATTTCCTTCACTGCTGTCAATCAGGTCTCAGCAGAGAGAGGTTGTAGATGGCAGATGCTTGATACAGACAAGAACTGAGCTGTAAGAGCAACATCTATTTCTATTATATTAGTTATGTGATATAGCATTTTATGTACATTAATTTAATGTGTTCGGTCTTGGATGTCAATGTGTTTGCCTGCCTTAGAGTATTCAACTTCTTGATACATGCTTGGCAACATTAAAAACATCTACAGTGTCAAAAGGTAAAGGCATAGAGCAGTACTTCTTTCAAGGTTCAAACCAACTGTTCTAAAAATACATGATAACAAAAAGTGCTTAGCAGTGGCCTTCTTCAGTCTGCATCTTCATTTCATTTTCATCTCCTTAAAAATACATTTAAGGGGATGGGAAGAGCAATTAAATGAACTTTGAAGAGGTAACTCACTTAAAAACAAAAGGAAATTGTTTTACCTGGAAGCATTTCCTTGTACTGTCTTCCCTATAAGTAGTTCTTCACTGTCAACATACAAAAAAGTTTTTAGCACTAAAGCTAGTTTGATCTGTCTTCAAAAGTAACACTGAGTGACCTCTACCTTGAAAAATCTAAGCAATCAGCAGAATGTCTCCAAGGCAACAGAGATTTTCATATTCTCATCAGTAAAGTGGACAAGAGAGGAAAAAATTAATTTTAGTAACAGGTTTTCATGTCTTAATAAATATATGATGTAAAACCACAACTGACTGAGATATTCAGGAATAATATTGACATTAAAGAATACTTCTTGTATGTTTATCATTGCAAAGCATTTTTGACAGACAAGAAAGGATGCTAAATACTACTTCTGGTTACAGTGTAGTCAGGTTCCCCTCAATACAAATTAAGTTTATTTCTAGCATTTTATTTGAAAAGAATGTCAGCTATTCAGGCTAAAATGTAATTAGCTTTAAAATATACTTATCAAGTATGAGCGACTACCCTTTCTCAAAAACAATCCAAAAAACCAAACCCTTAATGAAAATCCCAAAGGTAGGCAAGCTGATCATGGTGGGCACTTTTGTTCTTTAGCTCTATGGAATATAGGATGCTGGGTCTTGGGAAGGTTACCAGCTACCCACAGTAGGAGAAGTGACACCTCTGGTAAATGATATGCAAAACACATATCCGAGTCACTTTAGCATCAGGCTAATCAATGGCAAGCCCATGGGGCAGTATTTACTCTTGTTTGAATCACCTGAGCCAAGTCCAGAAGACAGAGTACAAGAATTCTGGAGATGCAGTGTGGTATCTGACAGCATTAAATATCACACAAGGACCCTATAGTTAGGCAAATATTTCCCACAGTAGAAAATGTGAGGAATGAAACAAGGCTGAAATTTCACTCCTTTCCTTGGCTTAGTCTCCCAATACATAGGTTCCCTCTCTGTTTTCTCTGTGCAATCACACACCTTCAAGAGAAGAAACATCAAGTTGCCTGGTATTGAAACATCAATCTCCTTAGGTCCTGAGCAATACAGAACTCTACCTGTGTATACGAAAGCAGATACAGAAGCCAGGTTTTTCTGGGAAAGTGCTTCAGCTACAAACAGCTACAGCAAGAGCACTGCAATGGCAATTACTACTGCTTCTGCCTTCCATGTAACAAAAGGAAAGAGAAACCCCCATTGCATTTTGTGAGGAACCACATCCCAAGGTTGCATTAGCAATGCTCCACGAATAACCTTTACCTGCAATTTCTGGTGATTTGGAGGACTATCTATGTTTTGTGATTCTGATTTGATCTATGCTGTTCTGAGTGGTGTGGACATGAAAACATTTAAGATCAGAAAGTAAGGTGTATGTGGTGGGAGCTTTATTTCTCCAAGTACAGGACAGGAAAACCATGCAAAACTTCAGAACTACAGTTTTGAATGCACATGCTTGAATGCTGTCCAAATACTTTGGATCTTGCTTTAAGAAAAAGCACCTTGCAAGGCTTTGCATCTGGCAGCTGACTATTCATATCTTCTATAAGTAGGCATAGGATGGTCTAATACACTTTCACCAGTGGGTTGGTATCCTCAAGGGAAAATTTGTCCTTATTTTATATAACACCATTAGTTTAAGAAAGGACCAGTGTAAAATAGTATTATGAAAGAGTTCAAAAGGCATAAGCTGTTCATCATAAATGTAATAACTTTTATCAAACTTGGGGAGCTTTTTATGCCTCTGAGACCCTCTGGACCTGCAGTACAGTCAGTGGAAACGTCAGCACAGAGATTAAGCATAGTTTTGTATTTCAAAAGTCTGCTGCCAAACTCTAGCATCTTCTCTTTGTTCTCTTTTGTAATGGGTCTAAAAGACATATTTGGTCTGCTCATCTGTATTCCTGAAATATCACTTTTAGCATGGAAGCTGAGACAATTTTTAATAAAAAAATTAAAATCTAGTGAAATTTACATTTAACAATATAATCCATAGGATTTCATTCCTGTACTAACAGGTCTGTCCAAATGCTTGAACTCTCCCACATCACCATATGCATCCAAAGATTGAAATGAATACTTTGGTTATATAAAGTCTTCTCTAACAGATGAGTCATTTTCATTTGATCTGTTGTTATTTACAAAAATGAAAGCACTTTTCAGTACTTCCTAACAATATACATCAGCAGGAAGCTGATTTGCCGAATTGAAAATATTTTACCTGGACTTAGTCTGAATGGCTCAGAGGCATATCAGAGCCTGAGAAAATACCCATTTCAGAAGTTAACCAGGACAAAAGCAACACTGTGTTTCTGCACAATAGGTAGTTTTGAATTGCCACTCATGAACAACAAATACACATAAAATTCTCTTCTGCATAAACTGTTTCACCAGCTTACAGCTGCAGACTAATTCCTAGCTGTGATTCATACCCCAAAAGTGCAAATACTGTACAATTTTTAAATCCCCTACCCTGAAATGATAGCAGCTGTTTGCCTGAGACTGTTTCAGGTCCCAAGTTTCAAGCTTTTGTCTGTCTTACGGTGTGGCCATGAGAAAACAAGATGAATTTTTTTAGTAAATAGAATAGACTAGACTGTTTCAATTGGAAGGGACCTACAACGATCATCTAGTCCAACTGCAATTTTTGTATAGCTGCAAGAAGCTTTTTAATTCAATGGAAAATTTTACTCCCAAAATGGAAAACATTTTAAGATATTAACCAAAAGTTGAAATTCTTTGCTGTGAACATCAATATAGACTCAGAATGATTAAAGAAAACAAACAAACAAAAAACCAACATTAAAATAAATTCTACTGTGGCCTAGTCCTGTCTTCTAGAGAAAACAAGGGTCTTTTTTTTTCCTTACCATAAGACTACTCATGTACTACTCCTCACTAACTGAATCCCTAATAGAATTCAATTCCTGTTCTTTTTAATTATTAGTCATTTAGAGTACTCACTTTATTTAGTTCTGAATAAAATTACACTGGCTTGTTTTTACCTTAAAGTTATACTTTGCAGCTGATATATGATTGTTACTCCATGATAACAACCCAGCTTTTGACAACGAAGCCATAAGTTATATTTACAATCTCTTCTAGAAAAAACTAATTAATTACCAGACTAGCCCTAAATGTCCTCTTGGACCAAATCAGAGTGTACATTCATGAAAATGTGCTGTAAGTCTCAATAATCACTGTTTTTTACAGAGCAGTAAAGAGTCTTCTCACAGAGGTAAGGCGTTCAATGCTCAATTATAGTCTTATTTTTTCTTTTCTCTCCTTCCTCAGAAACTCCTGAAGTCTAGTTTCCTACAATGAAAAGTGAAGACTGAAAAATAAGAAAACATGTAATTTTGTCAAAACCCACATCTTAAGTCGGCGATGCAAATGACAGGCTGTTTTCCTGAAACTTTAACAGACATAGGAAAAGAGCTGGATCTGAACAGTTGCATTAAAATTGGTTATTTGCAGTATGAAGACCAAACACAAAGCTTCCTATCTTCCTATAAGCTTTCATGGAATATAATCCCTTTAAAATCACACTATTCATAAACTACAAAAAGACTACTGCTATCTTGAAAGGCTTCTCTTGAAAAATTAAGCATTTATACAAAATTTGGCTTTCTACTTTGACATATGTTTTTAACTTTGTTTCACTCTTCTCTGCATCCCGATCAAAACCTCTATGTACAGAACCCCTGTGTCAATCATACACAGACTATGCAAGCATATTAACTGAAGGGACCCTGACTTTCAGTGAGAAGGTTGCATTTTTAATTTCTTCTTCAATCATTGTCCAAGGAATTTAAAAACCAAGTAATTACTAATTTTCCAGACAATTTTTATTTCAATACTATATTTTCACCATCTCAGCTACTAAACCAAACAGTAGAAGATCCCTGAAAATTATGTAATTTTCTGATATATGAAGTGCTGCTTTAACCGTCCCTTTTAAGTCAAAGGTCACCTTCAAAAGATGACTCTGGAAAGAGATTCTAAAAGCTTTTTCTCAGTTATTTCAAACTGAAATCTGAGAAGTGGAAAGCAGAAGACCCTGTGGGTAGCCTCAATGTGAAAAATTTACTGTGTATGCAGGTCACAAAATCAATGTAGCCCACGATTTAATGCTCTGAACTTTCACTCATTTAACTGTTTTGTGTGGAGACTGAACATTCATTAGGGGTGTTTCACTGAATATAAATATTCCTGAAAAACAATGGAAAACAAATATATTCTTTCAGCAACTTCTATTCTTACTAGTTGTCTATGTAGAAACCTATTAATTTACAGGTGAAATACAGTCAGATACTAACAATGTTCTAATGCCACATTTAATTTCTCCTTAAAGTTTCATCTTAGCCTCATCCTGAAGGGCAGAGAAATACTTACTGCTTTTTCAGGACCAGGCTTCAAAATTGTACCTTACCCTGTCAATCATAATGATCTCATTTTGTAAACATTTATCATTTGAATCCTATAAAGCCTCCTACTGTTTTGCCACCTTACACATTCTTAAAAAAAGGAGTAATTCAGACACTATCATCTTCTGATTTTCACTTAAAGTCTCTGCTGACCTCACCATTTCTGTTTTCCTAAGGTGAGAACAACTGAAGTGCTTCCACTGACCTACCGCAACAAGCCATGTGCTTTTATGACTATATGCAGTTGCTCTCCTTTCGCTCCTTTCTCTCACCCCTCTCTAAAGACTACTAAAGGATCTTTTAACACTATGTATTGCCCAGGGAGAAAGCACTGTGGTTTTGATTCATTCAGTGTTCTTATACGATGCTCTGCTGATACCCTCTGTATCTCCTCTGTTAGAGGTCTCTCTGCTAGCCCTATTTCTACACATAACGTTACATCAAAAAGTGTGCCAGTCTGGTTCTCTCACCAAGCCCAGTCCTGTGCTATCACAGCTTTTCTCTATTAAGTCAAGTGAGGAAAAAAACTTAGACTCATGACAATTTACTGTGTTGGGGATATTCAGTCACAGGTATCCAAAGACTTAAGTTCTTTCTGTTTATATTTTTATTATTCTGAGTCTGTGTTTCCTCTAGAAATTTTGCAGATCAGCAAAGTTTCTAGGTGTCTATCTGTGAAGGTGGTCAGTGCGGTTCCTGCAGAGATCACAGCTCATTAAAACAAATTACACAGTCTCAGATATACATTTCCTCCATTTGCTTCATAATAATGTAGGTAGAAAACAAGGAGAGACAAGAACAGAAATACCCACACACAGGTACCAAGCTTGTCTTTTTCCCCAGCTGTATCACATTTCTGTGAAGGCTGCAGTTTAGGTTAGAAACTTACTTCAATTTGTAATGTGTGAAAGAGAAGGATTTTAATCCTCCTTTCCGTGAAAACAGAACATCGATTCCAGAGCTGTGGCCTAACTTCTATAATCCTTTGGGTTTATATACTTCTACTTTTCTAAAAGGAAAAAAATATTTCCCTTCAGCAGAAAAAAATTCTGAAAATACTTCCTTATGTTGGATCATAAGAAAGTGTGAATAAGATAGAATTTGAAGAAAATATTGAGGTTTTAGAAAAAAAAAATCCAAACTTTTATGGCATCTTTTGCTAATATTAAACTAAACAATGCTAAAGAGGAGACAAAACACACTATATACATAAAATGAAGCAAGCCTTCAGTGAGTGAGTCTTCATTGCAACTAGTGTCTGATCATGTTTTTGTGTTGCTGAAGCACCGTTGTTGCTACCGTTTATTTAGAAAGTAATTAAGAACACGCTTACATGATTAGGTGACCTGACTGTCTATCCTGAATTCATTCATAATATGCAGGTTAATGTGCCAGACTGACATGGATGCCCACCCACACTGTTACTGTCAAATACTGCTTTCTCAATGGGAGATGCTTTCTGAAGCATTGCATGTTTACAGGTGGTGTGTGATATATTCCAGTCCCCTTCAGTGCAAAGGCAAACAGCTTATTTTAAATGCTTTTCAGTTGAAATCTTCTACATATTGGAAATGGCTAGGATTAGCTTCCTAAATATCCAGTTATCACTCAAAATAACCAGTCTGACTTAGCACCAAATGAGATCAAAGCACTCTTAAGACACTTATCAGAGATGGGATTTAT
The DNA here is from genome assembly GCF_003984885.1 of Neopelma chrysocephalum. Classification (NCBI taxonomy): domain Eukaryota; kingdom Metazoa; phylum Chordata; class Aves; order Passeriformes; family Pipridae; genus Neopelma; species Neopelma chrysocephalum. Next base: position 23,956,378 of record NW_020897694.1, on the reverse strand, counting down.
CTCATCCACCTGTAGATCTCTGTAGACATCTACAACAAATTTAGTTTTCTAGACCTCCTTTCCTTGTGGTAGTGAGAAGTAGGAACCTTTAGAGAGCTATTAAAGGGGTTTGTACCTAAGAAATGAGGGAAACCACACTCTACAAGTGCCAATTCTTTTTCTATAAAGGAAGCTTGAATGACTGCTTCAGATACTGCCAATACATTAGAGCTGTCTACATAGATGAGATTTTAGTTGAAAGAGCAAAGAGAGATTTTTGAAGTTTCCTCCCACTCTTTCCTGAGTGAATGAGTATATACAGTACCCTTCACAGCAGAGTCAAGCAGGTTAATATGAACAACTGCTTTCAGAAGCTGCTCTCACTTCACCAGTAGTTTGCTATCAGCACTCCCCAGCTGACATTGGGGACTGGAAATTTCAAAGTTACTGAGACTTTAGAATTGATTTCCAACCTACCTTTACTCTTCATGCACTCGTCTTCAGCCTTGGCATGCACCTGACTGTCATACCAGAGTACACAAAAAAATCTTCGTGCAACTTGGACTCATCCATGTGTACGGACACACCCCATAAAACTTTTTTATTTGGAAGAAAATGTCTAAAACCAAATGAAGATGGTAGTGTTCATTCTTTTCTATCATGACACTCTCTTCTATTACTACAGCATCACTTCTACCTTTTAAATTAGACCTGAATAAAGGGTAAAACTAATTGTAAAATAAATATGAAATTGAGAAATATGATTATTCTCATAACTTTTTTTTTGAGTAATTTCTGTTTGAATTTCTTATTCTGGCTCTGCATTTATGACTAGACTTGTACTAAATATGTACAGACAGAATATATTTTAAAATCACATGCAAGCAACCAGTTCCTTCCACCAATATAATACTACCCTGGCAACCTGGGAATCAAAAGGAGTCTAGGGTAATGATTACTTAGTGTTGTTTTTCTTTTAGAAATGCATCTCTTAATTCAACAAGGGAAAACAGAGAATATGTGATGAATCTCTATGTTGGTTTGATTTGGCTTATTTATTTTTTTATGCAGCCTTCAAGTTGATTTATAACATTACATTAAAATAACTTGGTGGTGGCAGTCCTTGTTGCAAAACAAATGGATCAAATTAACCATCCTGTGTACTACAATCTTGGACAACAAAGTGCCAAACAGTACATGGGTGGGTTCAGCACTTTTAAAATGCTCTGTATATACCTTAATGCTTACTTCAGCCATTGATTGATTAGACTATAGTTATCATGTAAGAGGATCAGCTCCATTACAAGGAAAAAAGCCAGCTATCAAGTACATGGACCTCTATTATTATCACCTGAGAAACACAGTATAAATGAGAGCCTGAAATGAGGGACAAAGGTGAATTTTTTCAATGCTAGTAATTAATTCTTGCTTTGCATAGGGTAATTGAGGGCAATCACAGAATATTGCATGTCATTTCATTACTGGGCCATCAGATGGACTTCTACTTGCATACCCTAGTAAATGCATTAAATCTATGAGTACTTTGGCTGCTGGACCCATGTTGAAGATAAAAGCTTCCTTAACCTTCCTGTCATTCCCATCTACTTTTTATATTTTGTCATTTCCCTTTCCTTTGCTTTAATATGAAAAAGATTAGGAATAAGTACAGAAAAACATTCTGGAACAGCACTAAATATGAACTAACATTGTAATGAAATTCCCTGCCTGGGATTTCAGGCTGTTGTGGTCACTGCTGTCATAACTCTTACCTTCCTTTTCCTATGCCTGTGCAAATCCCTTACCCAGCTGCCCAGCACTCAAAAGCAGGCTGTGCTAAAAAACAAAGGCAGCTGCTAGGGTAACAAATACTAACTAGAAAAATATCTGTTCTATCTTGAAAATCAACAACTAGGATGTTCAATTCTTCATGAATTCCATGAACTCCCCTACAACATAAAGTACAATTTCACTGTTAGTTTAAATCACTTGTTCTGCAAAGTTTGACATACACTTTTTTCTTCAGGATAATTTGTGGGGCATAGAGATATGCTTTTTCAGAATTCTGACACCAATTTTATGTTCAGTATAATTAAGAGTACCTTCGGTTAAATCCTACAAATTATTTCAGTTATTATAACTATGTAAGTATGGGTCTTCAAAACAGGTCAATGCACAGTGCTACCAGATTCACATAACTTCCTTGTAGTAGTTTGAATGAAGAACATCTGTAGACTTCTTGTACAATACGGATTTTTCTGTAATCTGTTGAAATATAAGATCTGACTCACTGAAAGTGCATATCTTTCTCCTCATTGACTTCGTGAGATTCTAGGGAAAAGGTTTTCTGACTTCTATATTTTGGTCACATGCCTAAATTACATGGAATAAACCTAGGCTTCATTGAATCTTTTCAAAGCACTGGACTTAGGCTATATTTATTTTAGATGGACTTTACTCATAAGAATCCTGTATTCTTTTCACGTCCCACAGGGCAGTTTAAGAATCAAAAAAGCGTCACAACTAAAAACAGAAAATGAGCTCAATGTTTTTAATATTATCAGCAGCACATTTGTTTGATCTTCAGTTAAAATGATGTCCATTGTTTTCATATAATGTTACAGGTCTTTTTGTTTTGTTATTATTTAGCTTCATGTAAATAATTTCATTATGCAAATTAAAATGAATAATTAACTAAAAATATTTTAGCAAATTTCCCAGAAGGGAATTATTTTTGCAAAATGATTAACATATCTACAGTTTGATGATTCTAGAAAGGGAAATGAATTAGTTTCATTTTCACCACTAATCTTTTCTATTTGCTTAAAAAATTTTCACAGTTTTGAAGATGTCAGGGAAGATTAACCCACTATTAAAGCAGTCATTTATCACAATTAGCAGAGAGGAACATTTCCTTGCTATAACAGCCTTGTTCTAAAGGCTGTTCTTTTTAGGCCTCACTAAACCTTCCAAACTATTTGCCTGGTGCTTCCAAATATAAGGTATTATCTAACACGATATCCAGTATTATCTGCTACAATTTTTATTATCCTTCATTCCCATCAAATGAGTTTTCCTGTGCCCCAATGATACAGCCTAATATACTACCAATTTACGTTTTTTCAGCCATAATAATGCTATTCATTTCAATAGAAACTGCACTTTTTAAAACAGAAAACTGAATTTAACACTATATGTTTTTCCAGGAAAAGAAATAGTTGCTACTTCTAAAACATGACCATCATGTGCATTTATTTGTTGAATGGCATCATGTACTTCCTTAGTTATGCTGACCAAAAATGGCTTCTGTTTGAATGTATAACAAAGCAAAACATGCCTTTATCTCTCAGACTTTTAGACTGTGAGGGCTTATAAAACCATAATACCACTAGTACATTAAGTTGCTGGGACAGACTGTAGTTCATACACTAGTGAAAGATTTTTTTATTTATTTTTAAACTGAATTTAAATACATTATCAATGAAAGACAGCAGAGCAGGGGTAAGACTATTTGATTCAAATTAACTTTATATCATGGGGATTTTTCTGATGCAGTGCTGGTGTGTATCTACAAGAATGCAAAAAACTTTCCAAGCATCATTGGCTCTGGTATGCCTCCCTTTTGTAAATTATACAAGAAATCAATACTGAAAGTAAGGCTGTCAAAACCGCCTAGCACTAGCATACAAGTGACTCTAAATTAATCACAGATTATTGATCATCTTCTGGCTGGAATAGCAGTGGTGGGGAATAACCAACTAGTTTGGTTTGTCATCAGTTCTGAGAAATGAAAAACTGGAAAACACACCTATCAAATGGACGTTGAATATAAATCCTTTCTGAGGACCTGCACATTATTCTCAGCCTGACAAGACCACCTCGGCTGAAGGATTTATAGTATCTGCTTGCAGCAGATGCAATGGACCATAATTACCTGGATTGAGTGTTGCTCTAAAATAGCACAGTGGGAGGATAACATTTATGAATCACAATTAGCATGAACCTTTCCACACAGGTGGATCATGGGGCTGCTGTTCAGCAGTGCCACAAAATAAAGGAACAAAATGATCCACAGAATATTGCAGGCCCTCTCCTCAGTCTGAGAGAAATAAGAACAAATTAACAGAATTCTCATTGAAACCTAAACTCTAAACTACACCATTAATTGAATGCCAGCATTAAACCTATGCTACTGTTGATAGTTATTTTTTTAGACTGTTTAGGAGAAAAGGGACAGTACCTATCACAAAACATTTATTTCCCTGATATCAATGCAGCTTCTCAGACACATGCATGGATATTTATATGTGCATGCACATATATCTGCACACAAATACGTATGTATAAGCACCACTTAGTAATTAGGAAATTGCAATTCAGTCATTATAAATGGAATTAGAAATCCCTCCAAGGGTTGTCTTGCAATGTTCTTTGAGATCACATGGGAGAAACTTATCAGATATCTTTTTCTAGTTACCCTGCATAGGAAGCAGTGACAAAAATAGCCTGGGAGGAAATAAATATGTGCCCTTCAGCGATGGCCAGAGGAAAGATGCTTCTGGCAGCAACTCAATCTGTCATTTGCCAGAGGTGTGGTGTCTGTCTCAGATAATAAATAATAAGTAATGATATTACTGCAAAGATTGCATATACTCCTTCATCTGTGAGAGTCAAAAGAACTATCATCTGTCCCTGGCTCCACACAAATTATCTATGGAAAAGCTTCACCTCCCCCTTTTATTCTCTATAACTAATAATTCCATATGTCAAGAGGCAATGGATGTCATAAGAAAGTGATGATTTTCAGGAAACTTCAGGAAAAAAGATAATTAGAAATTGTATGACAGGGCATAACTTTATAATAAACAGATGCACAAATAGTCTAATATGCTGATTACACAGCCTCTGTCAGTTAACTTATCTTAAAATATCAGTGTTTGAAAAGGTAAGAAAAAGAAACCAGTTGTTGCCCATAAGTCTTGTGTTCACAATGCTAAAGGTTATCAGAGAGAGTTAGTTAAAAAGGTCCAAACCAGGTCAGAAGACTGCCCTAAAAAATAACTGGCGGGGATGAACAGGGGTTGAATGCTCAGGTTCATTTCCTGGGTCTCTTTTATTTAGCAACATAGGTATTTTTGATCATGAGGCTTATGTCTAACAGCATTCATCAACAGCATGCAATACTGTGAAATAGAAGAAATAAACAATTTTTTCCATTTACGTAAAGTTGGATGTCTCCCAAACAAAACAAGAACCAAACTGTATTTTAGTCCAATTTTGATCAGAAATTTAGCATTAGCCATGGACAAAAAAATACGTAAAATAAACTTAAATTATTTTTAAAGAAATGAGCTCAATTGATTATTTTTATTAAACAGCATTACTTTTCATTTGCATGGAGAGAAATAATAATAAAACCAAAGTAGTATCAATTAAGAAATTTTAATTTTACTTAAAAATATTTTCTGTTTCACTTCATTCTTTTGAAGTTGAAAGGACCCGTTCTTTTAACCAAAAGAGAAACTTTATACTATTTGAACCACTGTGACTGTTAGCACTGTTAAACTACATAGAAGTCTTCATTGTCCTGTTTTAAAGGGCCAAAGCTCTCAAAAATAATAATCATATCTTCCTATACAAACTGGAACACTCTAGGACTTCTTCCAGCCATTGCCTTTATGTAGCAGTGTACCTTCAAGAACCATAAAGTATTCACTTCGAAGGTAGCAATAGTAGCTTTAGCTCTCAGGATTAACAGCCATTCCTCATTATTCCCATATTGAGCTGCACTAATGAGTCACCATTTGGGTTAGCCTGAGCCATCTTCCACAGTGACTTAAATTAATACAGCTGTTTTGCCCTGAAACAGTGGGAGGACTCCCACAAGCTGTTATTGGGCCTCAGCTGCGGGGGCTGTAATGATTACCCAGAGAAGCAGCAATAAACAGCTGTGAAAAGTAAATTCAAACTGTTCTAGCTAGATCTTGTTTGTCTCTGCACTAACTTAATCAGCATCATCCTAAGCACAAGACAAGTTCTTGGGATTTCACTCATCCAAAGACTGGGGAGGCTGGCCTGACCTTTCTTAGCTTGTAAAGCACAATGAGATCACAGTCTATTGCTTCAGAGGAAAAATAGCAAAAGATTAGTTCTATGATGGAGATGTAATAGTTTTGACAGGGCCATAGGGTATACCAGGTTTCTAACTTCCATCTCCAGGCCCATTTTTTTCTTTACCTTAATAGTGGGTAACTATAAAAGTAAATTTTTGCATTTTAAAGTAAAGGAAGATGTGAAGCTGCAATAGCAACAAGTTCCTGGATGTCCATGGAGAAGATTTTGGAAAGTAACATGAATTTCTTAATTCATACCCTAGAGAAATCCCAAACCCCAGTGTTTTGAAACCAATTTGGTTAACTGCACAGAGAAACAATAAACCTCAGAAGGGAGCAAGTAGCAAGTTGTGAAACTTTAACAAGATCTCCAAGGAAGCTTAGACAAAAAGGTAAAGAATCGATGTTGCTAAGACTTTACAAAAATATCAGAGATAAAGTTTCATTTTCATGAGCTTCATCTGAACCCTGGATAACCTGGCCAAACTCTTGAGTTCTCAATAAAATATCTTTTCTTAGTTGGACAGTTTTAAAATGACTAACATTTTTTAGAAGCTCTATTAGTCAGAACTTAGAAAAGTAGAAGATGCTATAAACTAACTGAATTCTGTATAGCGCTGTATTTTCTTTCATCATTACCACTTTAGTTGATTTTTTTACAGTTATCTGTTGTTACTGCTATCTTATGATTATCTATTACTTTACGAAGACTCTAAGGCTCATGAATCCATGACACAACTACCCCTTAATGTTATGTATACTTGCAGAGTTGAAAGAAGTAATCCAGTAGGTTTAACCATTTAATCATTCCACAAAAAACCATCTTTTAATTGTTTAAAATAAATTTTTTTTTTTTTAAAAAGTGTGTTTAAAGTCTGAGAATCAATTTTTTCCTCCTTCCCCCACCTGCCCCAAACCAAACCTATTAGTGCCTGGTATTTTGTTTGCATTAGTACAGTTAGTAAGACCATGAAATTCAAATGAAGGGGAAAAAAAGACAAAAATATCTATTCCTCATAATAGTATTTTACATGCACTTCAGCTGTTGGAGCTGATTGCCTAGAAATACAAAGAATAATACATTCAGATCCAAATTTATGAAAAAGTAAAAATCATGTTGTACTATTTCTTTAGGATGTACTAAATATTTTGTAACTGGAGTTTTGCAAAAAATACCTTTGTGTTTTGCTGGCAAATCACAGGAAAAAATGAAAAATCAGTTTTTACTTAATATTTTAATAATTTTTAATCAAGTAAAAACACATTCATTTTGAAAGTAAGATCTGATTTTAAAAATCCACAAAATTTTAGTTAATAAAAATAAAAAATTTAAATAAAAAATAATCTAGAAATGAAAACTGGAAACAGTTCAAAATGTAAATTCTTAGTTTAGGATCAGCCCCAAATTCTGAGTCACCTTAATAGTATATTATCTACAAAGAAGATAACTAATTCCATTAAATTACTAATGGAACTAAATCCATTCTGCCATGTATGTTTAATCTGAATGACTTTTTAAATTTTTGTTTTATTTTATTTTATTCTATTTTATGTTATTTGTTAAGGTGCTTTTCCTGAAACTCTCTGTATAGAAAATCCTATTTACTCAGACAGAAAGGTTGGCTTAGAAAACTTTTGACTAAATTTCCATCCACATTCGCATAGGTACGAGGAGGGACTTCTGGATGTGTTCAAATTCTAGAAGAGTAGAAGGTAGTTAACTCCTCCTTGACTCGACCTCTTCCATTTTTCTTCTTGCTTTTAAATCTGTATGCAAGTCCCACTGGTTTATGAAAAGTTAAACAGAATTTTAACAGTATGTCTTGATCCACTCAGGCTGAAGGAGGGGGGCTCTGATTTCCAAAATCTCCCTAAGAGTTTCAGACAGTGGAAAAGATCTGCCACTCACAGTGAGTGTGGGTAGCCTCATCTTTGGGATACGGAATAGCTAAAGGTTAAAAACACATTTTCTTTTCTTAGTCACTGCTGCCTGCTTATAGCAACTGAGGAGATGTAACGGGGGCCCAAAACAGTAATACCCACACCCACAATTAGCTTTCCACATGTAAGACTGAAACATGGGGAGCACAAGAAACAACAATTGAGAGGCTTTTCCTCTTGCATTTGCTTTTTGAGAGGAATTGGCTGAATCAATATTGCTTACTGCACTGTTATAATGTGTATCCTCATGCACATTAGGCATTCTCAGAATACTGGATTTCTTGATTTATGTCATCTAAAAGACTTGCAATGATGGATTTTAAATGCAGAGAGAAGCAAGAGCAAAAAAATACATTACTGGAGCTGTAACATGTTTTTTATACTTTTCTTTAAAAATCATCTTACAAGGAACCTATTTTTAGGTAACTATCTTATCATTTTTTAAGCCAGGAAAATCATGTTTTGCCTTTCAGTTAGACATCTGCCTTCTAAACAGAGCAAATAATACTTTTTTCTGCATATATTACATCTTAATCAGTCAAACATTTTAGATTGTTATTTAGAAAACACTTTGTTCAGCTACTCTGTAAGGAAAGCAATGTACTGTTTGCTCTCCCTGCTTTGTCTCGTAGAAGACCTCTATCCTTTCTCACCTTACCTCTCCTGTGCCAATTTTTTTGTGATTCAGCAATTCTGTATGATGTCTCTAAACTCCAACTATCTAGTCAATATCTAAGTGATTGAAAGATTAATTTATTCCCACTGAGATCAACTATGTCAGACTAGCAAAGGCCAATTACAGACAAAAGCTATCACCAACCTCCTGCCAAGACCAATCCCAAATGCAAAGAAAAACAGCTTCCAGCTGAACTGAAAAGGCTCTAGTTTTAGTACATCCAGTGAGCATACTGGTATCACTTTTATGCATTTTTCCACAGCTGAAGGATATGCTCTGCTGAACTGCCTGACTCATCTTGCAAGCAGCAGCAAGCATGTACGGTGCCCAAAACAGTGGTGATGTGAGGTGGGAGGGTAACAGATGGCACATCAAACATGCCTTCGGTACGTGAAGGAAACAGAGGTTGTCAAGTGATTGTGACTTCAAAAAAACTCTTTTACGCCCTGCTTGTTGACAGCTGTTATTATGATATCTAATCTATAGTCATTATTCGTGGAAGCAGCTCAGCCAGGATCCTGCAGTCATTCTGCTAAACCCACTTAGTGGATTACCTCGAGCTTTAGTTCCCAAAAATTCAACATCTCTCCTATTTTGTTACATGAGAGCAGAGTAAAAATCTTTATCAATGACTGTCAGTAAAAATGCCCCAAAATACTGAGAAAGGAAGGAACAGAGATAAAGTTGGGGGCATAATATGTGCCAGCAATCCTTATTAGAGGAGTCATTGCTGAAGGCTGGCAAGGCAGTGCGTAGGGATCCTTATTAAACTGGTAATTTTGAGCAGTGTTGAATTGAGTTGAGTATAATTTTTGCTATCTCAGGTGTCGTGCAGTATTATCTCGAATTAACTTTTCTGCTTCAGCCCTACTGCCATCACTGCTCTGATGACTGGAGGATGTGTCATTTTCAGCCTTCAAGATGCTCTGAATAATACTAACATTTCCTGTTTACTCTTGCTGGCTCAAGTCCCTTTTTTTTCACCCCATTCACAGATGCTCCATTTGATGAAGTTACTGGATTTGGCTCTTATTTATTATGTCTGTCCCTTTTTGAAGAACTTCTACCTTGAATAAAATTATTAAGGATAAATTCAGTAGGCAGGGGAATTACTTGGGACATTGATGACGCTGATTCATCAAATAATATATGATTAGGCACACAAACTGGAGCAGCTCCAGCAGGAAAATCCGAAAAAGACTAATCCAGAAAAATGAATACCCTATTCAATGTGGCACTCTCTTCTCATGCCGGAGACCACAACCCTACACATTGAATCCAATTTCTCACTCACTACTGGTGTTGACCAGGAACTTCACTGGGGAGCTGAGGCGGCTTTGCCAGCAAAAGACTTCTTATAATGACACTAACCAATGATGAGCTTCTGTTTCAATTAATTGGATTTTACATCTAAAATAAACAAACAAAACTTTGTCATGAAGCTCTTGGCCACTTCTACTATGAGCAAAACAATTCCTGGACCAATTCCATCTCTATCATTAAGGCCAGTTACAAGTTAAAGTATGAGAGTTTACTGAATTGATTCGAGAATTAATTCACAAACTTCAGTAGTAGGTTCGAAAGGTACGTTGCTCAGTCATGCTGTAACATTACCCAAATATCTGTGTCACTGCAAGTATGTATCTTACCAGTAATTGTCACAGTCCTTGATGAGATTGTGAATAGCCTATCTCCCTGTCCTGGGTTCTGAGAAGAAGGAGAAAATCATCTAAAATTCCTTTTCAAAACTGACCAGTTTATTTTTTACAACATCAAGACTTGGAATGAAAAAACTACTTGATTAAGGATTCTTCAGCAGTCCAAGCCAGGCCATTCACTGAATAATAACTAGCTGAAGAAAACTCAGTTTCTGTACAGATTAATCTTAAGATACCATTGCTAGAATGAAGTTCCAAGATGCAAATGCTGTATGATAATGGCTGGTCCCCTCAAAAAAAAAAAAAACAACCAACCACAAGATTTTTCACAGGTACAGGCTGTCTCTTTTGTAGCTAATGTGGGGTTTGTTCAACATGAAATCTGTGACCTTACAACCTTGACTTTCTCAAAGAGTGCCCAACTGAGATTTTTAATATATGTCTAATAGAATGTAAGATGACTGCAGTGTAAATGAACAATAGTCAATTCTTTATGCTTATCATAATGTGTGATAATTTACCCAAGACTCACATAGAAAGATTTGTATTCAAGCTCTGTAGGAGAGCTTGTAAACAAGAAATCCATTTATTCACAAATATTTACAAAAATCAGGGTGATGGGATTAGATAAACAAAGAAAAAGCAAACAGATTTCTGTCTTTCATCAACTGGAATGCTATATTGTAAGAAGCAGGTATATGTAGTTTAGGGAATGACCATTTGATTAGAACTAATTACCAGAAATAGTGCCTCTATTTTACAATGTTACTGTGGTGAATTTCTATCAGCTGTATAATGGAAAACCAAGCCTCATGTCAATTCAGAGAATAATTAGACAAGCTCTCTATTGATAGGCACTGCAGTGACTCAAACACAAGTTAGAAAACAGAATTACTGTTATTCCTCCACAAGAACAAACACCAAGCCTGATGCTACGGGTACTCTCATGTATGTCATCTTAACTATGAACATCGCAATTTTATTCACTCTATGTGGTTCGATAAAGTCACAAAATTCAATTCCAAGAAGTGTAAATATTTTAAACTTATGAAAACGACACTTTATTTTATGTGAGATGGACAAAATAGCAAGAGGCCTGTAAATAAAGTCAGGCAACAAAATGACAAATATTTGGATATTTAATTCAAGCCAAACAATGGTTTGATTCAGCAAGCACTTCTGCCAGTACAGAATTTCTATGTGTGGGTTGCTGAGCTGAATTCAATTAAATGTTTTTGGGCATTAGAGATTACACACATTGAAATCCAAAGGAGAGATGTCACCATTTGCTATACAATACTGCTATTTTAGGGTAGCTTTTAAAATCCATCACAATTTGAAATGCTTAATACTTCATTCAATTAATGAAACAATATGGATAGATTCTATAGGGAGTCAGTTTCTATTAATACACATATATTTGCCTTGGTTTATCTTAATGACAAAATGTGTGTAATTTTTAATGCCCCAAAACATTTAATTGAATTTTAAAGATGGTAATACTGGTCTAGATCCTAAAGTGATGCAGAATAACACAGTTCTGATGTTTTTAACTCCCAGCTGAAATAATTTCATATTCACAAATACATGAGTGTTCATAAATTACTGACGCATAATACATGAACTATAAAATACTACTAAAAATTTTTTATTTGAAAGATTTTCTTTTTTTAATGTGTTGAACAGAGACAGTAGTCCTATATTGGAGTTTTTTTACATTACTTCTGGCTGGGACCATGTTTTTGTATACATGATATGAAGTCAACACCAAAATACTAACCTTCAACAAAATCAAAACCAAACCAAACCAAAACCAAAACCAAATAACGACAACAACAAAGCAAAGAACCATAATTTTAGCTATGAGTAGCTACACATTTATACAACTAGCATGCATTTATACTGAAATGTGTGAAAAGATACCGCTCTACATCAGTCATGAACAATACAACTGTTTCAAAGAAATAACAGCAGTATTAAAAATGTTGAGGTTTATTTTCCATCTATTTATAACACTGAACAAGCATCCAGTAAAGTTTTTGACACCTTTGCAAAGTGTTTAAAATTGATAATGAAAAGTAAATTATGCATTATGGTTGTTACGATTCTGTCAAAATTGTGAGACATTTATAAATGTAAAAACACAGCCTTTACTACGAAAGGAGACATAAGCTGGGGCTAGTATGCAAAGCTAAAGCTATGAAAAACATATGCTGAGGGTTTTTTTTTACTTTGCTATAATTCTGAGTGATAGTCATTCACAGCAGCAGGTGGTTTAGACATCTGATGGTTTGTTCTGATCAGAATTGTCACAGAAAGAGATGATCTCTTCCAAGCAAAACCAGCAAATTATACATTCCATTCACTAGTGGATGCAGAATAGACAGTTTTTCCAGTGGGTCTTCCAGAAATAGAAATAAGCTATTACTGATTCTTACTTTTTTTCCCCAGAATTTGTAGTGAGCCAGAGATTCAATTATTTAATTCATTTCTCAGAAACCATAACATTTGTAATCATTATTTACCTTAAAAATAAACCTTTTTCTCTATGGCCTGGCTTCTGTCTCTTTAATTTTCAACCCTGGGCACTCTCAAATTTTTTTTTTTTTTATATAGAGATAATTTTCTCTCTCAAAATCAATCATTTCTAAAAAACCCAGTAAGAAATCTTTATTTATCCTTGGACTTTACCATGAAAAAAGTGTTACCTTATAGGATTTCACCTTATTTATAACTCTTACATGTCTCCATAAAATAGAAGGAGTCAGATTGATACCTTAATGACAAAACACCTCAAGTTGTTGAGATTTAAGGCAGTGATGCACAGGAAAATAGAAGGACAGGGTGCTTCTATGGAGTGAAACTTGGATGATGCAGCTTTTCATGCTTCCTTTATCATTATTGATTTTACAAAGGGAATTTAATACTGCTTACAGTCGGAGACATAAGATCAAGGAGAGCAGAAAGACCAAATGTATTCCTAAGCAAGTCTCAGGCTTGCCTAGAGAGGAATTTGATCAGCTGGGGTTTCAAACAGCCCTAGGGTCTGTTTGGGGAAGAGCTAAAAGCTACATTTAATCCCAGCAGACTCTTAGTCTTAAGAGGTTCTTAAAAAGGTCATGAAACATCTTGTCCAGAAATAATTGACTTTTTAAAAATTTTCTTTTTATAATATTAATGGACTAATGCAATGACCAGGAGTATAACATATATCCAAGACCCACTTCATAAAATGTTTACAGGTAATAGAAATAATAATTCAAAATGCCACAATAATTTTAAAAAAATAAATTAAGGATGTTGGTGGTCAATTTCAGAGTCTCTCATTACCTATTAGTTGGAGGGGAATAACAAACCACTTCTTCTATACTACAGTTACAATTCTTCCTCTGATAGTTTCTTTATAACTCTTCCAGGTTTCTATTAGCTTTTTTTCTTCTCTGGAAAAAAATCTCTTATTCCCCTTCTCTGCATTTTAGCAAGTCCTCTGTTTGGACTTGGTTGCAAATAACCCCTCCAGGATCCAGTGAGGTATATCATATAAAGTAATTAAAGACTCTTTCATCAGCCCATCTCTGTCTGCAGTTGTCAATGGGGTTTTCTGTCGCATTATTTAAGGAGAATTCCCTGCTATTTTCAGCAGGGGAATTATAATGGCAACAATTTTTTCTGGACTTTTTGCCCGTCGAGGCAACAATCCTCCTGCGGGACTTGGTGGCATGGTGCATCAGAGTACAACTGGGATATTATTCCAGGTGTCTTCTTCCCTCTCTCTCAGCTTTACCAAGCATTTCTCTGTTGGCATACATCTTCAATTCAATACCTAGGGGCCGCCATTATGCTGAGTTCGTGTCAGTTTTTCATTGACCTAATTATAATGCTAAACTTGAGCTTATATCTTGTTTAGTAGTTTTATCTCAGATTTGGTTGGATTCTTTCCCAGTCTTTCAGAGAGATTACAGAGGAAACGGTGTCCAGTCTAAATTTATTTCAATGAAGCTGTGGAGAAATTCACAGCAGAGAACTAAAGGAGACTGTATTTTTGAAAAATTATTATTTTAGTTGTCCAAGGTGACAAAAAACCCCAACTCATCTACTTGCATGACGTAATTTGTTAAGTCAGTCAGCAATTACAGTATGAAAGCAAGGCTAAATTTTCTACATCTATCACCTAATGGCTATGGAACATATGTATTGTGGAACAGAAATTACTAACTTTAAATTGATATCAAAATATAGAATCTAACAAGTGAATAAAATAAAAAGGGAAGGGAGTGTGTCAGTCATCAGGATTTGTAGTCTGGCAGTAATAGAATGAGAATTATCAACAGACCCTGCTACCTCCTAGAGTTTCTTCTCCTCTCTTTCCTCCCACCCAACCTAACACTGTTCTTCCTCATCCTCATGCTTAGAAATGACCTGACCAGATCAAAACAGAAAAGGCATATAGAGGATATCTTCACTTTCCCTGCCTCAGTCAAATCTCCAGCTTTATTTGAAATGCAACACTTGTGTTCCTAACATCACTTGCTTTCCTGCATCCTTTTCATATTCACTTCATATTTCTTATCTTCTATCCTTTCCAGTTGCAGAGCCACACCAGCAACCCTGAATATGTTTTCTATCAACATGAAAAACAATGCATTGGAAAACAGACCTAAAATTAAGTGTAAGTAAAACAGGAAGACAGAAAGATGACTAGAGCTGTATTTGTACAGCTGTGTCCACCAACTCAGTTACTTACCGATATGATGAAGAAAATCCCAGAGTAGAGATAGACTTGGGGGCTAGAAACACTCAGCATATTGGGTTGTGGTTCTTGCTAACAGCTGAAATACCTCTTTTTCAGCTACCACAGCCACATGCTGAGTGGTCACACTTTGTTAACAGGCAATGTCAAAACAGATGCATTTAGCAGATTACGAGTTCTAATCCATTTCATTGCATGTCTGCTAGCATTAGCTGCTCAAAAATGTTCTATTTTTGTTTGATTGCAATAAGCTTATCACTAGAAAGGCAGCTAATGATAATATCTCAAACAGTTTGACACTGCCACAAGTTTGTGGAGTGTCAGACTAGCTGACTAGATTGTCTGTAATACCTGTCTTTCTTTCAAAAGCTATGATGCACCATTCAACCCTCGTCACTGAGGCTGTATTTTCTGCTCTGGCTATCTGTTTTTCTCACTTCTGAATCTGTTTGATTTATTTAGTCTTCAAGTAAACTAGACAGGACTGGAGTAGTGAAAGCTGCTGTCCTTTTCAGCTAACTTTTTACAGTAATGGCTATCAGCATTACCGCCTAAAAACTGTGGAGCAGAAAGGATTTTTACTCTAGAAACTCTTTAGGATGTTACAATTGCAAGACTTATTGAATATTGTGCATTTTCAGCCACTTGAGATTTTTTTTGTTTCCTTTTTTTCATGTTTAATTAAAGGGAGAAGGTGGTTTTTATGGTGGCAGCTTGTAACAGTCTTCGTATTTGAATCTGTAACACAGTCTGAAGTGGGTTTAGCTGTTCAGTTTTGTGGGAACAGCTGTGTAAAAAACGGTTTGAGGCTGAACCCCCTCCCACTATCAGAAACTATATGGCATCTTCTCTTATACTGGGGACTTCTGCTCTGTGTCTATCAAGTATGCTGCCTATAAAGCTGTTAAGTGTTCTGCAATATATTAGCATGATGAGGGCTGTAAATGCCTTAGGAAATCCCCATCAGCTGCACTGGGCTTAGTCTTTTTATGTTAAGACCCTTCAGCCTTACACAGACTAGTTTGTGCCTGGAGTCTGAAATCAAGTTATATTCCTGTATTTGTGGTGGCTCAGGTTACCCAAAGGGAAAACAAACCTTGTCTGGCAAATGCGGATTCACAAGAAGTGTTTTGAAAGATTAGCACAATGTTACCTAGATATTTCATTATATACATCAACCAATGTGCTCAACTTCCTCAGTCAAGTATGGAAGTGGAGAGAGAAAGTCATAGCTTAATTTAGAAAAAATATTTCATAAGACTGGTTTCAAAGCCAAACCTGACCAAACAAACCAGTAAAACTAGGACACAGAGATATTTGGAAAATACTTGAAGGCTGGAATGCTTTCTGTACAATGTACCAGGAGAGACAGGTCTTTCACAGAAATTAAGAAATCAAACATTTTAACCTGACATACGCTACTGTGTCCTGCTGAGAACTCCAAGTGTAGAAATGTAGGAGTTAGGATCCACCCTCCACTTATGATCTGATTATAAGAAAAGCCATGAAAATATTTATTCTTACATAAAATCCTATCATACCTACTAGAATCAAAGACAATCTGTGCTTAGCTTTTTCAGCTCATATTCTACACATGGTTTTGAATTCCTCCACTTA
The DNA here is from genome assembly GCF_003984885.1 of Neopelma chrysocephalum. Classification (NCBI taxonomy): domain Eukaryota; kingdom Metazoa; phylum Chordata; class Aves; order Passeriformes; family Pipridae; genus Neopelma; species Neopelma chrysocephalum. The sequence continues at coordinate 23,939,647 of NW_020897694.1, read as the reverse complement.
ATTTCAAAATAAAAAAAATGAAAGGTATTTTGCTTAGTGAATTTGGTGATTCTAAAACCTTTCAGGTGGGAAATTAAGGTGAGGGAAGTGCTAGTTGCAGGTGAGAATGGACTGTGTGATCACTTCTGCTGGGCAGTGGGTTGAAAACGGTGTCTGAAGGTTTACGCAAGCAAAAATGTTAACAGGGTATTAGCTGATGCACAGCAACTATTCTCCAAACCTATGGTAAAAGGCAGGTAATTCAGCGTCCCGTTTCTGATATCACTGAGAGTAAAGTGCATTGAACCTTGAAGATCCAGCTCACATATCAGAAGGGAGACCTTGGCCCTGATTGCTTCTTAGCAATTATATAAGTTTTGGTATTATTAATTATTATAATATAATAATAATATTATAATATATAATAATATTATTATTAAATAATTATAACACTGATTTCTCTCCCTTTGTTTGATAATGGTTATCCAGACTGTGACTGTGTGAGCTGACAGCTAAAAACTGCCAGATAAGCAGCAAGGTCTAAAGAATGGAATTTTTCTGTCTCATTTTTCTTCAAGGTTTGCTACTGGGGCATGTACAGTACACATTTTAATAGCTTCTTCCTGCAAACACTTATGCACATGATTAACCTTTTATGTGAGAATAATCTGCAGTGTATTACTGGCAATAAGTATCAAGTCCTATGGATATGATGATCTAAAAAGATCTTTAAGGTTCCTTCCAACCCAAACCATTCTATGATTCTATGATATGCAGGTACCTTTAACAAGTAGTAGTCAAAAATTTCCTCTTATGGAGGAAATGACACAGAAAATGTGAAGAATTGTTATTACTTTAATTTTTTTCATTTTGCCCTGCTTTTCTTCAAACCATAAAAATATTCTGTAATTGTATTGGATTAGCACAAATATCATCTGAAAATTCAAAGGCCCATCAAGGTATAACTAGTGGATTTTTTCCTCCAAATATATCTCATAAATGGTATTGCAATTAATTGTTTAAATAAAATGTTTGGAAATTTTCATTATTAAAGATATAGTTTAATCTGCCATTCACTAAAATAGTTCAGTTGGTCTGTGAATATTTGCAGGTTTTCATATATACAGAAGACTACATTTAATCTTAATAAATACATTTCTCAGATCAATATAGCCATAGGGTCAGATTTTCTTTTACCTTTTCACATGGAGAATGTGAGAATGTCATGTTCTTCCTACTTTCATATTTCTACCTCACCCACTTCTTGCTGACAATCAACAGTTTCTAAATGCAGCATATCTATCTGCATGCTTAAATGTACTGCTCTTCATTTTCTGCTGAGACTCAAGAAATATGATCAGATGACTTTTATCTCGAAGGATCTGCACTGTATTCTGCCTCTGATGCCCAACATCCCACTGGAGTATTGGATTGTTTATCTACTTGCACTCAGGCTTATCTTTCGCATCTTGTAATGTAGTACATTAAAACAAGGCTGTTGCCCCATTTGTTTGCTTACTGTTTTACCACTGGCAGTGCCCTTGTCATGTGTTGTGCAATTGTTGTACTGTGCTTTCTTAAGCATACACCTTCTATAATTATCATGATTAACTATGTAAATTCTTGTGGTGCTTAAATACCTACAGAGTAGAGGCCCTGACTGTTATAAACGCTGCATAAATAGTGACAACTGAAATATTAGTAGAATGATAGAATTGTTTAGTTTGGAAAAGATCTTTAAGATCATTTAGTCCATCTGTTAAGGCAGGACTAACACTTAACCATGCCCATAAGTGACATATCTACACATCTTTTAAACATCTCCAGAAATGGTGACTCTACCGTTTCCCTGGCAGCCTGTTCCAGCGCTTGACAGCTCTTCACTTGAAGAAACTTTTCCTGATATCCAGTCTAAATCTTCCCTGGTGCAACTTGAGGATAATAGCTGAGAGAAAAAGTAATTTAAGGGGTAGGTAATTGTCATAACTAGACTTCTTTCAGAAGGAATCCTGTATTTTAACTTTAACAATTACATTGTATTACTTTATATACTCTAAAAATATAATTTTGGATATGTATTACAGATCTTTGAAGAGTATGAAAGTTTTTGTAACTTTGAAATGCAAATATATATTAAAATACATAAATCCTTGAGTGCAATGTATTGTTCTGACCCTTACTTGTTGGCACCCAGACAGATTTTTAAATTTCCAAGGCAGACTCATTATTGCATGCCTACACAGCCCTTCACATGTTTTGAAGGCATTATGCTAATGTCTTTTTGGCAGTGGCTAAAGTATGTCCCCTTAACAAAAACATGCAACATGTATTTCTACTGTTTAATAGCAGTCCAGAAAAACTGTTTTCTGAAGTTCTATTTTGTGTAAATTTTCTCCTTCAAAATTATCATCTAGGTTATGAGTGACTTCTTACAGCCTTTACTGAATAAAGAATAACATAAGCATGAGCTCTAATTCTTTCCAGATTGAAATATTTTATGAAAAAACCCCCACTTAAAAACACTCCTTCACTTTTTTCATTATGAGTAATACCATACAAGCTCCAGGAAAATAATTCAGACAGCTTTTTCTAGAGGGTCATATTTTCCTACAGTCACCTACCTCTTAATGACAATAACAGGACCGGTGTACCTGGCATTTCATTAAGGTGGCTATGTTGGATTAGAGCCCTTCTGAACAGTGAATTAGTGATACGTTCTCCATGTTTGCACATCATATTTACATCCCAAAGTGCAACTAGGAAAAGACAAAGCTGCTAGGCAGTGCAGTGGGTGAATTATCAAGCAGTTTGATGTGATGTGTGAAACTCTGCAGATTAACACCTGCACCGGAAAGCTGAAAGCTGTAGTGAAATGTTCATGGTTACAAGTTAATGTGATATCATATAACTTCTTTCTATTCAAGTCCATGCTTTTTGATCTATGAGACTCAATATAAAATAAGTGAAATAAGCCTACTACCAAATAGAGTTTATGTACAAACATAGTTTAACTTTGAATGATAAGTTTAGAATTTTCTTTGGTGGTGGGAAGTATTTCGTTTCTGTATTACAGCCATTCATACTACATGCTAACTGAGAGGTTTAGGTGTGTGCAGCTAACACAGCACAAGGTGGGCATTGCATCAGTTGGAGGTTGGGACTGGGAACATGAGTCACAGGGCAAATGAGAAGTGACAGTACCAATGCATGAGGACTGCTGTCTTTGAGCATACAAATAAAGCAAGAAGCTCACCAAAGAAACAGCATTTTACTACACAGGAGTTGCATAAGCAAAACTATAGCAGAATAGGTGTGCTCTAGAGTCACTGAGGGCCCCCTTGGCAGGGAACTTGTGGCATGGCCAAGGGATTCCCTTGCCCAAAAAATGGATGTTTTCTCTCAGCAGCACAGACGTATGTTCTCAATAAACTGAGAAACTGTTTCCTGGAGCAAAATTCAGCAGTGGTCATGATATAAAACTACAAATATCAGAACTGTTAGATTCAAGCTGGAGCTCAATCCCTTCCCAAAACTGAAAAAAAAAATTAATTATAACTCTATATAAGAGCCAAAAGAGAAATCTTTACAAGTGTCTCTTTATATGAGGTACAGATATGTTTCCCTTATCAGCCACAGTATTCTATGTTTCCAATATCAGAAAGCACATACTTAATTATTCGCAGCTCTGTTACACATGCACTATCTACAGAAAATGTATTAATATCAAGGGGTCAAAATGTTTTGCTGACATCCAACTGTGAATTGTGGGTTTTTTTATAACTCCTGCTAAATGACTGTTATTTCATCCACATTGTGCTTGTTTTTACCCTTTCAGAACCAGGAGCCTCAAGGAAATCCAACCCTGACTTATGACTGTCTTTGCAATTGCAGAAATCTTCTGTCCTTACAACTCCTCCTTCTCCTTTTGAAGACACCAGCAATGTACACCAATAAATTTTTCAGTGAGGGGACGAACCACTACTTGGGCATGGCTTCTGCCCTACTGGCCCCTTTTTTGCAATAGTGCTACTCTTCCCAAGAACAGCTGGAGGTATTTGTGTGTAAGCAGGGATCGTATGGTACTTGTTTATTCTGCACCTTGTAGGTTATGACTAGTTTATGCTTTAAGATTACCAGCAAAAAAAAATATCAGACAGCGTATGACAGATTGCTGGCTTGTTAATATTCCCATTGTGTATAATCCTGTCTAGCGATGACTCCTTTACACTTGTTTTAACAAGCTGTATAAAAATCTCTTCTATGCAAATTGCCCTAGCAGTAGACAGCAGTAAATTGTGACTGGAGTGACCCACATGAAATCCAACTCCTCAAAAGCCATTCTGCATACAAGAGCACTCATCTGCTCTGCTCTGTAAAGGCTATCACTTCCATCTTTCTATCAGTGGATTATGGCACTTATGAGAGGTGAAGCAAAGTAGAGGTCAGAGATTTGACTCCTTATGCAAGTTAATTGTCTTAATCCATTCCTGGCAGTGTCATTTTCTAAGGCCCATTTATCCTATCCAGGGATAAACTGTAGTACTGTCATGGAAGTGAATTAATTCTATCAAATTTGCTAGAACTCTTGGCAGTTACCAGCTAAGCAAACAAGAGATTTCTTTCAAAAGCTCATCTTCAGTATTTTTCTGTTGTTTTGCACAAAACAAAGAGTAAACAAAAATAATTTGGTACTAAACATTTAATTTCAAACTTCAATCTTTTTGAGGGTTTCTAATTTAATAATTCCACTTAGAACTTTTTTTAATTGACCTTTCAGAATTTTACATTTAAAGATTTTGGAAACAGGGACATCAGTGTACCTTCTTGAGTTAAAGTAGAGAATGAACCTGTGATTTCCACATGAAATAAGAACACCTTTTGGCTACTGCCCTTCTCATTCAGATATTTGTTCCTTGAATAACCCAATCCTGTCACTAAGACCAACTCTTGATTTCAAAGCATCAACATTTTTAGCAAAGAAACAAAGAAACCATGATGAAATGCTCTTTTTTTGGGGTGGCAGAATATCAACAGTACTGGGGCCTGTAGTTATCCCCTTCCTGACAAATGTCAAGCAAAGTATGCAGCAGAAGGGCCACATGGGATATGAAGAACCATCGCAAAGAAGAAAATCCTATTCCAAGTTCCTAACGCTTTTATTTAATAGGAATAAAGTTACTGCTACTTTCAGCATCACGGTGTTGTATGAGCAGGGTGCACTTCAAAGACTTCCCAAAGTTAAAGGCTCTCTCCCCTCTCAAGGTGTATCCTTATACAACAGGCATTTTGAGTTGTAGCAAACCTATTGGAAAGGGTAAAAGTGAGTTTAATAAGAAAAGTCAAGCAAAGACAAGGACTTCATATAGGATGCATAGAGAGTTTTTCTGGGCAGCAGGGAGGTCTGGAAAGAGACATTTCTCTCTCTATATATATTGCCTTTTTTTTCATTCCTCTGCTCTTCATTTGAACCACACATGATTTAGCGAAGAGGCTGGTTGAAGCAGGTGTTACATATTACAGGACGCTGTCAGATAGTTTACAAAAAAATGCATGATACTGATAGGATATTTTCAGAGCAGGAAGTGTACTCAGGGAACAGATGTGAGGACAGCATTGCAACAAATCTTTGAGTAAGTACATCTGCTTTTCAATTCTTACAGCCTTGACAACTTCCAGGTGAATACCAGAGCTCTGTAATACAGGGACATTTTCTGAAAACAAGCAAACAGTATAGGGAAGAAAAAAGCCACAGAACAGTTTCTCCCTACCAAATATTTGTTTTTCTCTAAAAATGTACACTTTTTAATTTGAGAAATGGTGAAATTAAGGAGATGTAGATATTCTGTTTGGTTTTGCTCTTTTTCTGTGGCCTTGTGACAATTGCTAATACATATTTGCATAAAATATAATGAAGCTCATTCAGCAGACAAATAACATTAAGGAGTGGTGTTTCATAAAAAGATATACAAAATGTATTTATTAGAAAGCTCTTTTTGCATTCTTTTAGACTACCTTCTAGCATCTGTACACTGAAGCATACCTTGTTATCCATCTACTAAAATTATAACGGGTTTGATTGCCACAACATTGGGGAGATAATGACTAAATTAGACTGTTGGCAATAATAAAACCATTTTTTTAAATCATGCCAATTAGCATTAGAGTTTCTTCCCTCAGGTGTCCCTGGGGTCCCTTTTGGCTGCCTTTATTGCTTGAGATAAACAAAATCATTGTTTTTACCTATATCTCTGATAATTACTTATTTTCTTTTTTTTTATTTTTATTATTATTGTTGTGATAATGAGCTGGAGTTGTTGATTGCATCGTGTGCTGGTTTTGGCTGGGATAAAATTGATTTTCTTCACAGTTGCTTGTATGGGGCTGTGTTTTGGATTTGTGCTGGAAACAGTGTTGATAACTGGGGGATGTTTTAGTTATTACTGAGCAGCGCTTGCACAAATTCAAGGCCCTTTCTCTTTTCATCCACCCAGCAAGCAGGTTGGGGGTGTGCGAGGAGCTTAAGGGGACACAGCTGGGACAGCTGACCCCAACTGACCAAAGAGATATCGCACACCATATGACATCTTGTTCAGCATATAACGATGGGGGAAGAAGAAAGAAGGGGGGGACATTCGGAGTGATGGTGTTTGTCTGCCCAAGTCACCATTAGCTGTAATGGAACTCTGATTTCCTGGAGATGACTGACCACCTGCCTGCCGATGGGAAATGGTGAAAGAATTCATTGTTTTTCTTTGCTTGTGCACAGCTTTTGCTGTACCTATTAAACTGTCTTTATCTCACCCCATGAGTTTTCTCACTTTTACCCTTTCGATTGTCTCCTGCATCCCACTGGTTGGGAGAGTGAGTGAGTGGCTCTGAGGGGCTTAGTTGCCAGCTAGAGTTAAACCACAGTACACTGTCAGCTGCAAACAGTCTTGGAAAAGAGACTCTTATCCCAGTGGTATACCAGAATATCGAATTCCTAAGCCTGTAAAGTACTGCTACCCTTCCTCCTGACCTCAATTTACAACAGCATACTGCTGTGCTATTTAATAAAGTGTTCTGGAGTGTGTTAAAACACTGTGCTGTACTTTCTTCTTTGATATTAAAAGTTGACAGTAAAAATTATTAATAGTAAAATTTCTGAGACATAAATTTGATGTATAGTCTGGCTTGATCACTGCCCATCTATCCACACATTGCAAGCAATTCTTTATGTGAGGGATTTTTTGCAATAGGAGGCAGAGATTGTTTTCTGGTGCTTCACCCAGTATGGCAAATCAAAGTATCTCAGAAACAGCATATTAGCATATGCTAGATATAACACATCAGTGTGCATGTTTTTAAAAAAAGATAAAGGAGCATTAGAAGAAAGATTGGTGATTCAGTTAACTGTGGGTTATTAAAAATGGAAAGCAATGTTACTGAAACCAGTGTTTTAGAAACTGTGCAACAACAGTAAATACTAATAGATACAGCCATTGAAAACATGATGTATGGATTTCAGGTGAGAATAGGAAAGGACACCCTGTCACTCTTATTTTCACACTCACCTGAAATCAGAATGGATGTGTGACTTGCTGGTGTCAATTATGCCAGCTAACATGAAAGTTTCATCAACTTTCACCAACTCCTCTCATGTTGACAAATTATTCCCTATTTTTTGCATATTCAACCCAGTAAGAACAAAGGATCATTTTAAATTTACGGGATCATAATGAGAATTTTGAAGGGATGGGATCTGATCCACTGTTCTATATTTACTTAGACATATGGTAAACTTACATGAACTTTGAAATACATTCAAGAGGAAAAAATAGAAACAGAAACATTAAGTAGTATAGTATTGCTACTATAGGTTATTTAAGCTTCTGCATTTCTAATTCAAGTGGGACATCCAGAAACGAGAAGGATCTCACTGAAGATAAATTCTTGGAAGAAAAAGGTTTACATTCTATAAAAAAACACAACTCCCCACCCCACTGGTTTTCTTTCTCCTTTCTTCTTGTCCTGAAACATATTTCCTTTGAAAGTTCCTAGATGGTCAGATGCACAAGGTTACAGAAATCTTATGAAGAACAGGATGCCCAGCTACAACGTTGGTGCTTTGAGAAATAGATCAAAATTAGTACACGTATTTTCAAAAGATAAATTCTAAAGTCTTTTATAAGAGTGTCCATGAAGTCAGAGGTATGACCAGGATATAGGGAGATATAAATGCAAGCTCCCAGTAGACAGGAAATAACAGATTTGAGTTTATGTCACCCACCATTTCAGTAAATGTTGGACTTTGGTAATTTCTCATATTCTCTTTCTCTAGTAATATCTTCTTGCAGAAACACCATGTTACTGCTAAACCTTTAATATCAGCTTTATTTGATGCAGCAAGAAGTCCCACAGTATCATGTATGAAACAACACCTTAGCCCATGTGAGTCTGACCTCAAGTTTAATCCCAACAGAGAAAAGAAATGCACCCACCAAGCCCAACTAGTTACAAAGAATAGCTTGCTTGTTGCACTCTGGTTTTCTACAGGAAGTCAGTGGTGACTTGTTAAATCAAAATCACAGTAGTTAAAAAGACTGAAAGAACACAAATGAAGAACTTTTTGATCTAACTGCATTATACTAATATTCTCTACCTCACTTTCACTAAGTTTTTTAAAGATAAAAAATGACAAAAGGAAATGCTAAAAGCTGCTCTACAGATTCTTAGCCTGATTATTTTAAGCCTCTGTAGCTAATTGAAATGCATTGAACTGTATTGAGAGTACTGGGTGCTACAGAAAGAAAGCAAGAAAGATTCATCACCACAGAATCCCTCTGTGTGGTTTGCAAAGCCTTCACATAAAAATCATGAAGGGACTTTTTCAAGTCATGGCTATCCTGAAAAAACCCTCTAATCCTCAAGTCTGAGGTGGTGACCAACCTTGCAAGAAAGGAGTATGAGGATCAGAACTTTGTTACTTGTTGTTCCTTCTTAGTCTGCTCTCTGAAGAACTATCAAACAACCAGGACTTAGGAGGCTGCTCAGGCTGCACATTCCAAATCCAGAGGGCTCACTCAGAGGAAAGAAAAGCCTGCTTTATGTTTGTTTCAAGGGTGCCAGTTCTGGAGGAATGAGGAATAAGGGACAGCTAGGCTTACCCAACTCGCTATGCCTCTTTCACAAAATCACAGAATATGCCAAGTTGGAAGGGACCCACAAGGATCATTGAGTCTAAGCTCCTGGCCCTGCACAGGACCATCCCCTTTGGGCCCATTCCCAAGAGTCACAGGGGAAGGAAAAAGAGGTAAACTGGTGAAGGCAGAAGAGCACAGTGGCCAGAGCTCTACACAGAAAATGGGGAAGAGTAGTGGTGGCAGGAGAAAACCTTTTCTGGACTGGTGCAGCTGTGTCAGAAGAAAAATTAAAGAGAATCTCTGCTACAGATTAATTTTGTCATTAATCGTATTCACCTCCTGCTATCTTGCTCTTCATTGAGGAAAAAAAAATTAAAAAAATCGTTAAGTCTTGCTGTGTAGCAAACCTCTTCAAGGTCAATGCCCCAGCACAGGTTTCTTGCTGGCTGCTGCCAGGGTTTTAAGTTAATTGGACCTGACCCTGAAAGTCTGTTAAGTGTTAAACATGCACGTGTTCTTTTGCAGGACTAATATCCATATTGTCCAGATGTAGTCATTGAATATCTAACGAATAAGATAGGATACCCAAGCTGGCCAGTCAACACATTGTCTGAGCATGGCACAGGCCTTCTGTCACAGAGCACTGTCTGATTGGTGGAGCTATGGCACCCAAATATCTCCCTTTAGGAAAAAGAAGCTTCTAGCTGGCCATTACTGTATGACCATGATCTGGACTGTGCTTATCCACTGTATTTAAAATCTTGCAAGTATTATCAAAGTCAAATATACATAAGAAATGCAAAAATATTAGAGTATTTCAATCATTTTTCTGTATGCAGAGTTTCCCCCAAGAGTTCCACTTAAGTAGCCAGACAACAGACATGAGTTCAGATTTCAGATTGCTACTCTGGTCCGTTCACAAGATGACAAATACTAAGATCTGTGCTTTTCACATCAGTACTAAGTTGTATGGTTTCAACATGAGTGGAAATCACAAAGTGAATGCAAGTTATAAATATTTCATGTAAGTAAAATCAAAGGAGGCAATTGCTTTGCATTCTGTTACTCTCTTTTACCTCTTCCAAATATATTGACTTTGGTAAAATCCAAATCAGATAACTGATTTTACTTGGACAGCTGAGGATGGATGATAGATATATCAGTCATCCCATTTTTTACCTAATATCTTCTTAGGTGCTGTGCTTTACAGTCATTCACTGAAGAACAAACAGATCCTGACACTACCTATAGGCAGTCACCACTAAATGGGTTCAACCTCCGGATCAAGTTTTACAAGTAATGTGCTACAGCAACTGGCAACACATGCTTGTCCTGGTACAACATTACTTTTCCTTTCATTTTGCTTTCTGGAGTAAGCTACTATTCTGGCACTTTTTTTGTACTGATTCCCGTAGCAACCTTCGATGGCTGAATTTTCTCACTAGATTGACAGGCTGCGGTTTTTGCACTGTGAACTGCACATTCAAATGGGGCATTAGGTCTTTTTCTTTTCTTTCTGTCTGTGAAAAGACCTTGCAAAAGAGCCTGGATCCAGTTATTCACTCTCAGACAGCCAATTTTTAAGACAGCTTGCTACACAGGCAGGAGGTGAAATAATCTTTTAAATACAAAGGGCAGCATCCTCATCTGCCAAAACCTCACAGAGAATCATGATAGTTTCTTCTCAGTTCCCTATTGACACAGTGCAAGGAAGGCTGACAGACAGAGACCACAACCCTGACTCCAGGAGTTCCCTGGATTTCCCTTATTATGGATTAGCTCTGCCTTAAACTTGAAGAGTTCAGAAAATAATCAAGAATTAACATAAAAATGTTCCATGAATGAAAGGAAGAAAAAGTATTAGGCATGCTTTGTAGTATTTTAATGTGTGCATTCACCCATAGAGACCATCATGAACTTCATTAAATAAACAAATTTATGTGCACTGTGTGCCAATGAATGCATTAATCTGCAGAAAAGATATGGAATTTAAGCTCCAGTCTCTCGGCTTCTAGGGTTTGGATGATGCAAGCTAATGATAAATTTACACACAATGTAAACTCACCTACACTCATTCTATAAATGTTATGCATAACCTCTTGAAACTTCACAGACAAAACATATTTTACAATTATTATGGAAGCAATACATGAATCATAATTTCCATTTTCTAATACATTTTAAATCAATTTGAAAGTATGCACTACAGGTGCCCAGAATAGTTTCTGAGCCGTTTACATTTACATTCTCTAGCTCCAGCTTTCATAACTATTATCTGTTTTCATTAGTAAACATTTTAGTTATAATTAAGGCATATACTTATTTAATGCAGGAGAGGTTCTAAAATATGCTATAATTTCTTTAATGCAAAGAATTTCTAGTGTTATGGTATTATATTACAACAAATACAATGCATTCTCCACTAATCCCATTTTAAATATTCAATTCCTATGCAAAATACATGCATGTAATTATCATAGGCATGCAGCATAGTAGTAAACAGCATAAGAACATTGATACAAAGGGAAATTCAGGAGGTGTCTAGTCTAATCTTCTCCTCAAAGTAGGGTCAGCCTTGAGGTCAGTTAAGGTTCTGGGCTCTGAGCTTTATCCAGTCTGGTTTTGAAAATCTCCACAGAGGGAGATGCCATTAAGATTTATTTAATTTTGTTTAAGCTAGACCCAATTTTCAAAACATCTTTATATACATTTGAATGACTGGAAAAGCAGAACTCAAACATTCTCGCACTGAAAATGTGCCACTGCAGTATCTTTTTATGATAGGAGTGAACAGTGCTATACAGAAACTTCTGTTCAAATCTGGGCCTATAAATTTTTACATCTCAAAATACTATGCCCTTTGGAGAAAATCCTCAGTCCTCTGTGCACCTGAATTACTTCCATTTATAATGCAGAATAAAGTTATCTAATTATCATGCAGGGGTGTTGGGACTCCTACTTCATTAGCATCTTCAAGGCATTTTGTCACCTTCAGGAGGAAAGCACTGATACCGGCAACAGCAGCAGCACCATCTCAATATACAAATGAGGTCACACTATAAGGGAGGATTAATGGCACAGTTTTACTTTTGCAAATGGTAGTAAATATACCCTAATGAGGGTTGGCAGACAGTTCCTGCACTGCAGTTAAGAATGGTCCCAAAAGATGACACAGAACACAAAATATTAAAGAGCGGAAAAAATTTTAAAAGTTAGAAGAAGAGTTGAAAATTGAAACACTGATCCCACTTCCAACCTAGTGCAAGCAGGACATGGAGTGGCACCTGCATAGCCTCTGTGCCAGTGAGGAATTCTGTCACTCCTAACACGCATTCAGTCAAAATTACACGGTTTTGAAAAATTACATTTTTCTACTTTAGCAGATGCTTACATTTCTGACTCCTAAACTCTCAGATGATTTAATCTATACTGGCATAGTACAATGCAGAGTTCCTCAGGACTTCTTCAACTTCAACTTCTAGCTGAAGTTCAGGGTTGCTGTGGGTAGGTCTGGGTGACTTTGGAGATCTCTGTGTAATGCTCCCCAATATAAAGCAGCAAGATGGTTAAGGTTTGCCTCTTCACATGGTACAATAATCATTAAATGTGTTAGCATGCAATTTTTCACACAATCCTTGCACCAAAAAGGATAAACTATGAGAATGAAAGAGTCCCATGGAGAAATGCCATGCTACATTATGATCTGCACTGCAGACATCCATTGCTCTTTATTCTGAAGGTTCATGAAACTGAAAGGCAATCTTGCTATCTTGCACACAGTGCTACCAAGTCAAGCTTCCTAAGACTTCACTTAATGGCCCATACACCTTACATTCCTGGCAAACTCAGCTTCAAGAAAAATTTACCCCAGACCTGGGAAATATGAAATGAAATCCTCATAGAATATGCAGGTAAGAGAACCCAGGTCTGTCACTTTCTGGCACACATCCTAAAGGCTAGGTTGTTGGACACTATGACCTTAAGGGTCTTTTCCAACCTAAGTGGTCCTATGATTCTATGATAAAAGACATTGTACGCCTCCTCTGACATAATGGCTTTTTCAAAGAAAAGAGTGAGGAAGTAATTTTGAAAGGCACAGATTATGTCAAATAAAATGGTTTCAAGCCTGTGATCTTTGGGAGATGTTTGTAGTCTGTTTACATTTACTTCAAACAAAATGTAATCCTATGTGTTGCTTTAATGCCATCTTGGTTAACAGTTAATAATTATTATCTAAGTATGATTTTGAAAAAAAACCCAAGACAAAGAAAAATTGCATTTCACAAAACTGAGGAAAGAACTTAGAGTCTCAGTCTGCCTTCCTGTCGTGGTTTGAGACCTTCAAAAATCCAATTTCCAATTTCCAAGCCCCCCTCCCATAATTTGCTTCAGTGTGAGAGGGTTTTCAGACATAACACATCTGCTAGCATGGGGAAAATTATATTAAAATTTATTACTACACAATAAATACTATAATACATTATATACAACAATTCTAACTATCTCTCCTACAGTAAAGCAATATATTTACATAGATCAAATTCCTCCTTTCCCTCCAATAAAAGTTCCGAAGGAAAGAAGAAAAGGTCCTTTCCACTTTCAGGGCAGCAGTGTCTCTCCTCTTCAAGGCAGCAGTCGTAGCTGGATTTGTCGTAGCTAGAAAATCTCTTTCCCTTCATTACAACGCAGGGGTTTTTGCTCACCGCTCTTGGCCCTTTGGCTCCAACTGAAGGTCTCTCCCACGGACTGCAAAAGCAGAGACAAAGCTTGCTTCACCATGGTCATATCACAAAGTGCAAGGCATTTTGTGAAAGTCCCTTTCTCAAGGGGTTGAGTTCCCTCAAGTCAGAACAGTTTAGGGCTCTCAGTTCAATTTTTGCCCCAAGTGTTCTACCAGAGCTCCTTTGCTCCGTCTCAAACTGCCAGCATGGTAAAGGGGGGGGAAGGGAGGAAGGCCACTTCCCTCGCATTCCTTGTGGCTGTCCTGGTCCAGCTCCAGGACATCTCTGAGCTTCTCAGCTCCTCTCTCCCTCTCGAGCTGTTGCTGCATTTCAGGACTCCCTTCAAGTGGGAGTCCACCCCCTCCTTCCAAGAGGGGTCTCAAGGGTTTGGGGAAATAAAGCCAGTCTCACCCCAAACAGTCTCTACTGAGCTTGGTTCTCTGTCTCTCCGTCGAACATCTCTGCATCTCTCAGCTTGGCTCCATGCCATCTTTGCTGCTGCTGGCTACCTTCTTGGCTTTCAGCCACAGTTCTCTATTCAGTGCTGTCTCTGCCACCGCTTTGGCATCTTTCTGCTGCCCACTCACAGTGGAGAAAACTCCCTCAGCCTTTGGCCACGGCACTTGGTCCAGGTTTGATACTGTTCCAGGTTTCCACAGCCCCAGCTGGGGCCGGGGGGACCTTGGCCCCCAGCGGGGCTCCCTGGCCCCTCTCTCCTCGTGGTCTCAAATCATGGCTACCTCTCTTCTTCCAGTACATTGTCGGGATACAGAGGTTGTGTGAACAATTTGTATTGCGTTTCTGCGACCTTTGCCTTGGCATGGCTGGGTGCAGATAGTGGAGGATACTACGCCACTGGTGTGGCTGCAGGCCTTGTGCTGGGGTGAAGGGGGAGTTCTCTTGGCAGGTGGACGGGTTTTGTGGGCGCCTGCTGTGGGCAAATTGGTGCTGCACAGCGCAGTGTGTTTTCCATATGTATCCAATGTAGCCTGGGAAAGAATCGCATGTCTGTGTGTGATAAGCAGTATGTAAGCTGTCTTCTAATAAAGCTGACATTTTGCCGACCATAATGGCCTGAGAGCATTATGTCCATGCCCCTCCGCCGATAGCACATAATCTCTTCTTTTCCGGTCTGTTGTAATATGTTTAATTTTGCAGGGGTGCTGATTGGGTCAACACCAAGAACACCATCCCCTGGGATTAACCACTTTCCAACTCCAGGGGAAAACCTTTTTTAACTCATGACACTTCACTTGAACAACAAACCATGAATTTTAAAGAAACAGCTAAATGAAACATTATACATAAAAAGACAAAATATTGCCTTTCTGTTAATTTCAGTCTCATGCTGAAGTTTTCATTAATGAAGATATCAATCCTGGGTGGGCAGCAAACCTATTCACCAGGACTCAGAAAGAAAATAAAAATCCCTGATATACTGCTACAGTGTTTGATACTAGTATTTTTGTTTTACCATGATATCCAAACCTTGTGGGTCCTGTGGGATTTGCACTACACAAATGTGGTGCCTCCATTGATAACCAATTATCTCAATTCTTTTCTCTCCTTTTCCAAAATCATAGTCATAGAATAGAAAGATAATGATCCTGCTTTCAATGCCCTGCAATATCCTGAGTTGGAAGGGACCCTTAAGGATCACTGAAGTCCAATTCCTGACTTGGCCCCCTCTCTAAAAGCTACTCATGAAATCATTTTTCCATAGGAAAATGAGCCTGTATGTCAGCTGTCATTTTCTATCCTTTCTTTTAACCCCAAATACAGTATGAGAAGGAAACACAAAATAAAGGGCATAAAATGAGCAAAACTATACTCAAGCCTTTTCATTGCCCCCTTCTAGGCACCAAATTGAGCAAACAGTGTGAGCAACTGCAAGAATTGAGAAGAGGATGTAAGAGAAGGGATATGTGGAAAGCCAGAAGCATCTTTACAGATGAAGGTGTAACTTGCTACAGAAAACATTTTGTACAAAATGTTACCTTCACGTTTCCCTCCTTCAGTCAAAAAGCTTAGGGCACACAGTTTTTTTCACAGACTTGAAACCATGTGCCAAAATTAATGCATTCTACAACAGAAGTGAGTAAAAAACACACAGGAACACTTCAAAGATGGGGAAAAAAAGAACAAATCAGGAATTTAAACTGTGTCCACCTACAGGAATTAGAAAAATACAAGAAGTCAAATAGAAATGTTCAGTTTTGAAAAGTTTTGTTAAAACATTGTTTTAATTTTAACCCATTTACCCTTCTTGAAAATTTCTAGCCCTATATTCTAATTCACTTAGAATTTCAAAATTAAGAGTTATTGTTTATTAAACCCCCCCAAGGCTTTCTTGTGAAAACTGGCCCCCGTGTGACGTAAACATGTAAATATTCTAAAGTTGTACCTGAAACACGGTGATTGTCATTAAACTGCTGATAATTTAACATTATGTGTAACTAAATGCAATTGTTCCATCATACAGCTGATTGCTATTTCCTCTGTTGTAAACAGGAAATGACTTCATGGAATCAATCGGTGACTCCTGACATCTTAATGGAGACGATTATAATGTAATTCTGTCTCTACACAGCACAACTGTTCCCTGAAGTATATTTTCTATTGATATTTTGTAAAAATGCCTTCCATCCACTATATTTCAGGATCTGCAAAGTGTGCTTTTTCCCCTGACAGCTTCATGATGAAGTTGTATGGTGCCTGACATAGTATTTCTTAATGTTTAGGAGGAGACAAACACAAACAGAGAAATGAAACCTAATCTTTTAATAAATGTCTTTTGCTAGCATGTCACTATCTCCAGCAGTAGTACTTGCTGTTTTCATTTCTTGTAGTTTCATTTACTACAGATTCTTCATTATCTCAGTACTTCATATGTCATCTACTTAGAAATGAATATGTATTTGACCAAAGGATATAAATATGAAGACAACCAGTAAAAAGTCCAACTCTGAAGAAAATTACATTATCTGGGCAAAAATACTAAGTAACAACACGAGGTGAAAAGGGAGCCCCATTTTTTTAATATATCACAGAGTCACAGAGTATGCTGAGTTGGAAGGGACCCAA
This sequence comes from Neopelma chrysocephalum, assembly GCF_003984885.1. Lineage (NCBI taxonomy): Eukaryota > Metazoa > Chordata > Aves > Passeriformes > Pipridae > Neopelma > Neopelma chrysocephalum. The sequence goes on along the minus strand of NW_020897694.1, from coordinate 23,922,741 downwards.
AAGTATCCAACTCCTGGTCCTGCACAGGGCCATCCCCAAGAGTCACACCATGTGCCTGGGAGTATCATCCAAATGCTTCTTGAACTCTGACAGTTCTGCTGCACCTGCCCCTTCTCTTCCCCTCATGACGAAGTTGTAGACTGAACAAACCAAGTGACCACACCACTCCTCATATGGCTTCCCCTCAAGGCCCTTCACCATCCTCATCGCCCTCCTTTGGATGCTCTCTAAGAGCTTGATATCTTTCTTATATTGCAGTGCCCAAAACTGCACACAATATTCAAGGTGAGGCCCCATCATTGCAGAGCAGAGTGGGACAATCCCCTCCCTCAACCGGCTGCCAATGCTTTGCCTGATGCCCCCAGGACACGGTTGGCCCCCCTGGCTGCCAGAGCACTGCTGACTCATATTCAACTTGCCATTGACCACGATCCCCAGGTCCCTTTCCATGGCACTGCTTTCCAGCATCTCATTCCCCAGTCTGTACGTACATCCAGAGCTGCCCCATGTGCAGAATCCTGCACTTCCCTTGTTGAACTTCGTATGGTTGGTGATTGCCCAGTCCTCTAATTTGTTGAGGTCCCTTTGCAGGGTCTCCCTGCCTTTGAGGGAGTCAACAGCTTCTCCCATTTTTTTGTCATCTGCAAACTTGCTTAGTATCCCTTCCAGTCCTGCGTATTGGGAACCAAATATTATAAAAGCATTGTGGTCAATCAAAGCATGGTTTTTTGCTTTGAAGATGATGAAGAGTGGAAAAATTTTTAATTATACTGGTAGAATGTGTGGGCTGCGGAGGCAGGTAGGAACAGAGAAAATTGCTTCAATGCTGTAATTTAAAAAGAAGCAAAGACAGAAGCACCTGAAGATGTCTCCTGAGGATCTATCAACCCAATCAGCTGCTTGGATTCACATGAAAAAGTTGCCTCTGTCCATGACTAGTACCTTCATTAACTATGAATAGCACAGGAAAAAGGTCAGGGATCAGGTTTCCAAGAGATTCAGGATAAATTTCAAATCATCACAGAAAACTTGCAAGAGATATCAGTTGCTGCTTTGCTAGAAATAATAATAATAAAAAGATTCTCATTTTACTCTAAGATGAAAGCAAATGTACTGTGAAAAAGGACTTCAGTGCAGTATTATATTAAAGGACATTTGCCTTTTCAATCTTCATTTTACAGGCTGTTTAATATTTTGTTAAATGAAAGCTGACCCTGGGGGAAAAAATACCAAAACCAACAAAAAACCAAGAAAAAACATGTCCTAAACTAAATTAAGACAGATATAACATAGCATACAACCCTGTTGCTGTTCCCTCAAGTTACCATGGAAATAATACATAAAGTACATATTACTCTCAGGGGCAATTGCTAAAGAAGATCTTTTGAACACTTCTTAGAGCATTTAAAGACACTGAAAATATAAACTTCTTTTCTAAAATGAGCTATAAGTGAAACAAAGAGTGATGAGATGATAACTACTTAATTGATTAAGTGCGTTATCTATCTGTCAAGGATTCCTGCAAAACATCACAATTTCTGTGTAGAACTGAATGGCACAGTATCAAATTTAGAAGATGGAGGTAATCACTCCTTTACCCTCTGAACTTCTCTGTAGCAGTTCTGATTCAACAAAACACTTAAGGCATTTTAACATTAAGATCCAAACACTTTCAAAGGAAAGCTTCTAATTTGAAATATATTTTGCCTTTATCCTATGTGTCATTCTTAATTTATCCTATAGTCATTCTTAATTTTATCCCTGACTTAAGTGTCTTGTAGAACTGTGGCTATGGTAGATAAAAAAAAAAAAAAGAAGCTGATCTGGATATTAGAATCAGGTTTCATGCCAGGCAGATGACAGCATTTCAGTATTTATGTATTTATACATATGTATTTATATTTTACTTAAGAAGCAATATATATCCAGGTGGTGATGAAAGACAACATGTGAACCATTATCAGACAGCACTTGGCCATCTGTGCAAAGCTATAGTTTTCTTTAGTTAATTTTATGCTCGTTACATGTAGTGATAGATGACATGAATTAAGTTTTCTGAAATACTTTTACGTATGGATAAGATTAAATAACAATAAAAGATAAATGGGTTAGCTGTGGCCTAAATGACAACCATATGGATAATAAGATTTAGCATATGATAAGGAAAATTTTCAGTGGGGTGAAATGTAGTCTGATGTCTATTAACAAGGTATATTTTTTTCACTCCCTAATTTCCTAAGCAAGATAAGGAATCTTAAATGAGATTTACTCATAATGTGGGCTGATCTCCAACTGCTAAGCTCTGGGGGGCATATGTGGGGCTAAAGTATCTTCTAATTACTTTTTTTCTATTCTACCTTTTTTTTTTCTGCTATAACTTCCTACCCATGGTTTGTAAGTACCTTAATGAAGTTTTGTAAATGAAAAACATATTTCTTGGCTTGAGGGCATGATGTGTATTTTTGATTTGCTTCTGACCTGATTTCAGAACTGTTTGCCTCAAATGGGACCAGATATTCAAGGAACTATGAAGTTTTGCCACCTTAACTGCTACTGATTTTATTATAAATTAGCTATAACTGTTTTCTTACAGATGAATTTCTATTAACTGGGAAGTAATGAGTTTCCATATTTTTTTAAAAATATGCACCATCTTAGAAAAAATATCTGTACGAGGACTCATGTCTCATTCAATTAAATATATACAAATATATTTATACATATACATACACATACACATACACATACACATACACATACACATACACATACACATATACATATACATAGAGAGAGAGCTCAGACCTTAACCAACTGGGGTTAGACTACGACACTGGTAAAAGAAATGGAGGTAAGCAGGTAAAGGGAAAGCACACTCTCATGTCTAATTGGTTAATTCTATGGCTAATAGATATCATCTTTATCTAATTCTAGACATTAATCATTAGAACTTTATTTAATTTTGAAGTATGGCAGGCAACTCACATGAAATGATAAAATTTATTTATTTTTTTCTATTATTATTACAGAGTACTTACTATTATTTGCTGCTTATTACATTTGAAAATGCCTTGAGTAGTATGAAAAAACCCCTGGTGCCCTAATGGTTAGCATGCAGGACTCTCACTGCTGTGACCCAGGTTCTATTCCCCAGTCCCCCGGGCAGATGGAGCTCGTTAGCCCTGTGAGGCCATCCATCTATGAGAAAGGTCACTCTAAACAAACCCTGACATCCTGAGGACCTCACTGCCATTGTCCAAGCTTGCTTGGCCCTGGCAGATGAACCTTAGGATTAAAGGGTGGGCTCAGTTCAGCGCATGCTGTGTCTCACCTAAAAAATCCATTGCGCAGGCTTGAAAGGTAAAAGACCTTTCCCAAAATCTTCGTTCACGAAGACTGGCCATTATTATTATGCAAAGGCTAACTAAGAAGTACGATTAAAGGTCTATTCAAGGAAGTTCCACAGTCAGAGTGATGATGCATGTACATTTTTTTCCTTTTAAAGACCAATGCCTAAAGAAGCCAGAGTTGTTTGACTTATCTAAGAGGTATGGCCTAGTAATGTTAAATTCTGATTGAATTATAGAAAAAATATGAACCACAAGAAATTTCTTAAAAAGCCATGAGCAAGGTAGTAGTTTTATATCCTGAACAATTTCAGTAAGAAACTGAAGTTTCAGAAAACTCTGCAGTGCTAATTCCCTCAAAGTTTTCAGAAATGTGAAAGCAACATAGGAAGACCTTCAGTGAGTTCAATGAGGCACAGAGAGATTAGTATTATTTTGTTTTCATCTTTGCAATTGTATTTCAAACTCAGAAGTTAAATATTTAGATATTTGTTATATAGTCAAGTTTGCTTTCACTCACTTTCGTAGACTTACTCAAGGAACATGTAAGGCCATCTGAATATACAAGGCAATCTGTTTCCAAATAAAGCCATGTTGTAGTCACACTTCTGGGGTTTATGAAACTCAAAATGAGCTTAGAAATCCTTGGAATTGGGTCTTGTTTTCCACTAAACTCCAAGAACTAGTTTGAGGTCTTGACATAGCAAATTTCTTGACGATGATGCCTTTTAGTAAGGGGCAGTCAGAGGGTGACACATAGAGAAACCTTTTGCCAGAGCCCCACTTGTGTATTGTCTAAGTTAAGGAAAAATACCTAATGTCCATTCCTTTTATTTAGCAATGTGAGAAAGGTTTGCAGTAGCTACAAAATCTTTTCCACTGCTATTAGGAAATGTTAGGGAGATAGCAACATGAAGATCTACCATCAATACATTCCAGTGAAAACTAGAATTTAATTTGCTATTGCTTGGAAGAAACTCTCTTTTCCAGTTGTGAAGGTACAACATTTGTTCTCTTTCTAGTCAGACTGTGTTTGCCATATGGTGTAAATAGGATTAAGGAAACTAAAAAGATCACCTTGCTATTCTGTTGTTATGATTAATGTTATTGGACCCATGGGGAAAAACACTTATATGAATAACATTAAGTAGTTTAAAGCTGATTATCTGTTTGATTACAAAAGGGACTAAAACAGTGCAGAGTAATTTAATTGCAAAGATAACTCTAAATAAAAATTGTATGAACAATATTTTTGTTATCAGGAAAGTAAACAGGTGTGTTTTCTTGAATCTGAGCTCAGTAAACACATGTGCTGATTTTTATCCTGATACTTCCAGTCACATAAAGACCATCTGTTCATTCTTTTAAATCCCAATTAGTGCTATTGACTGATCTTATACAAATGTTTCTTCTAAGCTTTGCTGCATAAGTGTTCTCCTTTCATAGAATAATTGTGGAGGAAATATGGCTGCCTCCTTGGAGAAGCTAACTGCTCTTCCCACTCAGGTGTCCTTTCCAGCATCCCAAGGCATACAGTATTAAGATATTGTTCTGAAACTTGTGTACTCCTTCTGCAAATATATTATAGCTGTTCTTAAGCATTCTTAAAAGGTGCATTAATAAAATGGATGGTTTGTTCAGTGCACAGCTAAGGATATAAATAAATAATTTGTGAGATTAAGGAGTCATATACTTCTTCATGGAAGAAGAAACTGTACTTTTACTTTAATGCCTTCTTCCACAAGCCCATGTCCCCTTTCTGATAGGACTAAAATAAATAAATAAAAAAACACCCAGGAAAAGATCATGTTAACATGAAAAGAATGGAATACATACTGTGAGGAATGTTCTAAGGAATGGTACAGGGGAAAATTAACTGCAGAATCATTACTTTTCTTTTACAGCACATGTCCACAACTTGTTGCTTTTATCCACAGTTAGGAAAACTCAGGCTGCTCATTGGTAAAAAGATTTCATAAATGAATGAAAATGTCATCTTCATTGATGAGAAGAATCTATTCTGGTTTTGGCAGATGACGACCTGACATCATCTGATTGTTCTAAAATTATCCCTTCACGGTAATATGGCAACACAAACTTTGAAGACAGGAAGCCTCTGTCACCATAGGTCATGTCTACAAAGTTTGTGTTGCTGTATTACCATGGAGAGTTAATATACATTACTGATATATAACCTTGATGTACAAAAGCTAAAGGGGATGAAAACAAAAACTTGTGCAATTGCTCAGCAGCCCTCTGGTAAAAAGTGCATGGCAGGAAGACAGTTTACCCAGTGTACCTTGATGACCAGAGACTGAAGTTATTCTGCAGCTTTGCGATTACAGAATCGCCTCTTTTTTAGGCAAAAGACCAATTTGTCTAGAGAAAACAATAAGATGACTGCATAACCCCCTCCTGCATTTTTTTGCAAACTACTTTTCAATATATATCCAGTCTTTACACAATTTGGTTTCTCTTCTCTGATTTATACTTTCATTTTTCCAGGCTAGAAGACTGTCTTGCTTCATTAGACATTAGACATTAGAAATTTGCCATATAATTCCCTTCAGCGAAGAATATTTTAAAGAAAGATTTACCACTCAAGAGAATGCTATTTAGAGTGTAGCTATGTTTTCTATAATAAGGCACATGATAACATTATGTTACTTGCCTTTTATCTGCTGCAATAGTTTTGCTCTGGTTTTATATACCACCACTGATAGAGCACAAATCTTAGAAAATCTTTACTTTTTGCAACAGATTCAGTATTGAAGTCTTTTCAATTTTAAATCAATGCATTATTGAAGCTACATTAACTGTTAATTCAATTCATATCTTGAACTTATACCAGCGTTTAACTGTATTAAAATTTCAATTCTAGAGAAAAAATTACTTTTTTTTTCCTTTGGTTGGGATTGTAGTCCTTGCAAAGAACCACTCCTAATGAAACCACTTTTTCAGTATTTATTTAGACTAAGGAAAGAACATGGGATATTTCAGTTACTAAGTCAAATACTTATAAGTAAAAATACATACAATATATAAAAATAAAGTATAAAAAATGTACATAAAGATATACTAAGTAAAATTGACAATTTTTAACATTTTTGTCTAAAGGATATTTGCTATATAAACCTTTTTTTAAAATAATTTTTCAAAAAGACACTTTTACTTTCTAGTGCTAGATCCAACTGTTAATCACCTCTGTATGAGCCATTCTAACCCAGTGTCCCTTCAGATTGCAAAGCCGTTCAAACTATGATTGTTAAAAATAAGGTGGACATTAACATATCTCTCAGGAGCACTGTTTAACCTTAATAACTAAGCTGTTTATTGAACCTGAGACCACACCATAGGGGTTTAGCTGTACATTTGTTCCGATAAGATAAGATTCAACACCTGTGCAATTTGAAATTTGTTTTTTGAATTTCCCTTTCTCAAGCAAGGGCAAACTCTCTTCTGCTGCACAAACAGAAATACAGCAGTTACCAGCAGTCTCTCAGTATATAATGGACTTTCTGAAGGAATGCCTCTGAACCAGCACAGTTTTGCCAACAGCAGAAACTCAGCTAGCTACTGAAAAAGGACTGTGTAAAAGCCCCTAGAAATCCTACCTCTCAATAAAACAAAAAACACACAAAAGTGTATAGCAAGAGAACTGGAGCACGTGGGGTGGGACTGATCTCACCTAAACCCAATTAATAGCCTCCCCTACAGCAGAATTCAGCTAATCCAAATTAGACTTTTACAGTACAATAACACTAATTCCACTGAGCGCAAAGAGCCAATACTTGCATTGCTGAATAAAACAAGGTCATGGAGAGTCCTTTGCCCTTCAGGACAAGTTGCATAGGTCGACATACTGCATAACCCCAGCTACCGGTTTCCTCTGAAGCCTCTTGTTATCTTGCTGCTGGTCCTCATACATTACTGCTATTTGTATATGTGGGTTTTTTTCATTTCAAACTGTTGATATAGCACTGAGGTGCCACCAGCTAGACTGACATTTTTATAGCAAAGAATGAAACTGAGGACTGTCTAGCGGAAGGTGTCCCTGCCAACAGCAGGGAGGTTGGAACTAGATGATCTTTAAGGTGCCTTCCAACCCAAACCATTCTACAATTCTGTGATTTGTTTTGCACGTGCCAGAAGGCAGCATGAGGACAGATGGGACATTACTGGTGTCGTGGGACTCACAAACTGTGTAGGTTATGGAAAGCCAGGACTGGTGCAGTCCTTCTCATACCATGTATTGGGAACTGCCCTTCAAGTGTTCTCCACAAACAAGTCCGGAGCACTGTCTTGCAAAGAAAGGACTAGGTGGTATGGGCCAAAACCATTCCAGGAATGTGTAGTAAGAATGAGCATCACTCCAGTTCTCAAACCCACCCCAAGGCCATGCTTTATATAGTACAGATATATTCAGTTACTAGGCCCAAAGTAGATGGCTCAGAATCTGAAAGCTCAATGAAAAAGACAAGCAGGAAGAAGTTAGAACTTCTCTAAGAAAGAAGTAGATATGGGATTCATGCAGAAAAAGAGTGAAATAAAAAGACAGAGATACTTAGGAAAACATATGCAAAGCCAATAAATCAACTCACAACATTAAACAGTCTCTCCAAATCAATTTATCTCTTCTATGAGAGTCTCATGCCGCGGTCCGAAGAGGGGATGGGACACGAGGAAGAGTGCAAGTAGAATGCCCTATTCACGTGTGCACCGTCTTTTGTCAGCTTGGGCGGGGAAAGGGCCAGAACATAGGGCGGAGCATGAGACAGACAAGCAGGGGAACAAACCAAGATAGGGACATGGACAAAAGGGGGAGGAGTGGAGGAAGCAGGGAGCAGGCAGCAGGCAAACTCATGGCAAGCCTGGGCACGACCACTGTGTAGTGTGAATACAATGAAACCACATAATAACAGTAAAGTCCATATGATAACTGTAAGGTCCATATAATATATATATATATAATGGCCCATCTTCGCGAACGAAGATTTTGGGAAAGGTCTTTTACCTTTCCAGCCTGCGCAATGGAATTTTTTAGGTGAGACACAGCCTGCGCTGAACTGAGCCCACCCTTTAATCCTAAGGTTCATCTGCCGGGGCCAAGCAAGTTTGGACAATGGCAGTGAGGTCCTCAGGACGTAGGTTTGTTTAGAGTGACCTTCTCATAGATGGATGGCCTTACAGGGCTAACGAGCTCCATCTGCCCGGGGGACTGGGATTTGAACCTGGGTCGCAGCGGTGAGAGTCCCGCATGCTAACCACTAGGCCACCAGGGGTCCCAAGGTCCATATAATAAAGTCCTGCCAATTGCTGTATGCTTTTCTTCATGCCTGGGAACTGTTCCCATCCTGAATCTTGCTCCTTCACAGTCTCACACAGGTAATACATAATAAAGAGGGGTGCAACTAAGCCATTTACTTGAATATGACACAAGGTCCACATGTGCACCATCATTAACATTCGTAATGTTTTGAAATGTAGACAATTGTTTAGATCAGACCTTCTTATTTTACATACTGTGTCTGTCCTATCCTCAGCTGATTGAAAACAGTAGTTAATTAAGTGTCTGATATCAGTATTTTCCTGTTCTACACACTGAAAAATTTGGAAACTGATGTGAGATTATAGACTATTGCCCCTTTTTGATTAAATGGAAATCCTAGTAGACAGAACAATTTTTTTTTGTTTATTTGCTTGATTTTTTTCTGATTCAAGTAGTAATGAGAATCTTGTAGGTGGAACACAACTGATTGCATATTTTCAAATATGAAGAAACAAAAAAAATCCAAAATATGTGAATAAATAAAAAAATTGTGGGTTATTTTTATTTTCAATTTTAAGCACTGATGACTTGCTTCCTTAATAGTACTCTTCTCTATTACCACTCTAGACCTGTACACAGCAGTCTTACAGTCCTCTTTTCATTTAAATCCCAATAAAAATTATAAAGTGCAAATTATCAAGACAAGAGCAGCTTAAAAACTTGGTGGTGTGTTTGTTTTTTTTTAACAGGGAATACTGATGCTTCTGTAGTCTCCATGCAGTTAATGTCTGGAAAAGCTTCTGCCAGATGGGGAGAGTGCGAGAGATGTGCACAAACTCCTACAAGTAAATACACAAATGGACACCTAGCAGAATTCATGGGCTCATATGTGTATGCATGTGTATACACATCTCTCTGCCTCTCTGCCTGTCATCTCTCCATCCCCAGACACTCTAAATAAATTATCTGCTCAACTCTATTCAATCATATCTTAAATTTTGTTTCTATTTATTAGTTTTATAGTGCTGATACCATACTGGGTAGATCAATTTTTAGAAGACTTTGCAGTGGCACTTGAGAAACCTTTAATACTCTCTATTAAATGTTAACAATCACCTTTTAATATGTCCTAATACTTGAAGTCTTGATTGCTATTTTCAAAACAATGCACAGTTAAATTCAAATCAAGTTTGAAATTACGAAGTGGAAGTGGATCTAGAAGGTTCTCAAATGCCATTCTGTATTGATGCAGCAGCAAAGGGGTAAGCCATCTGATGAGCACAATCAAAGGCAGTAGATGTGGTATCAGCTACATAAAATGTCACAGTCTGAGCATGCTGTCTCGATAAGTACACCTTTCACCTTTCAAAAATTTGTTTATTTAGTAACTTTCAAAGCTGGTCTAAGAAAAAAATCTTTTCTAACTGAGGATTACTTGTTCCATCATTTATATATAAAAAAATGGCACAATGCGGTTTGGAAATCAGTTTAGTGCTACCCTGTTCAAAGTTACATCTGAGAACTTTGCACCTTTTGGAAAGTTGGTTCATTTTCATGCATGGTTTCAGTCCTTAAATAAAGTAAAAAATAAATTTAGTTAATTTATGTTTATAACTCCATAAAAAATTGTAAGGTAAGGACAGCAGTCCCTGGTTTAGACATGTGATGGCTCACATACCCTATCTGGGAAATAACTTCATTGTATACTTGAGTGTAAAGCAGAGGTGTACAAGTTTCCCTAAAACAGAGAAGAATTTACTGGCATACTTCCAATTAAGTTACTCCTAATTGAACTTCAGAGCCAGCTTTCAGAGTCAGCTTTACTTTAAGCACCTTTGTATATGCCTTCTTCAGTGGAAATATATTTCTAAATTAGGATATTTATAAATACTGTGTTTCAAGCTCATATGTTAAATGGTCATCTGCTAATTTAAACTTCTAACATCTTAAAATGTGTCCTTTCCACAAAGTCATTCCAGGCAGTTAATAAACATATTCTGTGAGTTAATCCGCGTGTAAAAGAAGAGTTTATGACTTTCCCATCTATTCCATTAATCCCCAATTATTCAAAGTTTTCCCAGTCTCAGTGAGAGAAACATTTATGTCTCTGGGAAATAATTATTTCTGTCCTTTCAAGTACACTCACCATATTCAGGAGGTTACAAAACTGTATTAAAGAACCTATGCTTAAGAATGAATAATTTCCCTGGATTACATTTTCATTACACAATGTTCAAACACTCTTATACCTTAAGCCTAGCAGCAAACTGCTGCATGTTTTTGAATACATTTTCACAGACAAAAATACCTCAGCCTCAGCTATTAGAATATTAACAGCATAAGATTAACATTTTTAATAGAAATTTTAATAAGAGCACTTTTTTCTTAAACTTGCCCTTTTTAGTAGTATAGTTCCCAAACCCACCAATATCTACAGCATAAAGAAAAATAATTATGTAATGAATATAAAAAGAATTTAATCGTATTGTTGTGTGAGTACAGATGATAGACCCAGTAAATAAAATAAAAATAAGTTGTTTGATATTGAAACACTGTGAATATTTAAAGAAAAAATGCCAAAAAGAAATGTTTCCTAGGTATAGATGACTTGTCTTTTTAAAAAAATAAACATACTCCCGTTTTGAAGACAAACACAAGAACAAAAGCTCCTTGTCCCACATTTGGTGACTCACAGAGACTATGCTTATGTTTTCTGATGTGTAAAGAGGAGGTAAACACTGAAGAATTACTTACTGGGGCTATGTGAGAAATTATTCCGTTAATTAACATTTACTTGTAAATGTTCCACATCTAAGAATAAAAAACTCGTTTTATTTTGAGTTTAGTTCAGACAAGCCCATAGTGACAAAAGTAGTTTTCTGACAATGTAACTATCAATTACCAATTATCAATTATATTTTTCCCTAGACAGAAATGGTAATTATTTATTTTAAAAATAGTTCTCTCTCCATAAACACTTTGCTGCTTTTGTGGACCTGACTTTTGATACCTCTAACCCTCTGATGTTTCTAGTGATCTTTCAGTCACTTTCTTATGACTTTATCTCCACTTTGTGCCTTACAGTGAAGAGCAAATCAAAGGTCCAGAGAGCTTGAGTTAGGTAAATTTGCATAATATAAAGTAATGAGACATGAAGTTTTTTGTTATTTCTACAAAAATAATTTAGAGACCAATACTTGTAAATCTTCAGATATCACATCAATTTTCATTCTTCCAGTCTACAAAAGCTTATATAAAACAAATCTAACCCTCTTGAAATTGCACATCTGCCATTAAAATTAGTAGAATGCAAATGTCCCATAGACTTTTCTAAAAAAAAAAACAAACAAAACAAACAAACAAACAAACAAAAAAAAAATCAAATCCCCCCAGAAGACCACCTTAGTTCCTATCCAATTTTACGGTCCCTAAACCACAATGAAACAAGGCAAAATTAACATCTCAATAAAACTTCAGTTGTGCTGGAGATACATTACAAAACCAGATCACAGTAATCTTTTACAAAGAATATTATTTCTGCATGCAAAATGTATTTTTTGATAACCCTTCATGTTAGTAGAGTATTAAGAAAAAAAATTTCATGCACAGTGATTGGCACCATGCATATGTAAGTAGAGAGTATGTATGTATACATTATACATAGTAAATTTCACTGTTTCACTGGCAAATTACCATCACACTTTACACTGCAGTTCATAGGTGGAGTCTGCTCCCAGAGTTGCATTTTTAGGGATAATGAAGAAGGCACACAGGTGGCTCCTGTGTGGTAAAAATTTCCCTTGTATCTACAGTTGGTCTATAGTCTTGCAGTCTGTGCTTGCACATAAAACTGATTTCAAGTGTTTTCCCTGCTGGTGAAAATCCAGGTTGAGGCCCCATGAGACACAGCTTCAAGGTGGATGCAGGGTGCCTTGGCAGCTGGATCTGTGCTTGTGTGAGATATGTGTCAAGGAAGAGCAAAGGGTGCAAATGCCACCTTTTAAAGCAAAGATGAGGGTGTATGGCCCTGAGGCTACAAGGGCAAATTGAATCTCAGGCCTTCCCTTCAGGCGCCAAGGTTTTAATAGAAAAGTAAATCTGTGCTTCCAAATAAATAATAAATGATGAAGAGGATATTTCTTCATGAGTACATTCACACAGTCCATTCTGATACACAAGGGAGACAACAGAAAGAATGAGTGCATCATAGCAACAGTTTTCGTGTTTCTGTGTAAGAGAAATGGGAACAAATAATTTTCAACACAACATGATGAAGATAATTAGACCTATAAACATTCTTGAGTTCATATACAGAATAAACCTATTTTAAAATAACTTTTTATGCAAACTTTTAAAAATAAGGTCTTTTGTCCTTTACCAATCACACAGAGACTGGCAAAATCTTCCTAAAACAGAAATAAGAAAGCAATTCAACTCAGCCGTGACTGTGGTAGGCAGTAAAAAGCAAAGCTGAGGACTCAGCTATTTTTCTTTCTTTATTATTCTGATTATTGTTAAAGCCCATGTGGAAACATAAAAAGAAATCAATAAGTATAAACTGATATACCGATTTATGCAAATGCTTTTTTATCTTTTACATATTTATAATTCACTTGTGCTCTTGCATATACTTTAAAATTTCTTTTAAGATATTAAAAATTCCAAGGACTATACAAAGAACCAGCAACTATGATTTGGGTTTGGTTGTTTTAGTTTTTTTGGGGAGGGGGTTGTTTGTTTGTTTGTTTTTGAGAGTTATTAAAAAAAGGATGGAAATATTGCAACATTCCACATCTACTGATTGTGGGTCCAAGACTTTTTCCTCTGTGGACATAGGAAGAAAGAAACAGAAGAAGGGAAAAATAATATGGTAAAGGCATAAAAACTGCAATTATGAAGCATGAAATTTTATCAATTTCCCACTCATATAAAAATATTTTCAGTTCATTTGCATTTCAGTGAATGAATACTAGAAAGGTGATTTACTCTTAAAGCATTCTCATTTAAAATGAACTATTTATTTAATAAATGCAACTTCTCTTTCACTTTGCATTCATCTGCAAATAAAGTTCATCTTTTTAAGCTGACATAAGTATGTGTATCATGTTCTTAGACATTTATGGAAAAAAATATCTCTACCTATTCGGTTCCGACCTTTACTCTGTGGCATGTGACAAAAGTCTGCTGTTCCTTATGCTTGTGTGACAATGAACTTCACAAGAGTTTGCTACAGTTCCCAGGCTAGTAAGCAAATGAGACAGAGACAAGAATTTAGATAAATCACTGCTGGTATGAAGATTTTTGCAAGCATATGCACACATTTTTTGCAGCTCTAAATTCAACTTCTCTGGGAGAAATTGAAAGAAAATGTACCCATATAGCTTATAGTTCGATAGAATCTTTTTCTTCTACAAAATGTTACTATACTTTTAGTTTGCAAATTCTAAAATATAGGACAGGTCATTGTATCTTGTCCACAGTTTCTGTTCAACTTCCTGTATTCTACCTGTCCTTATCACTTCTCCCCCTTCCTGTGCCAAATTCTAATCCTTTCATTTGCAGGTTTCAAGAGAGAAGCCTTTTTTTTTAGTAGCTTTATCTGCTCTAGCCAATTCTCTCTGATTTCTTTAAGAGAAGTTACTAAGTCTTTTTGGTCTCCTCTTTCTCCTGAAGCTAAGCAATTAAGTTTGAGCTGGTTAATCACCTCACATATTCTTTAAATAGATTTCCTAGCATTTTTCAACAGTGAACTTATCTAAAACCATGATCCCATTTTCTTAATCTCTCTAGTTTTCTTTGAGGTTCTACTAATTTCTTTTTTTCTTGAATATCCTGAATAATTCTGTACCACCTTCAAATATGGAAATATTTCTTCTGAATTACTAGTCAGAGATCACTGAGCTTATTTCTTAATCTTGTGCTTGACACCCTACTGTTAACAGTCACTTATGAAGGACCTCAGTGGAGTCTCTTTCAAAGTGAAAATGGATTATGCCATCAAGTTTCTCTTCATTCGCCAACTTTAACCTATCAAATGTTTACAAATAAGCAGTTAGAGAATGTTTGGTTTTTTTCTCCAGACACTGCTGATAGCACTCTGCAATATAATGTTTATATATTTCATAATTTCACTCTCCATTAACATTTCAACTATTTGAATGGTGCTTAGTTAAGATACACTAATCTTTTCCGAGGAAAAAAAAAAACAAAACACAAACCCACAAGTTCCATATATAATATTTTATGAAAGAAACCTTTTTTGCCGTAGAAAATATCTACATACATGTAAAATAGAAAAAAAAAAGAATATACTGTGTTATGGTTAGTCAGCTCAGGAAGATGTTTATTTTGTGAGCTCATGTTTTGTCTAGTGAAATGTAAAGATAAATAAATAAGTCAGGGCACTAAGCTATGCATAAATACATATGCACTAACATAAAGTTATGAAGCAAAAGAGTGACACCTGAAAATAAGATCACCTCAGCAACTGGAGCAAGGCAGCTACTGTCTCAGGTATGTTTTAAGGAAAGACTATGCAGTTTCCCCATCACTGTTTGCTTCCTAATCTGTTTTTTTCTCTATACAATGGCTTTTAATTGTTAGTATACAATTTTGAAGCAGTTTTATGTTAATCAGTAGTGACATACAGTGCTTTTGTTTAGCACTGTGTTCTAAAGGGCAATATTAATAGTCTTCTAAGATTCACTAGAACTCTAATGTTAGCCTTATGTAGTTAAAAAGAATTATATATTTTTACATGAATTTTGAAGTTTTTGCCAAAAACCTGCCATTCTCGATCCAACTATGAGTCCAATATTCTTATTTCCAGAGAGACTATTTTCTCTCTAGATGTCTGGAGGTTGATTCCACTCCAGCTTACCCAGAAAAAATGAGTGTGTCATCATAAATTAAGTTAATAAATCCGGTGAAACTTTCATTGTTACGTTTGATAAGAAAATGAACATTACTAACAGCAAAATCACAGGTAAAAGGGAAAATATCTAAAAGTTCCAGAAAAAAGTAAGTCATATTTACATTATTGTAGAGGGAGTGACCCTGCCCTTATCTAAATCAGTCCTGAATGGTTCAAGCCCATCCTGCTCTTTATGAATTAGTCTGCATGTATCTTCAGCCTATATATAATTTGGATGTTATAAGTATTTCACAAGCCTTTTCAACATACTCAGCACACCATGAATAGTATTTCTCTCATCATGTGACACTGGATCTCATGAAGGACTTAACTGAGGTCAATTTCATTTTAGGGTATGAAACACTGTAGAAGTATTTTTACAGGTGTTTAAAAATTAATATTTCTATATGGAATGGACATGCTAAATGGCTTCCTTGGTACCTGTCAAGTTTTTGATTCAATAGCAGGAAGATGAAAATCTGTGCTGTGTAGTGAAAAGCATGGCAATCCTCCCAGCCTGCTGGACCAATCCTTGGACCAGCCTGCAAAGAGACCCTCTTGATGCTTATCTGCAAACAGACACAGTCGGTCCACTCCAAAATGGATTCCAGGAGTGATTCTGCATGCATGAGGTGGGAAAAAACAAGGAAGAACAGGTTTCTGGATTGAAAAAATTGAATCATTCAAAATGACAGTGTAGATGCAGCCTTTGTGAAAGCAGCATAAATCCATAGCACTGGCATGATTGACTCCTCTCATCACACATCTCTCCTGCCTGATCTTGAAGGAAGGCTATAATGTGATATATAATTCTGACCAGAATTAAAATGCTATAAAGTCTTCCTCAAGACTTCACTAGAATATGCATTAAAATATATATTTATCTATAATTGTCTTGCTGTTTGCCACAATTACAAGTTCTCCTCCTACAAAATCTATAGTAATAGACACAACATCTGAAAATTTGCTACTCCTCTTTTAAAAATATGGTGTTATAAATACATTTATATTTATATTTATATTTATATTTATATGGGTGTTATAACAATATTTGACATTTATCGGTCTTACACATGAAGGTTAATATTTAACTTATAACAAAGTTTTATTCTTTCATTTATGGTTATTCAAAGTACTTCAATGTCCACAGCTGTCACCATCTTACACCTTCTTAAATGCCTCCCTGTCAGAAGTAGAATAATGGCAAACTGGAACTGTGGGGTAACCATTCAAAGGAAAGAGAAATTCAGTCATCTGCTGTAGAAATACATATCAACCACTCTGAGCAGCTGAGCCGTTCATATTAAGTAAAAGACAGGCAACTAAAAAGAAATATTTTCAACATTTTTGAAATTCTGAAGTGTTTTCTCTGCTTGTGTGTAAACTATTGATACTGCATGGTAAAATGTGACTAAGAAACAAAACATAAGCTTAATTGTCCTGACAGCTTCTTTAGCTTAAAAGTAGATACACATTAGAAAAAGATATTTACATCTCCCATTTTCTCCTGGTCTCAAACACCTTTATAAACATCTTGGAGCATGTACAAATTTTTGCACGTCAAAGTAAAGGTAAAAAAAGTTAAAAAAAAAGTAAAGCATTTAAAAATCACCAGGGAAAAACCCCCAACTTATTCAAGCAAAGAACTGAAAATGTGTTCTTCCAAAATTATCGACTCAAAAAATCAATGCAATTAACTGGATTTAAGTGAATAAAAAGGTATCAAAAGAAAATAGAGCACATAAAAGTAGTCTGGAAGTCACTGAAACATACAGAGACTATCAATGTATGGGAAAGTTAAGTGCACTAAAATCTGAAAAGTACAGTTTCACAAAACTCTGGGATTAGAAGGTAGTTACTTTAGAATTTTTGAAAACAAACAATACAGTAATAAAGAAGTATTGTATTGCATTGATCCAACTGAGATACAGCTTGCTTTGCTTTTACAGTCATCTCATGGATCAAAAAGGACAGACTTCTGAAGACATAATAGGAAATGCTAAACAAACAAAGAAAAATGAAATTCTGCCAAAGAAGGTGTATTGCAATACTTATTTTCCATTCAGTTAAAACCTGAAGAATATCCTTTCTAAAATCATGTTTGGAATGAAATAACAAGCCTATAATTCAGAATAATTTTAAAAAAAAAAGCTCTAAAGGAATTTTAAAATGTCTCCCTGTAATTAAAGTTTAAATTAACTTTCCAACAAGTTGGTAACAGAAACTCTTGGCCTTTTTCATGTTAATTTGGAAAATATAAATCATCTACCTAGGGAATGTCACTGTTTATTACAGCAACTGATCTTGAATGTTGTTCCAATGTGGAAAAGTTGAAATGGTTCCTTTTTGTTTCAAAAGAGCACAAACATGGATCCTTACCCAGGAGTCTTGAACACAGTCTAAATCTTTACATTAGTACCCTCAGTGGCTCTACTGATTTTACTTTAGGGGATAACATATGCTGTAACATATATGCAATAATAATTTACAACAACACCAACAACTCAGATCGGTTGCTGAGTGGGTTACATAAAAGCTAGTGGATTCTGGAAGACGCTTAACTGTTTTGGAGAAATCAAGAAGAATATGTTTCTGGTTTCATCAGGAAGTTGAAATCAGATCATTTGTCCTGCTCTATGCAGCAGAACTGGGATGCTAAATACAGATACAGAAGGCAATGCTGTCATATTGACAGAGCACCTGGATGGCGTTGGGAACACTGGCATCTTCACACAGGTACCATATCTTGAAGAGTTTAACTTCTGTATCTTTACTGTTCCTTACCTGACTAAAAGAAAGTCTGTGTCATAGGGAGTATTCTCTCCCAGGTGGTACAACTACTTACCTCTTGCACCTGACATGGATTGTAGAGCCGCTTTGAGTAGGTAGAATACATTCATAATCACCTCCCTCAAAAGATAGGCAAGCAGTAGGAGGTAAGCTCTATTGGAGTCTCCTCTGTCTATACGTAGGAAACACATTATTTTTGAGTTAAAGACCAGATTCTGCAAAACTAAATGTCTGTAGTGATTTCAGCCACAGATCTGCAGAGAATGCAACAGAGACAAGAAACATGTTGTCCAGTTTATGTCATGGAAACCCTTTTCTATTCCTCTTTGAATATTAGCTGTGATCTCACCTCCATGTATTCATATTTTTTTATTCAGTTCCAAATATCACAGCATCTGTAAGGACACAAGAGCTATTTTGTAAATGTAATATCTCCCAGTGGATGTGAAGAAAACAAGGAGTAGTTTTCAGCAAACGCTGTAGGTTCCATTACATAGGAGCTTGCTCCTGCTCAAACAAGAGTGCAAAGCCAGCTAGAAATTTATGGTAATACCTGGTTATTATCTTTTTTTTGTGATCAGTCTGGTAACTCAGTGATTCATCTTTTATGGTCTTCGGGTTCTCCGAAACAAAGACAGAGCAGCTCCCAGTCCTAAGCTATGCCAAATCCAGAAGGCAGAGAAAATCTGAATGATTACAGGCAAAGGTCACTGTCTTGTTAGAGATGGTCACACCAGTGGTGGTCGTGTCAATAAATCTGTTTCTCTTTCTAACTTGGACCCTGTTCTGACTTCAGAGCACCCAACGTACTTCCAAAGCACATTTCAAAGCAAAGGCCCCTATTGAAAGCCACTCTGACATTGCCCCTTTCTTTTTTTTTTCTACCTTTTTCCCCCAGATTTCCCATATCTGCTTCTGCTGCATGTCTTCACAATAGCCTGAGATCCCAGTTCCTGGCATGTCAGAGCTTCTTGGCTCCTAAACAAAATCGCGTTAAGCTGAGCATGGTCTTACTTGAGTTATAGCAATTTTTGAATGTCACAGACATGAAAAATTCAGAGCGGTAAAAAAAATTATTTTTAGAAATATGTTCCAGTTAGTATTCTGACATACAGTCACTGAAAAATGCAATTTGAGAACTGATGGTCAACTTATTAGTTCCTAACTTGTCACAGAGCAAACCAGTTAGTTGTGCTTGTCCCTCTCTTATATTTTAC
Source organism: Neopelma chrysocephalum (assembly GCF_003984885.1). Lineage (NCBI taxonomy): Eukaryota > Metazoa > Chordata > Aves > Passeriformes > Pipridae > Neopelma > Neopelma chrysocephalum. Next base: position 23,903,205 of record NW_020897694.1, on the reverse strand, counting down.
AAGTACACATATGACCCTGTAGTTTAGTATGTTAAAAATTTAACATGACTACTTCAAGAGAGAAATACTGTCTTGTATTGCATTGATTTGTCTGACATATGACACATTTAGTTTTCAGACTTTCTCCATTTTCATTTTGCTATATGATATTAAAATAATGTATGGCTGATACAAGAATCTGAAATTCTTGCTCCCTGTACCTAATGTGCTTCAGGAAAAATTGTGGTGTCTTCCTAAATCTGCTTCAGCAGCTGTCTACACAGCAGGATGAACAATCTTCCACATCCCAGTAACTGCTAATTACCACTGATGCACAGCCTTACCCTACTGCACTTCCACCTCATATCAAAGCAATGTGGGAATACCAAATGGATATTATCTCTGCTTTTTGTGTGAGCTTTTTGTGTCCACTGAGTCTCAGTTGGGGACATATCTTTTGCTGAAATTCAGGAGCTTTACCTAGGATGGATAACAAGGTTTGCCTGTAGATTTCTACTTGATATTTTAAGGATGTGTCATCTGATCTCCACATGACTTTATAGTTCTTTTTAACATAAATGTATTTTTTCACTCCTTTAAACATTATATCAGGGTTTCATGTTTAATAGTTTATGTTTAATGTGTTTACTAGCAACCACATTCTGTTCATCCTGCACTGTCTTTCTCTTTTAACAGATCCAACACAGAGCACTCAAAAGTTATTTAGCAATTGACATTGACATAACTTTGCCACAAGCAACTGAAGCAATTACAAGACCTGGGATGGGTGCAGCTGAAACACCTTGATAAGAAAGCAATGAAAAATGACACATCACACAAACAGAATGGTTTCATCAGTGCAACACTAAATCAACATGCATGTTTCTGGTACACCTCATTCTTTTGATAATAGAATAATCAAACAGAGAGGAGGACTGATATTCCCAATTTTTCCTGACAGACTGGAAATGAACTAAAATAAAGCATGCCTGTGCACTGTCATTTGATTGTATTTTAGCCAAGACAGTTTCAATTTAGTGCTCCATAAAACACTTCATATTTTACTCTGTCTTGCCTGTGGCTGGTATAAGAAGATAATCTGTTTGTTGGATTTTTCCTGCATTCCCTAAAAAAATCAGTATTTACTATGACCATTGAAATCAGGCAAGATATTACAGTAGCAACAGAAGAACAAATAAAATTTGGAAAACAGGTTACCTGATGTTCTGTGCCTTGTGCAGACAGTATGCCTGAACAGTGGTAAGAGTAAATGAGAGAAACAAAACACTCTGTCCACTTGGGCAGAAAAGGCATCTCTATACCACAGAATTAGCTCTTTCTCCCTTCCTATTAAAAGAATGAGATCTATCCAGAAGAAAGCATTTATTTCTAGGACACTTCAGTTTACAGAATATTTTGGTATTTTTTAATTTCTCTTTCCAAGGCTAACCGTAAGTATCTCCTGATTTCTCAAGAGAAATTTAGCATTTCTAATACTTCACTGTAATTTTTCCTTCCTTTTCACTTACAATATCAGTGAAGTTCCTTTGATAACATACCCAGATAAAGTGTCTTCTCTTCCCTCAAGTGCTACAACACATGACAATTACAGGAGTTTTTGTCAAGCAGTAAGGTGTTTTATTCTGACACTAAAGGCAAGTCTTACTTTTAATATTTCCATCTACTGCCAGGCAAAGCAATCTTCCTATTTATGCGTTTCTATTACTGTAACATTATGCAGTGATATATCAGCTACAACAAATAATGAAAACTCTTTATTAGAGAAGGTTTCCAAAGTTGTGAGTGGCAGAAGTAATGCACAATGGCACTTGCAAAGTCATCTTTTCCAGCTGCAAGAATAGAGCCTGATAAACAGAGGAAAATTAAATAAGTTTATAGAATCTATTTACTGAAAATAAGCATTTAGAGAGAGAGAGTGTAAGAGAGGGGCACAGTGTAATAAGTAGTTTTAGTAAAAAAAGTGAAAATTTGATTCAATATGTAAAAAATGCTACTACACAAATCTTCATTAAATAACCCAGCGAAATATTCTGACACTAAAAATTTCTTCATAACAGTATTTTCACTTTTTTTCTTCTTTTGTAATCAAGTGTGCAAATTTTCTAGGTATTTCAGTAGGAAAGTGCATAGCAAACACTGCACATATTTTGATAGTTATCTCTAACAAGGTATTCTCCCACTTACTGAATTATACTGTTATATAAAATAAGAAAACCTCCAACCCTCTTATAAGGAGAGTAATGTTTCAAATTCAAGAATGTAAGGTATGGAAAGAGCCATAAATAAAGTTGAATAAACTTTTAAAAGACTAATATCTACCTTTAGCAGAAACCAAATGCTGGTTGATGTCTCACAGCTACTGACTGAAATCATTGATTGTAATAGGGAACTTTAGCACCATTGTTAGCTCTGTCTATAATAAATGCATCTACAACCATATAATTTCTAGTAGTCTAATATTCTAGTTTATTTACATGTAATTTTTTATATTTACCTCTGTATACAAAGCAGCTATTGATTTCTGCTGAAGATTCACTGAACTGACATGCCCATTTCTTGGCCACTAAGCAATATAAATATTATATCTTAAGATTGGACCAGAGACAATCTCTGTCATTGTTTATTATATTATCAGTTACAACTAAAGACTTTTTTCTTTTTAAAAATGCTTTTGCTTCCCTACACCAAACTGGTGAAAAGGATTTATGAAAAAAAAAGTTAAAAGGAGGGGGTTGAGAGACTACTTAACATTAGAGATTAAAATCATTTCAGTTATCATTTATTCATAGGGCTTCTTTTATCATCATTATTTTCATCTTTTTCTTTTATGCAATCATTATGATAACAAATCGTAGTTTTAGTTCAACCCCTTGAGATTTACATTGAACAGAAAGACAGCTTGTTTATATTTTCAGTGTTAATTTCACCATTATGACAAGCAATATTTAAAACTGCCACTTATGCTTTATCTACCAAAAAAAAATAAAATTAACAACACACAGCGATATAAGATATCAAGATACTTAAATTCAAAAGCACAAAATCACTACCGGACTATATATTGAATAGCAATGCAGTTTTCCTTTACGAAAAAGGACTCCAGGAAATTATGTTAACTACACTTTGCACAACAAAAGAAAAGTAGCTCATGATAAGATGTAGGTAGATAAGCTTGGAGAGGGCACAGAACAGGAAAAAGAAAGAATAAAGCCTCCATCCTATGATGGAGAAGCAGAAGAAACTCTCTAATAACAACAATTGCTTCAAGTATGCATGGTATCCCATGCCCCATTCTCGCTAATTTATAACTTTAACTTCTGTAAGTTTGATCACTTGGCTCTTGGTATAATTTTCACAGCAGCCCAATTCAGTTTTGGAGAGGAAAGTGATAACACCTCTGAAAATTAGTCTGGAACTCTCCTCACAGTCTCTGAAGATTGATCTAAAAGGAAATGAATTTATTCTAAAATCAGGGTCTAAAAAGAGAAAGACTTTTAGAGATGCCTGCCTTAAAACTTCCAGTCATTAGCTGAAGTTCAGACTTCAAACTTGTAGTCATCTGTTAGGGCTGCGTTCTGCTAATATTAAGTCTAAGCAATTCCTTTAAATGCTTCCCATACAGCAGTTGCCCAGCCCTCTGCCACTCTTACACAGCACATTTCTTACAAGAGAGTTTATATTTATATATACTTAAATATTTATATATACTGTCCCACAATATTTAGGATCAGAAAATGTGTTTAGCGTTGAGTCTGTAGATTTCAGGTTTTGTTCTAAAGCCTCATTTTCCCATAAATTTGCAATAATATGTCCAAGTCAGATAATTCTCCATACTGGAAAAAAATTATTAGTACAGTCATAAGCACTATTAAGTAACGTGGGAAAAGTCTTCCTTGGTCTCTTCTGACAAAAGCATGCTGCTATTCCTAAAGATGATCTCATCCCTTGAATCAAGTATTTCAACAACTAGGAAGACATGTGAGAGGCAAAAAAATGGAAAAAAATATTAGGAAATGGCCTCATCTTAGGTTTCCTTAGCATAGCCAGAAGTCTCTCTTTGGCAACAGAGAGGTCATCTTTTAGTCCAGTTAGCAGGTAAATAGAAAAATCTCAGAGTCCATTACCATATGTTTGTATAACAACTCCTCTAATTTTCCTACCTTTTATTGTTTTTTAATATTATTAATAATAATGTTATCATTGCAAGCACTCAGATTTACTTGAGCTGACCCACCTGAATTGTTCTAAAGCAATACTATGTTGACTATATGTGGTACAGATATTTTGCTTTGAAACTTCTTAATACAATTTGAAGAAAACCTAACATACATTTTCATGGCTAGGCTTTGTGAACGAGGATTTGGGAACATACATTTTAAGAAAAGTTAAAAGTATTTATCATTTTCATAAGCACTTTGACAAACACACAGCAGGTATGTTATCACTAGAGTTAATTAGCTATTTTAATGCCTACACTGCTTATTCATTATCATGGCATTTCCAGGGAACCTCAGATCCTTATAATATGTGCTGAGAGAAACTATTTTTGTGATTTTGGATGGGATTTCTGACCTAAGTAATCTGCAACGCAATTTATATCTGTGCTAGTCACTGTAGGATCCTTGTGTAGTTGATGGGGAGAAATAGGACTGTAATCCTGTAGTCAGATTTAGAAGTCTATTTTAGGATGCAGTGAATCACACTCTAGAAGTTCTGTTGTTTCCACTGATTATAAGTGGAAGTAAGTATGATTAACTCAGATGAAGGCATCTATAGTTTACATATCTGTGTTCACCTACATGAATTCACCCACAAATTGTGCACACGCACATTTACACATCTGAATGTTATTCTAGAGCTGCATAAATCAGCCAAAAACATTTAATGTCTTAACTAATGAACAGAGGAAGCCCTTGTTACTTTTCTTAAAGCATTGATAGTCATCAATGCTTTAAAAAAAACACCATCATGCATTGATATTCTAATCTCTGACAAACATATTTGAGAGCACCCAATTCATTCCATTTCCTTTAGCATATCTATATTTTTAAATGGAGCATGGCATATAAGAAAAACCAAACATCTGAAGTCCCAAAAGCACTCTAAATTCATTAGCATGGTCCTAATTAACTTTGCTGCCTAGAAGGAGTTTTGATGAGTTCGGATTCAGTTCTATACCAACACAATTGTATGGTTCCAGTTGTGGAATGAGTTAAGTCAGTTCTATACTGCAGTTCCCTGCTCCATACTTAATTGTACGTTTGAAGAAAACTTAGTGACAAGCACAGAAAAACAGCCCGCTGCACCAAAACCTGGCAACAGAGAAATATTTCAGATGATAGAGTCTGTGTTCATCAAACCTTTCTTTGCTCTTAAACTAAAAACTTTCACATTGTAGACCTATACTTTTATTTCTCCCATATTTATTTCATCTTGGAAAAGACTGAGAGAACACATTTTCAACTGGAAGTTTTTCAGCTGGGAAATTCATATTGCTGTGAGTCAAGATCTGTCTGAAGAAAGTTAATCAAAAGGGAGAAAAATGTTATTATGAAGCCAGCAATTGGTATAACCTTAGTATAGCTCTAGAAAGCTTAGCTGTGGATAGAGGGAGGATAGAGGGTCAGACAGGATGATACCACACAAGGGGGAAAGGGCATGGTTTGAGCAAGGGGAAAGGGACTCTGATTTGCTCTTCACTTCATTGTTATGAAGGTAGATATGCACTTTACATTTATATGGATACAACATGCACAAACCAGACATCACTATGCTAAGTCTGACCTATCTCTTATTCATGCAGATAATCACATTTTCTCACTAGGACACAAACTCATGCTCATTTCGATCACAATCCAAAAGCATGGGAGGAAAGAAACTATGAAATTCCCCTCAGTAACTGCAAAACTAAATTTTGTAAACAGTAATAAAATGAAAGCTGATGTTATAATAAGACCTCTTAAAAGGAAGAGCTTCAGTTCAAATTGCTGATACATAGCATTCTTTTCCTTTCTAGAGAATATTTTAATGATTTTTAGTAGATCTATATCTAACTTGAATCTGTTCTATTGTATTTTGACAAAACCACCAAAGTTTTCTCTATATTACACAATTACAAATTTAATTTGAATGGAGAAATCCATATAACCAGATTTAGAGAGGTCTGTGCTCTTAACTTACCATGAAGTCTATACATCAGAGCAATTAGGAAGACTACTTTCTCACAATAAATAGCATAAAATAATTTTGACAAGTAGAAGTGAATTGAAATTCATAAACTCATCCTTTCATATTTTATTAAACAGATTTTCCTTTCAAATGTTATTACAGTCAAAAAAATCCCCAAAAATCAAAACCCTCCTACTGTAGTATTTAGCCTGAAAATGCTCACAGAGGATCGTATAATTAAACCCTGCATGAACTTTATTATAAGACTATTTAAAGGCTTCAATTACTTCTAGTATATTTCCTGGTCTTTGAAAACTTTATTGAATATATTCAGACATTCCAAGATTTAGTCTATTTTCCTATACTTAACTTCTGGTATACATAGTCATTTGACAGTCCCTTTACCCATAGTGACTTTGTAAATCATCTCATGACAAAAAGAAGCGCAGAAGTCTTCCAGGAGATCCTATTTTGGAAAAATGGGTTGAGTGTTAAAATTGCATGTATGATAAAAAAAAAAAAATCTTTATCTGCAGAGAGGCCAGCGAAAACCTCTCCTCTGTTCTTATCTCTGAGAACTCTCAGCTCAGAAAAGTGATTTGTCTCATTCTCTCTCTTTGTGATTACTGTGTTTGTATTCTCAGGAGCTAAATGTCTTAATAATGTGGTCCAACTTTAAATTGCCTTTGACTTTTTTTTTCTTATTGAAATTTCACAACAGTGAACCATGACTGAAATATTTATCTTCATTAGGGTTACAAATGAAAGCCACAGAGATGAAAGCAGATACAAAGTAAAAGTGATTTGCATAAGCATCTTTTTTTTAATCAAAGGAATTTGATGGTGAATAAAAAAATTTATTCTACAAAAAACTAAATGTGAACTCCATTCTTTCAAGAATCATAGTGTTTTCTATAATTTAGGTGGGAAAACAAATTATTAGGTCAGTGGTGTGTTGTCTACTGTTAAAAAAATGTTAAGGGCAGAGAAGACAAGCAAATTTTATGTGTCCAGAATGTAGGCACCTGTGTAAGTTTGTCATGTATGTCACCCATCTCTTGCAATTGACTTCAGAAGTATTTCTAGGGATCCTTTCTTCAATAATCAAGTAATCAAGTAATAAAGGCAGGCTTCCACTGCCATTTGAGAACCCTGCCATACCCAGAGTCATCACATGGGACTAGTAGCTATGGTTCAAGATCTATAAAAACACTGTGGAGAGATATCTGGTGTGAGAGTAGGTATCAAAGAACAGATCGTGTGGCACTGGATCTTGTGGTTAGGTAACTGAGTTGTTCCTAGATTTTAGTTAACTATGATGTAATGTAGAGTTGACTGAATTCAAATGCTTGCATTTACCTTTAGACACCTCAATCCAGTGCAAGGTAGTGATGCATTGTAAGACTGCAGAAGCTGTTACCTAGGTTTTTAGAAGCAGGCTGCATTGTCACAGAGGTGCATTCATAGCTGACTTCCACTAGAGCACTAGAGCTCTCTCAGTATGTTTAGCCCCTAAAAAAACAGGTTTTTTGCTTGCATTTTGTCTATATCATGATATAACTCACAGAACACATAACAAGGCTAACTGCAGTTTTCTTGTTTTATCAAGAAAGATTTTGAATGATCTTGGATTAAAAAAAAAAAACCAACCCCAAATCTTAGATATAACATGCTATGTGTTTTGATGTAAGGTGAAGTCTTATACCTGGGATTTCTTTTTATGCTGTGTCTCAGTAAAATTTAAGACTTTAATTTCCAAGGCATGGAATTTCTGCTGGGTTTATGAGCAATCTGGTATTTTGATATGAAACTTCTAATACCTGGCTTCACTCTTAACTGACATGCAGCATTCATGTTAAACAATATATTTTTCACATATGTTTAAATTTAGTCTCCTTAAAGCAGCGCAGGCTATAATTTTGTGTGCACAACAAATTATAGTATTCAAGAATATCAATTAAGTGGATATTCACAAAACAGGATTTGATTTGTATTAGCAAAGCACATATTGACAACATTTACAGCTCCTATGATTTTCCTATCTACAATGTAAAAGGATATAGCAGAAAAGGTCAAATATATAGTCATTTATTGTTCATAACAAGAATGACATAGTAGCTGCAAGGTCCCATCAGCCTAAATGCCAATGACATTTCCATTTGAGTCCTGGCAGTATAAAGACAAACAGTGATTAAATTAAAAGCCTACTGTTATTTAGAGCACATGCTTTTAATCTGACTAAAGAGGTCATACAACTGCCCCAAAACATACTTAGTGATATATTAATCACATATACATCATCATCTCCTTATCATAGTCAACATCTGTCTCTTGTATTTCCTTCTTTGTAATTTGAAAATCAACACACCTGTTTCTCCCTCCGAAAAAAGACATCTCCTCTCACAAACCACTTTCACAAAGAGCTGCAGCATGCTTCTTCTATATTAAGCATAATATTTCAGAGAGGCTCAGAAAGCACACAGTTCTGTAGAGATGGTATTATGTAACCAGATTGGGGACCTTAAACTGTACCTGTTAATGACAGTGAATCCTGCAGTGCCTATTTTAAGTACTTATTTCCTATTTTAGAGAACTTACCATTAAGTCACAGATAATTGAAAATATATTATCACAAAAGAGAATTCGATTTTCACTTTTTAAAAGAAATTCCAATCTCAGTCTAATCCTGATTTTCATAAGGAAGCTACTTTTCCTGTAGCTGTAAAATATTTTATGTTCAACTTATCTCTGTGATCTAATTACAACCTATTCTGTATGTTTCACGTTGATACTCTACGATGTTCATGAGTTGTAGCAGAGCCCCACAGATCCTCACTTATGGAGTGATGGAAAAGTCTTTCATAAGAATAGAGCTTGTAATTCCTTAACATTCTGTCTTATTTTTCACAGTCAGAGAAAAAGTCTGAGCTGCTGAATGATACTGTCTCACATTTCAGCTGGCTTAATTAGCAAAAACATCCCAAAAGAAGGAAATTTTATCCAATAGAGACTATCTGATTTCAGTAAAAAATATTCAAGCAGCTGAAATACCCAAATCAGAAGTTTTTTATAATACTATTAAAAGTTCTTTACATTTCAGAATTTTTTCACAAACAGATCTTTAAATTTAGACTGTGAGTTCACTTCCTACATTGGCTGAAAGCAAAACAGCACTAAATATTTTAAGACTTCAATAATTTCCAGACCCCTAGAAGTATAAATTAGCATATTAATGCAATGGTTCATTTGTGTTATTCAAGAAGTTAAACTTCTAAATGATTTAATAAAAAGCTTTTATGACATGACTATGGGAAGACTGGTATTACTTATAAAGGAGCAGGGAGAGGAATGCAAAAATACAAACCCCACATTTGATTAATTGTTCAGTCAAATGATTTCGAAGGTCTCTTGTCTTTCTGTAATTAGTCTAGCAATTAAAAATTGATCTATACACTGA